>NC_085870.1:26190160-26192660 GCF_034702125.1 Engraulis encrasicolus
GGCTAACTGGTTATCTCATTCCCATTCCGTGTGGCCTACTGTGATAGCCGGAGTCAGATTAAAAAAAATATAGGCCTAACATTTTTTGGCTATAATTGTGATAGTCTATTGAGCCCATATTTGTCTTTGATATATTCATAACAAGTCACAAAACCAACATAGGGTCGATGTTGGTTCAAATATCCAAATAGCAAAGCTAATTTGTAAAATGAATCAAGAAAATGTCACAAACGTGAAGATGCCCCCTGTCACAGCAGATGCTAATATCCTAATGTTGAGGAAAAGCAGTTTCTCAATCGGGTGCATCACATTTGCAGATTGATTATGTCCTCATAACGATATTAATCAACGTCACGTTCATCAGTTGCCAATGTCAAGGTGGCGGTGCGAGCTGTCAGTCCTGAACCGTCATTCTGCTTTCATTTTGCGGTCTCAACACTCTCAATAGGAAATCTCTGGTTACTTTCCCTGGCCATCTGACAACGTCCGTTGTAGCTGAAGTGTGGTAAATTAATGACGAGATTTTGACGGGGCACCAGTCTGCGTTTTGAATGCTGCTGACGCCATTCTAATCTGCGCAAAGCGCAATACAAAAGATAGGCAGAGTAGCCTACCTACCTCCGTGCTGAGCAGGTAGCCTATCTGCATTGAGTGCTCATGACAATTACCCTATTTAAGGTAGGCTACTGTGAAATAGTTACTGGCCAATTTAAATCTGAAACTATAGCCTATGCAGTAGCCTAATAAATAATGATGTGACTAGGTTCGGGGTGCCCTGACTTTAAAAGGTTGAGAATAACGCATCAAATCTAAACAGCGATACTTTTGTTCCAGCCTATTTAAAGCGACATTCCATAGTAAGCTTCTGCCAGTAAATCACAGCTGATTCTCTATTCCTTGCTCTCCCAAAAAAACAACTAACGGACAAATGACGTGCGGGTGCGTGCAGCGGGCCAGTGCAAGTGAATGAATGTGTGCGCGAGCGCGTGTTTTTCTGTTCAGTGATGCATATTGAAGAAAGTTCAGTTCTATATCAATGTCTCATGTCTCCTTAGTGCACGAAATATTAGGCTAAATACATTGTGAAGAGAGATTTACCAGTCTCTCTCCTCCCCCTCACACCATAGTGATGAAGTGATTAAAAGTCATCTCTATGAATATGATAGCAGACTTTTCACAACTGGTGATGTGAAAAATAAGGACATTATGTCTGTTCTGTGATAGGCTATCATATGATTGAAAATGAGGATGATTCAAGTGAAGGGGAGGAAAGCATAGGCCTAGAGGGGTTTTCTGAGGAAGGCAAGGAGGATGACAATATTAGTCGCGCGTTCGCGCGGCGGGGGGGGGGGGGGGGGGGGGTTGGGGGTGGGTAAGAGTAGGGGGGCCCATGAAAGAAGTTGTTCCTAGGGCCCCAAATTTGGTGCTACGCCCCTGGCCCTGGGGGATAACGTTCCACCGATTGTCATAAGGGGGGTTTTCAGACGAGAATCGGGTCGACAGTCGTGTGGTTTGAGCCCAGCTTAAGTTACTAAGTCATCCCAAGGAGGCGTCAATTGACACTAGTTCCATAGGTCCCAGAATCTGGTGCTACGACCCTGGGTGGGGGTACAATGACGATCTGAGGTAGTAGCATCACTACAAAGCTCCTTTGCTGCAAATCTCTATTTTCAACCATACAAGGGCTTATGTATGAGGAGGGGTGAGGTAATATGGCAATCACCGGATTTCATTTTTATTTATTGTTCAGAGTGCAAACAATTGCCTTTTTTTTATTTGTTTCACCCCTTTCAAACATGATGGGGATGACAATTGTCTCTTTTACCCCTTCTCCTTCTCTTCTTCATCTTCTTCAACATGATGATGATGATGGTTATGGGGAGAATGCTGTGAGTGCACCTTTGTGTGGATCATTGCCCCAGCACCATCAGACCCTGCTGTGCACTACTGGCTAATCTACCTCAGGTCCTGAGAGAGAGAGAGAGAGAGAGAGAGAGAGAGAGAGAGAGAGAGAGAGAGAGAGAGAGAGAGAGAGAGAGAGAGAGAGAGAGAGAGAGAGAGAGAGAGAGAGAGAGAGAGCATTTCTGGAAGGAAGAAAAAACGAGGCGAGGGGGGAAAATGCATCAAAGCTCATGGCTTAAGGCTATAATTAGTTGATGTTTTGTTTGAAATGCGAAAGAATGAATTCTTTTGAGAAACGGCATTGTTTATTTATTTGGTTTTGTTGTTTTAATTCTCTCTCCAGAAAGATGGCAGCCTGCACAGTGTGTGTGTGTGTGTGTGTGTGTGTGTGTGTGTGTGTGTGTGTGTGTGTGTGTGTGTGTGTGTGTGTGTGTGTGTGTGTGTGTGTGTGTGTGTGTGTGTGTGTGTGTGTGTGTGTGTGTGTGTGTGTGTGTGTTATGGTGGGGGGGGAGGGGGTCGCAAACCGCCCGCAACAGGCTTTAAAAACAGGATGCTGCCTCTCCAAAGCACACATAATTTTCTGTCAGTTGCCAAGGTT
>NC_085870.1:26202660-26205160 GCF_034702125.1 Engraulis encrasicolus
AATCAAGTCTTAAGTTACATGAAAAGATCTCCCCCGTGATTCTCACACACAAGAAATCTTTCTAAAGTTCAAGCCTGAGTCTTCGCCATTGAGCGAGAACAATGGAAATAAATTGCCCATTCAGCGGGGGATCACAGATCACACACAGGGGTTAAATAATTCACAGTGTTTGTATATCAAATGGAATATTTCATAAACAAAATAACAGATAGGCGAGTCTATGTATGCGCTGCATTATCCATGGATGAGAGATAGCGCCTCAGTGGCTACTACGGCCATGTTTGGGGACTACTTCATCTTCCTTTTTTTAATATTGTTTTTTTAGGGGCGTTTTATGCCTTTATTGACAGGATAGTCTGAGATGCTGAGAGGAAGTGAGTGGGAGAGAGAGATGGGAAAGGATTGGGAAAGGATGACCCCGTCCGGACTCGAACCGGGGTCCCCATGGGCATGAAAGTCCAAATGTGGGGGGGTTAGCATGTTGCAGCACAGCCCCCCCCCCCCCCCCACTTCATCTTCCTTCAGACACATTCGTACACATACAGAAGCGAAAAGGTGCACACAACACTACATTCATCAAATAAACAAGCCTTTGATATTTAGGATCTTTGATACTGTATAAGAGCCAGCTGCTCCTATGATCAAATGAGTAAAGATATTGATCAAAAAAATAACAAAACAGACACAAACAAAATATATAAATAATTCAATCAATAAATAACAATCATTCAAAGCATCCCAAAATAAGACACAAACCTGTGTGTGTGTTTGTGCACGTGTGTGTGCACGTGTGCACTTGTTTTTGCATGCGTGTGTGTATGCGTGTGTGTATGCGTGTGTATGCGTGTGTATGCGTGTGTATGCGTATGTATGCGTGTGTATGCGTGCGTGTGTGTGTGTTGTGCTGTGCTAGTCCACTGTTGCATTCTTCACATCAAAGCAGGTTTTAATCATCTCCCATTACAAATAGATCAGAAAAGACCCCGCTCTGTTATGCAGCAAACAAGTCAATACCGGATGTGTGCTGGGCTCACCTCATGTGTGTGCTCCACCACACCACTCACACGCTGCTCTTTCATAGCAGCTATTGTTAACCCCCCCCCCCCCCCCCCCCTCGCGGGTGTCTACCGATAGCGCTGGCGGGCTGTAATGAAGAAGAGCGGCCGCTCAGGGTTTGGGGGTCCCCGCTGTGTTCAAAGATTGTCAGTCACATCTAAAGTACTTTATAATGGAAATAAAGGTAATCTTTGCAGCCCTTTGAGGTGCACCACCGCAACAATGCTAGCTAGCAGCAGACTGTATTACTATATAACAGCAGCTACAGGCAGGAAGAATAAGAAAGGCCCAGAGGAAGAAGAGACCCACAGGAACGCAATGAGGAGGCTGTTTACTGAGTGAGTGATGGAGGGAGGGAGAGAGAGGGAGGGAAGGAGGGGAAGATGCTGTGGTCACTTCATAGGTCAGGAAGAGGAAGAGTGGTAGCTTTAGTGAGGCTTGTGTTCATCGGCTGATAGGCTATCTTATGTGTGTGTGTGAGAGAGAGAGTTTGTGTTTGTGTATGTGTGGTGTATATCTGTGCATATGTGTGTGTGTGTGTGTGTGTGTGTGTGTGTGTGTGTGTGTGTGTGTGTGTGTGTGTGTGTGTGTGTGTGTGTGTGTATGTGTGTGTGTGTGTGTGTGTGTGTGTGTGTGTGTGTGTGTGTGTGTGTGTGTGTGTGTGTGTTTTTTTCAGATGAGGAAGGTGAAGAGGACATCTCTAGAGTTGTGTGTGAGTAGGGGGGGGGGTTACTTTATCACCTCTCTGATGGCTCTGGTGTGAGGGCTTTGATGGCGTGGGGGGGGCCCTGGGAGAGCCACCACACTGGACCCCCCAGAGATGATCTCTTGTCTCCTTTAACATTTTCGGGGCGTTTGAAAGCGTGCCTGGTGGACCTATATTTCCTATATGGTCATGACTAATTTATCTGCTCGGGGGCCGCTTCTGTGTGTCTCTATCTGCCCCCCAGAGATCAAGCCCCTTCAGCTGTACGTTTGGGTCTTTCATTCTTTTTCTTTCTTTCTTTCTTTCTTTCTTTCTTTCTTTCTTTCTTTCTTTCTTTCTTTCTTTCTTACTTACTTTCTTTCTTTCTCTCTTTCTTCCTTTCCTCTCTCCCCTCTTTTCTCCTTCTCCTGCTCTGTCTTGCTGACTTTTCCCTTATTCTCTCCTTTTCCTTCCTCTCTCTCTCTCTCTCTCTCTCTCTCTCTCTCTCTCTCTCTCTCTCTCTCTCTCTCTCTCTCTCTCTCTCTCTCTCTCTCTCTCTCTTACTCTCCTCTCCCTCACTCCTCTTTCTTTCTATCTCTTATGCCTCTATCTCTCTTCCTCTGTCTTTCTCCCCCTCTCTCTCTCTCTCTCTCTCTCTCTCTCTCTCTCTCTCTCTCTCTCTCTCTCTCTCTCTCTCTCTCCTCTCTCTCACACACACACACACACACACACACACACACACACACACACACACACACA
>NC_085870.1:26215160-26217660 GCF_034702125.1 Engraulis encrasicolus
ATACTTAAATGCTGGTAACCGGGTGATAAGCGGAATAGCGGCCTTCGAGGTGTCCCGATATCAAGGGAAAATGGACTTGGTGAAGCGAACAGCCCTTCGGCTGCGCCGTCGGGCTGTTTAGAACGCTCCGCCTCGTCCATTATTTCCCTTGATATCGGGACACCTCGTCGTCCGCTATTCCATACTTGTGGGACAGGGTGAATTTTGACATTCCAGTTTCTAGCTCCACAACAAGAAGGCAGCAAGACGTACACAAATAAAATTAGGGTGTAATAGTCAAATGTATCAAACAGCCTCCTTGGCGGAGATCTGCGCTCTCTGAGTGCATTGTTTTTAGGTTTGTTCTGTTTTGTGTGATTTGAGATTTCATTAGGAAGAAAATTATTTGAATGGTGCATTTAGCATTACTAGTGTTTCTTTCATATTCACTTAACATTATTACATTACATTACATTGCATTTGGCAGATGCTTTATAACCAAAGCGACTTTCAAAAAGAGGACATAATCATAGCCAACACTTCAACAAACAATCAAAATACCTTAGCCTAAATACGTATCATAACAAAGCGCAAGCACATCCCCATTGGGTTTCAGGATTGAGGGGAAAAAAAACATAAAGAAATGCTGGCACAGATATGAGGTGGAGAAGAGTAGAGAAAAAGAGAGATATACAGTAAAGTAGGAATAGAGAGAGAGAGAGGCTGAAAGAGAAAAAAATAGAGGAAAGGAGAACGATAGAGAGGGAGAGAGAGAGAAAAAAGAAACATGGGTCCTTCGGCCGCTGATGTGCAAAGGCAGTGTGGAATTTGCGCTCGTCTCCGTGGAGCTCTGATCATCCGCCGCGCCGCCAAGGCTCCTGACGTTTGGAAGTGACGACCGAGTCGATGCGTCGACTCTGATCATCGCCACGAGAGAGAGAGAGAGGTGGAAAGTAGAGGATAGAAAAAGAGTGGCGGATAGAGAGAGAGGGAGAGAGAGAGGGAGAGGGAGACAGTGAGGAAAAAACAGAGGAAAATAAACAGAGGGATATAGATCAGGACAGTAGAGAGAGTGGAAAAAAGAGAAGGATAGAGAGAGTGCGAGAGAGAGATAGACTAAATAAAATGCAGGGCGCAAAAGAAAAAAGAGAGAAGACAAGACATACAGTAAGTACACAGAGAAAGGGATGCAAAGAGCAAAAGAGAGAGAGAGAGAGAGATGCAAACATTGTGCGCCCACTCTTGTGCTGCGGAGGCCTCTTGTGAGCGTCCCTCAGCTCTGTTAGTGAGTACCGTGTGGCTCTCTCTCTCTCTCCCCCTCACTCCCCTCTCTCCCCCTCTCTCCTCCTCTCTCCCCTCTCTGGGCCCCTGCATCACTTTTGTTCTGACAAGTAAGCGTTGCTCCAGAGGCAAAGAGGGATCCTTACCCTCAGGGCAGAAAAACATAATTAACATTATTATTATTTGACTTTTTTTCTTTCTCTCTCTCTCTCTCTCTCTCTCTCTCTCTCTCTCTCTCTCTCCCTCTCCCTCCCTCTCTCTCTCATCCTGGCTTCGGTCCCGCTAATTCAAAGGAGTTATATTTACATGTCTATTATGCTGGCCTGTATCATTTCTATAGAGCACACACATATGCAAATGTCATTTCAGAGACTAGAAAACACATAGCCTACGTGCAATTATGTAAATGGCGCTTTATTCATTCAGTTATTCTCTCACATATTCACTCATGCATTCATTTGCAGTATTAGTGGCCTGGCAATGATGATGGGCCCCGGCACCTACAGACACTCTCAACAGGAGCATGCTGAGAGACAATGGACCAGAGCAGTGCCGGATGATAACCATCTCTCTCTCTCTCTCTCTCCCTCTCTCTCTCTTTCCCTCTCTCTCTCTCTCTCTCTCTCTCTCTCTCTCTCTCTCTCTCTCTCTCTCCCTCTCTCTCTCTTTCCCTCTCTCTCTCTCTCTCCCTCTCTCTTACACACATGCACGTGCACATGCTGGCACACGCACGCACACACACACAGACACACGCACGCACGCACACACACACACACACACACACACACACACACACACACACACACACACACACACACACACACACACACACACACACACACACACACACACGCACACGACACACACCCATACTTGAATGATGATGCACACACTCACTCATTCTCTGCTGTTCTCCCACCCTCTTTAATTTGACCTGCTGGTTTAACAGGAGATGGTGTGGAAAGTGATCTAAGCACAGAACAAAGGCTCGTACAGTTACTTTTTAGCTTTGCCTGAAGTGCTTTTCAAAAAAAGAAAAATGCCTGCGTGTGTATAGTAGCCACTACAGCCTCGGCAAATAGGAAATCACTTCACACTTGGTACATTTTCATCTCTCGTCTCCGCCCAACACTCTCAATTAAGTGCTGTATACTGTATCACTCTGATGTAAAGCTACCAATTTGAGGAAGCTCTAGGATGTTAGCCTATATTTTCCATGTTGGGAATATGTACAGTAAGT
>NC_085870.1:26230160-26232660 GCF_034702125.1 Engraulis encrasicolus
ATTATTCAATGAATAATTCCGTTTGCACATGGAGGGGAAAAGTGCTTACACCAGAACTTTTTTTTTTTTTTTTTTTCTTTTTTCAGAAGCAAATCAAGTGAACAAATTCTCTAAGAAATTGCTAAATGGTCTTGCACAGAATGTTTAGGAAATAAAGCGTTTTTTTTTCTCCACTTCCAAGTGCGCTCACTGTGCCAAGAGGGAAGGAGGAAAAAGAATGGTTTTACTTGACCAGTCTGTACTGTACAATGGCCAGCTAATCCGGCAGAAAGACTGAAGACAGGATGAAAACAGATGTCGCCTTTGCACATTTGCAAACGGCAAGATAAGCATTTAAAACATTTCATCTGCAGGGGGAGGAAAGAAAGGGGACAGTGTTTGCGGGTGGCGGCAGCCGATTGGAGATAATTGTCTTTAAATGGACGTGTCCATGTACTGTAACCACACACACGCACAAACACCCACACACTCACACACACGCACGCACGCACGCACACACACACACACACTAAACAACAGGCTCATTGAGCGTTGAGCCTGTGTGCCATTGCCGGAAATACCTTATCTTGGTTGGAGCCACTTTCTTTGCATGTTGTGATGTAAATGAACAAACTAAACTGTTTTTTGATCTGCACATGCAAATTCACAGACACCGGTGGTAACAAATGACTTGTCCCTCACACAACAGCACACATACAAACAATGCAAATATTGCCCCCTTGTGGTTAGTGCGCAACGCACTCAACTCACAGGTGCCCACGGAAGACACCAAGCAGCACAACACTCACATACTCTACTACATAATGCTAGAGGAAACTCAGCTATCTGCCATGGTCTCTCTCTCTCTCTCTCTCTCTATCTCTCTCTCTCTCTTTCTTCTGATAAGCACCTATAACGATAAATGGTCATTAGAGACTTGTATTGGCCTGGTGAGGAGGAAGTTTTATTTCATGTTTTAATCACTGACATCAGTGTGTGCGTGTATATGTACAGCTCTGTGCCTCGTGGTACCGTATGATGACGACTCCCTCCTTTGCTATCTGTGATGATTAGGCGGCGATGTGTTAAGTGCCGCGGTGTGTAATTGAAGAAAATCAGAGTCCTGTCCAGACTCTCTAACGGTCCGGGAGAGGAGAGGAGAGGAGAGGAGAGGAGAGGAGAGGAGAGGAGAGGAGGAGGAGATGGGAGAGGAGAGGAGAGGCGGGGCGGGGAGAGGAGAGGAGAAGAGAGAAGAGGACAGGAGAGGGAGAAGAGGAGAGGAGAGGAGAGGAGAGGAGGGGAGGGGAGAGGAGGGGAGAGGAGAGGAGAGGAGAGGAGAGGAGAGGAGAGGAGAGGAGGGGCGGGGAGAGGAGGAGCGGGGAGAGGAGAGGAGAGGAGAAGAGAGGAGAGGAGAGAGGAGAGGAGGAGAGAGGAGAGGAGAGGAGAGGACAGGAGAGGGGAGAGGAGGGGACAGAGGAGAGGAGAGGAGAGGTGAGGAGAGGAGAGGAGAGGCGGGGAGAGGAGAGGAGAGGAGAGGAGAGGAGAGGAGAGGCTTCATCTCCGTCTCCGTCTGATGAATGGTCATTAAAACGGGGTGTATAAAGGATGGTGAAAAACATGCCTTATAATTAACAACCATCTTTTTAAAAATCCAGCAGAGAAGCCTTTAAGCTGCACCACTTAACTGTAAAAATGTAACACTCATGTACGGTAGGCTTTGCTGTTTTAAACTGGTAGCGTAATGCAAAGAATAATGCAAAATATGTGAAAATTATAATGCATGCACAACAGTTGTGCGAGCAATTAACAGGATACATCTACTCATTTTCTCCTGCAATGCTATCTGTCTCTCATCTTCCCTACTTCTCTCTACTTCTGTCTTTCTTTCTATCTTGAAGGAGGAGAGCAGAAAGACGGAAAGTAGGAAGGAAGGAAGGGTGGGGTGATGGGAGGATGGAGGGTGTGTGTAAGGGGGGGGGGGGGTAAATCTCAATGTCACATAAAGTCACAGCGTTAATTTATTATCTCCTTAATATTGACGGACAAAGGTCCCCATCAGTGCTGCTAGGCATTCTATCAGGTTTATCTGCGCGGGTTATTAACCTTGACCCTGGTGCAGAGCGCACTTCAGCTTTTGAGGAGCAGGAGCGTTTCCAGGCACAGACGCATTTTTATGCTCCCCTAAGAAGTTCACCGTGGCGACTGTCGCTACAGCTGCCCGTCGCTCAGCCACTCTAAACTGGCCTTAATTGTCGTATGGGAGCCGACGCAGGTTTCTTAATTGATCTGACCTTTTTCGACAGAGCCTTTTTAATTTTCAGGCCCGGTTTCATTGTTCCATCTGGCTCTTTAAAACGACATCTGGTAAACTGTACTTTACCGGGTGATCTCTTGCACGGCTATTTTTAAACGTAATGTATGCTTCAACAGATGTTGGGTTTTTTTTATAGATCAGGAGCGAAACGGCACTCGGATATATGCCGTGTCTGCAATAGTTCCCTCAGCAATTCAAATATTGACA
>NC_085870.1:26240160-26265160 GCF_034702125.1 Engraulis encrasicolus
CCACTGCCACAAATCCCTGTCGCCCAGGCCGTGTCTACGCCTACATGTATTTTTCTCACCTACTTTACAAGAATAGCTCAGGCTGCATGAAGTCGTCACCTGATATAGAAGTAGAGTGAGAGGAGGAGGGGGGGAGAGAGAGAGAAGAGAAGAAAAGCTCACACTACTACACCACACACTCTTGTTATGTCCCAAGTGCTTTGACGTACGTATGAGGCTACTTGGCATGATTGCACTAATTCCAGCAATTTCAGCCATTGTCAATGAATAAGAAATCCAAGAGGGGGGCGGTGGTTAAGTGGCATGGGTTGGGGGTGGCAGAGGAGGTGTCAAAAGTAAAAAGAAACACTGTTTCCTTCCAGTAAATGTAACTTATCTGAGTAACCAGTAGACCTGTGTACTTGTCTTACAATCAGCTGACTCTGCACTGTTTGGATCAAGTTTGTGGTGGGCTCTTGTTAGGGTTTTTGTGTTTTTCAGTAGCAATACAGTGTATCTAGCCAGGCCACGCCGTTCTAGTGATGCAACACCTTTGGCGTTGCTCCTAGTCGGGCCAGAAGAAGTACAAATATTGTTCCTGAGCTACGGAGAAATCCGGAACTCCACCCACTTTGTCGGGAAACAACCAACTTTCAGCAGTTCTAATGGCCCTGGGTAGAGGCGTGTTCAAGGCTTCAGCGCAGCCTTTTCTGGCCTCGACCAGCAGCAAACCGAGGGTGGCAGGTTAACCAGGCCGTTTGGGAAACATTATTCGTCATCTTCTTGGCCAGACCATCATCTTGGAGATTTGAAAGTCGATAATAATCAGGCAAAAGTCTATCTACATCTGTAGGTACAATGGAGCAATGTGCTGCTATTGCGCTAGTGTTGTACTTACACCATGAATTTACATTTACTTTTGACACCTCTGGTTGGGGGTGGAGTGGAGGAGGAGAAACAGAAATAAAAGAGGGAGTGAAGAAAGAAAAGAAGGAAAGGAAAGAAGGAAGGAAGCAGGGTGTCTTGGGGCGCTGCCACACCTCAGTGCGCGTAGCGTAACAGACAGAAACATCTACCTGACACTGGCACGCCGGCCGCAGGTATGTGCACTCCGCGCTCAAGCCAAGACCTCGGTGAGCTGAACAATAGAGGCTTAGTGTAAAAACCACCACGCTCAGCTGCAGAAGCATCCAAAACCACAGGCCTCACTCTCACTCACTCACTCCACACTTTACGTCATACGCTGCTAAAATGATGGATGTCAGCTACTGGTGTTTCTCTTCAAATGCGGTGTCTTGTTTTCTTTTCTTTTTTTTCTTGTTTGTTCTTTTTTTTCCTGACGCCGAAAGGTAAGATGAGTTTGCCAGACGTGCCTGTGGTGTTCCTCAAAGTAGTCTTAATAACGACGACAGCTGATGCAGGGTAAGGAAAGAGAGAGAGAGAGAGAGAAAGAGAGAGAGAGAGAGAGAGAGAGAGAGAGAGAGAGAGAGAGAGAGAGAGAGAGAGAGAGAGAGAGAGAGAAAGACAGAGAGAGAGAGAGAGAGAGAGAGAGAGAGTTAACATTTTTAGCATTTTTATTACACACCAATTTTACAATTCCATTTTAAAAACCTCAACCTCTCACCTCAATGAATAAATAAACAAAAAAAATAATCTCTAACAAAAAAAGTGATTAAAGCAACCTCATCCAGTGCACAATCCACAATCACAACACCATTTCTCCTCAAAAATGAGAGAGAGAGAGAGAGAGAGAGAGAGAGAGAGAGAGAGAGAGAGAGAGAGAGAGAGAGAGAGAGAGAGAGAGAGAGAGAGAGAGAGAGAGAGCGATCATCGTTAAGTGTCTACACCGCAAATCTTTTTTAATTATTATTTCCTTCCCCCTCCACAGATGCCCCTCCCCAATGCTGTGGTCCTCAACGAGGCGAGGATTCATACAGTAGATAATCTGGGTAATTGGACAATGGGCTCATTCAATTACTGACCACTGAATCCGTGGAAAAACCTGATGTGCAATTTTATGCCCTATCCGCATCCACAGAGCAGATGAAGGGGACTCGAGGCCAACACAACATACACAGAGGAAGGAAGTGTGTGAAGTGTTGTGGTGTTTGGGGGCAGGCGTGCTGCATGTCATTTATCCCTCACACACACACACACACTCACACACACACACACACACACACACACACACACACACACACACACACACACACACACACACACACACACACACACACACACACACACACACACACGACACACACACACAGGCACGCATACATGCACATGCAGACACACACACACAAATAAAACATATGCACACACACATTAACACAGACACGCAGACACACTCTCTCACAAACACACACACACAAACACACACACACACACACACACACACACACACACACACACACACACACACACACACACACACACACACACACACACACACACACACACACACACACACACGACACACACACACACACACGACACACACACACACACACACACACACACACGACACACACACACACGACACACACACACACGACACACACACACACAGGCCATTCCTCACCATGTTGACAGACTGGAGCGCCGTATATAACTACTGACACTGAGCTACAGTTGATGTGAGCTGCGAAAAGGTCATAGCCAAAGCAAATACATACACATGTATATCATCCATATTCAACACAACACAGCATAGGCAGCGCAGCACATCACAGCACAGTGCAGCGCTAACTCCATCCATCCAGCCATCCATCGCGGCTTTTAGAGCCACTTTTTATCCACTTGATGAAGACAACATGGACTGTTATGATTGGCCGGCTTCCTAAACTAGCTGCAGTTGTTATATTATGGGGAGGGAGGAGAGAGATTCATTCCTCTGGGGTTTTTTAGACACTCCAGGGGGTGAGGTGGGAGTGGGAAGGGGGGGGGGTGTATGGGGGGGTCTCAAGTAGGCCAAATAACCACCAATCGCAGCCAGCCGCTCTCACAGCTGATGACACTCAGTGCCGCTTAGGAAAGACTGACAAATATCACTTGATGGGGGGCTGAGGGGGGAGAAACTCACAAAAGTAATGACACCCAGAGTGGGGAGAGATGCAGGCAAGCTGTCTCACTTGGCTCTGAGATATCCAGACATTTTGTAAACACTTTTTTATGGACTGGTGTAAGTAATACGTGGGAAAATAAGGCAGGAAAGGACTGCAAAAGCAGATTTTTTTTTTTTTGGTTCAGGCTCCCTGGTTCAGCTGTGTGTGTAAGAATTGTTGAAAGTGTGGTCAGCACAGTGTGTAGATAATGACTCTGAACCCTTCAAGCAAACCAGACACCAGGCTATAGTACTGTATGTTCCAGCACAGATCAGTTTCATTACAGCTGGGGTGTTTTATCAGAATGTTTCGCCCCAAAGTGTAAACTGAAAAAAATATCAAATAATTGAAATGAAGAGACCTTTTTTTGGCCATCAGCAGCTGTGCTTACTTTAGAAAACTGGTGCGTACTTATAAAGTACTGAGAGGAAAAAAACAGTGTTTCGCACATTTTTTTTTTCGTGACCTTATCTTGGTTTAGGTGAGGCAAAAAAAAAAAAGAAAAAAAAAAAGAGAGAGAGATATCGAGTCTTATTCCACTGACGCTACTCAACAAAAAAATAAATAAAAAATTCCAACGAGTGTCTCATTGGAAGTAGTGAACCAATGTTAATAACCCTCTCTACAAAATTCACACCTCAAGCTAATGCTATTATCATAATTGTTACCAAATATCCCAGTTTTAATTGCCATACGATTAATTTGCTCCAATGAAGGAGTCCCTGGCAGGGGGAAATATCATTTGAAAATGAACAGCTTCCTCTCAAATCATCTCATATAAACACTGATAAATATACTAATATTTTCAGGGGAAGTAATGAAGCATGAAAATGGTTTTAATGTGGTTTGGAGGCAAGTGAAATTATGTACAGCAAGAATTACGCTCTCTCTCTCTCTCTCTCTCTCTCTCTCTCTCTCTCTCTCTCTCTCTCTCTCTCTCTCTCTCTCTCTCTCTCTCTCTCTCTCTCGCCTTTTAACACTTGAAAAGAAAAAGGGGGATGAGAGAGAGAGAGAGTGAGCGAGTGAAAAGGAGGGCCATCTATGGTCTTTCTTTATGGTGAATCCATACGCTATGTGAAAATGAATACATAACACAAACCATCATCATCTTGGCTCTCATATCCCTTTTCCCTATAATAATTGCCGTATGGCAGTTTAGCACAAAGGCCTTTTAATACAGTATCCCTCCACCACACTACTGCTTAATCCCTCACAAAGACAAAAGACCAACAGACTAAATAATCGCTCGCACTACCACCTGAGCCAGGCAGAAGATGAAATAAAAAGCCTATTTAATTAAATCTTCTGGAAAGCTATGGTGGCCATTTCTTCAAATAGAAAGATTTTTTTCGAAAAAGTCTCATTAATTTGCCCACGTTAATGCCCACTTGAGGCTTATTGATTCAAGCGTTGTACTGTAATACGTTAAAATAATGTATCCCACAACAGTCATCATGCCTGTCGCCAGCCACCCACCACTCTTGCACCGCGCTGCAATCAACAGATTGTTAGACATGCATTTTCTGGGCCTGTGACAATGGCTGATGTATGGGGTCGAGTGGAGCCTTCCTAATCCATCCATTGCCGCAATTTATTATCTTATTATAATTGTATACACAAACATTGCGGTGATTTAGGTGACATAGTGGAAAGATGAAATCCGTTTATATTAAAAGGGTTGTTCACCCCTGAAACACTCGCGGTGGCAACACCCTCCCCGTGACTGCTTTTAACAACACGGTTATTGTTTTATTGATCAGAGTTTTATTACGGATCTGACACCCATGTTATGTGTTAATCGAACCGCATATAATTTTTTGACACATATTTTATGAGATTATGACTGCAATTAATTTAATAACTATTATTTTTCCGGTGATTTCAGCTCTTAACTGGTGTGTGTGTGTGTGTGTGTGTGTGTGTGTGTGTGAGTGCGTGTGTGCGTGTGTGTGTGTGTGTGTGTGTGTGTGTGTGTGTGTGTGTGTGTGTGTGTGTGTGTGTGTGTGTGTGTGTGTGTGTGAGTGCGTATGTGTGTGTGCAAGGAGAAGGGGAGAGGAGTTATACGTCTTGGTTGTGTTGTCAGTCAAGGATGCTCCTGCTTGGTGCACATATGGGGCATGACCCGGTAGGGGTGCGAAGAGGGCAATTGGTGGGGGTGGGGGTGGGGGTGAGGGGATGGGAGATGGGGGGGGTGCTATAAGGGGTGTGGCGGCCGGGGTGCGTAGGGGTGAAGTTCAGGAGGCTACAGGGTGGGGTTGGGGTTGCAGGAGTGGCCCATAGCACCAAAGTGGTACTGCGGCGAAAAAACGCCATCGTCTTTTCCGCTCCCTTTTGTTCACGGAGGCGATGCTACTATTAGAGGGACCATTCATTGACGTGCAAGACCCACTCTCCACACTTAAACGTCCCCATTTTATGGGAAAATTATACAATGACAGGCTCTGCTCCAAAAGTACTTTGTTAATGCATCATTTTTCAAGGAAGAGGGGAACATTTAACCTATCTCCTAAGAGAAAAAAAATATGCTACAAAAGAAATCCATTATATCTCCACACTCACATTTACCTCTTCCAACTGGGTTTACACACAGAGAGCCCAAATGACAGGAAATATGTGAGTGCCGGCAGTTGAAAGACACAGTGTGTCAGCTCCGTCCTGTTTGAAGATGGCAGAGAGAGAGAGAGAGAGAGAGACAGAGAGAGAGAGAGAGAGAGAGAGAGAGAGAGAGAGAAAGAGAGAGAGAGAGAGAGAGAGAGCCATCGCTGTTTTAGTCAATATCCGCACGTCCCTTTCATTCCATTTCCGCCAACATGCGCACATTTTCGCTGAAAGCAGCAGAAATTTACCTATCACACAAATTATTAATTAATCATTCATCCCATCCGTCATAATTGAACAAAGATCTTGGAAAGCCATTAGCTCCGATAATAAAGAGGAAGAGAAGAGAGCTTGCCACCCACCTGAGAGCCCCAGCTAAACCGCTCCTGTGCTCTCCCCCGTCTTTGTGGCCTCGTCAGCAAATGTATTCTTTAGCATTGAGGAGTAGTTAAGAACTTATAGGTTTGTCAAACCAATTTAATTCTTTTTTAAATCTTCATAGCAATTATCTTTTTGCATAATCGGTTTCAGGACCTCGGGGGTCTTCAGGGTCTTGGAACGTCCTTAAAATAATTGTTCGGCGGGCTAATTTGAAAGTTGGGAGGAAATTGCTTAATAATCAGATCCCGAAGTCAGTTTTTTGGGGGTATGGGGGGCTGGGTAGACTTTCATGTAAGTTATGGGATGAGAAGGTGCTTCATGCTACATGAAGATTGGCACTACCACCACCATCCAGCCATCCACCAAGCTACTGCTACCACCACCACCACCAGCACTGCTTCTACCAGGGGTGTCAGCTGACCTAATGCTATACAGGGGCACAGTAGGGCACTGAGAGATAATGCAAGTGTGCAATGTGCGCAAGCACATTTTTTTTGGAGTTATATATTTTTAAAAAGCTTGTAAATTATTGCAAGTAGTGCATGTGCACTATTTTGTGCGCATTCTGTGGATTACTCCGTATGCTAAACCTGAGCTAAATTCCAAGGTAGTAATTTGTTTTTTTGGGTTTTTTTGTGAAACTCATACCGGGGCACAGCAAATCGATGCCCAGGTACGTGCCCCTGTGAAATAGGTCTGACGACGCCCCTGGGTTCTACTAAGCCTACTAACATATTTATTTCCCTATATTACAACTACTACTATTAGTTAATAAATAATAATAATAATAATAATGGGAATAAAAATAAAGAATAAGGAAGGAATAAGAGTAATAAATATAAAATAAAATATATAAATTTGGATTCACCATGGTGTAATACGTACAATAGTGTAATGATAAATAGAGGTTCAAGAAGAGTGTTGGGTTATGGGTTCTGCTAATGGCCGACCACCATTAGTAGAAGCTGAATGTTTCATCCTGCATCGCACCGCTTGCCTCCACAATAACAGATTAAATAATAGAGCACACCGGTACAACATTAATGACAGCTCTTAAAATCCCTCATATTTCATCCGTGGGTTCTCTCAAAAAACATACTCTCATCATCATGGGCTGCTATCTGCCCTCAAAAGTAGCTGCTTGAGAGGCATTTATTTCAAGCGGAGGGTGGAGGGTTGGGGAGGTTGGGGGTGTGCTGGTTCAGGATTTGTCCCAATTAACCTTGTAATGAGATGTATCAAAGTCTTTATTAATGAAAGTAATGAGAGAGATAAATTGACAATGCGTAGAAAACATTTAAAGCATCTTAATGAGAGATGACGTGCTGCAGTGCAGAGTGAGCGAGTGAACTGAACAGCCATACTGATACGCTTGGACCAAAGCAAGCAATGGACGCCTAATAGCCAGTGCATTGGAAAATGCAGGCCAAGGCATTCAGTTACCTTTGACTCCTCAAGTATGAATGAATCACATACTTCTGCTTCTTTGTTTGACATGGCTAAGGGCCCATTTTGCTCGCATGTGCTAC
Source organism: Engraulis encrasicolus (assembly GCF_034702125.1). NCBI lineage: Eukaryota > Metazoa > Chordata > Actinopteri > Clupeiformes > Engraulidae > Engraulis > Engraulis encrasicolus. The sequence continues at coordinate 26,247,755 of NC_085870.1, forward strand.
TTAAGAAGGGCGCCTGGACAATGTGCGCTGCTTGCCTTAAACCCAATCATAATCTGTCTTGTGCAATAACAACAAGACAATACTTTACTCGGGGATGCCTGATGTCACCCCATAATTACAGTAATGGTAAAAGCCCCATGCAGCTATTTCCAGACCCTCACAATTAGTCATTTTAAACTGCGCAGTGCTCGCCCCGCAGTGTGCACAGATCCATTTCAACATATAAGTCACATGATTGCATTGTGCAGTCATAGTGCAGTCGCTGGAGCTCTCAACCCTATATACTCCCCTTATGAGCTCCCCAACCCACCCACCGCACCCAGCCTCACCATCATCAAGAACACACACACACACACATGCACGCGCGCGCGGACACACACACACACACGCACGCACACACACACACACACACACACACACACACACGCACGCACACACACACACACACACGCACGCGCACGCACACACACACCAGCCTGCCACCATCTCACTCCAAGCTAAATAAATAATCTCAACTGGGTATATTCTTTAATAGAAACACATCTGCGGAACATCATGTGTGTGTGTGTGTGTGTGTGTGTGTGTGTGTGTGTGTGTGTGTGTGTGTGTGTGTGTGTGTGTGTGTGTGTGTGTGTGTGTGTGTGTGTGTGTGTGTGTGTGTGTGTGTGTGTGTGTGTGTGTGTGTGCGCGTTTTCCTGGCGATGATGGCATGATGAGAGATGTTTCGCTGATTCTAATCAGAGTGTGAAGACATCGTCATTATGATCGCATCTACCAGAGGTGTAAATGTTGGCGCTGACCATACATTAGTAAAGTAAAACAAAAACGTTGCACGTTTGGTATCATCAATTTGGAGCGACGCTGCGACGGGCAGCCGACAGTTCTTGTTAGCATTCAGCAGACAGTGTCATTAAAGATCGTCATATTTTTTCTCTCTTTGAAAGCTAATTAAATAAAAACCCATACAATCGAAGAAAAAAAAACAGAGTAGGACTACAGGGCTAGAGTGGAACAATAGAAATCGTTGAGCTAATAGAAAAAAAAATCTATTTAGCCATTTACTGAGTTGAATAACTTCAAGCTGTTTTCGAGGCCCCCATGGACCGTCTTGGCAAGTCCCACACGGACGCTGTTGCCTAAGGACAAGCATGGCTTCCTCCGCTATTTAAAGATCTCCCAGGTGGCTTAAGTCATATACCAACCAGCCAGACCCAACCTAAAAAGCAATTTCGCTGCAGCCCCCGCATATTTCTTCGATATATTTCTATATATTGTTATAAGGTCATTTATCTACGGCCTTAATTTGGTAACATGGATATCTATTTCCATTGTCAATGTGCAATATCCCCTCCATCAGACACACATGCACACATGCACACATTAGACGCGCACACACACGCACGCACGCACGCACGCACACACACACACACACACACATACACACACACACACACACACACACACACACACACACACACACACACACACACGCACAGCGTCACCCCTCCTCTCTCTCCCCTCTATGCTGTCATTTGCCATGCGTATTGGATTGGCAGCTGAAGGAGAGGAGGGAGAGCTAGGCAGGCAGGCAGGCAGGTGTCCTCTCCTCCAACACGGTGGTGAAGCAGCCGAAAGAAATTGAATTGCACAGAAGTGCTCAATTAGAATGAAATGGCATTATTGAGCAGTTAATGAGTTGAGCTGCAAGACTCCCCGAAGCACACACTGAGAACGGTCCCAGAGAAAGAGAGAGAGAGAGAGAGAGAGAGAGAAGGAGAGAGAGAGAGAGAGAGAGAGAGAGAGAGAGAGAGAGAGAGAGAGAGAGAGAGAGAGAGAGAGAGAGAGAGGCTATTAAGAATGAGAGTTTCGAAAGACGAAATGAGTGAGATGCCAGAAAGAGTGGAAAAGTACAATGGTGTTAAGAAGAGCCAGGTGAAAGCTAAGCAGAGGGCAAGGTCAGACACAGTGCAAAAGAAAAATAAGTATTTAAATGAAAAGGAAGGAATAAATCATTTGAAAAGTTTTTGCACCCCCCCCCCCAAATTACCTCAGTCAAATTTCCTTCTATCCCCCCCTATAAATATGATTACATTTTTCAGTTTAAGGAAAGTTGTAGCAAAATAATGCCTACAGAAAGCATTCGTAAATTTCAGTAAGTGTAGAAAAGGTTAGTGCATGTGGATATGAAGGCTATATGTATATGTACATGTGGCCTATACTGTACAAGTATATAGGCTGTATGTACACTGTAAACCCAGACATCAAATGTACTTACTATGACTAAGTAAAATGCACTAAAAAATAGAAGTTTGATGGCATTTCTGAAGAATACTGAGTATTGACAACTTATTTGAGGAAATAGTTGTTCAGATGAATATGTTTTAGTTGAATGGATTAAATTCATAAGTTTTGGTTATGACCCCGCCTCTTTTTCTTCAGGCTGCACCAACTGGCCTCTACCCAGATGTGGGCAGTTGAATGTATTCCTGCAGTGTGTTTCATGTTAACAGATCGTTTCAAATTTCAACTGACAATATGGCCACGCTGCAGCATCCAATTTTAAATCAGAATATTGCCACCTAGTAAAATTAGGCTATCTTGTGAAGTGCCATTGCACAATTGAAAGTCAAATGCTGCATGACATAATTGACATTGCCTACCATCAACCAGGAACAATGGTAGTGCCAAATCAACCAGTCAATTAGTACCTGCCCTCACTTGAGTACATAGGACTGTTACAAGTTCATTGAATTACTACCTGCAGCTGCCACATGCCTGATTACTCTGGTCACATGGTTAACTTTCACCTCTATAAAAACTCAGACTGTCACAATGCTTGAGTTGCTTGCCTAAATGACTGGTTCGCTGGCTCTCTGTCCGGCTTGTTGGTTAGTGAGCTAACTGACCGACCAACTGACTGTTTGTTGGCCAGCTGGTTGGCTGGCTAACTGACTCTTTTGGTTGACTGTATGGCTGGTTTGTTAGCTGGCTAGCCATACAACTGACTTGTTTGTTGGTTAGTTGGCTGACTAACTGAGTGTTAGTTGGTTAGCCGGCTCTTTGGCTGGCTAGCTGACAACTGACTCTTTTGGTTGGCTGGTGGACTGGTTTGTTGGCTGGCTAGGTATTTAGTTGGTAGTGAGTATTATGGTAGCAGGTATCCTTTTTGGTGTGTTGCTTACTTGACATTTCAGGATTGTCTAATTATGCTCAATTAGAGTATTCTATGCACACTGGTTAATGTACTACCATCCAGGAGATTACAATACTTAAATGATAATAATATTGCACATACTGCAGAAACTTGAATTCCTCAGTGGTTATGGATAGTTTGGTCTATTAATACAAGAGAGCAGTGTGATGGACTGGTTCCATGCCACAGTTGTCTCAGTCATGGTGAGGAATGGGAGGTGCCACAATAACATGGTAGCTACCTCTTTTGTGGTGATGAATGGAGGGGCGGGATCATGGTTTAGGTAGGTAGGTTTAATCAATTTGGACTTAAGTACATTTAACTTAAACTTTTACATATAATGAGTATATACAACAGTTGAGGTCACAAAAGATTGTAAGTTTAATCATTCATAATTACTTAGTTTTTCTAGGGCAACCACTTTTCTGGGTTTTTGTAAGTAAACTCAACTTATAAGGTTTTACAGTGTATATGTATATGTATATGTATATGTATATGTATATGTATGTTTATGTTTATGTATATGTATGTGTATATGTATATGTAGCCTATATATATGTCCTATATGTATATGTATTTCTATGTATGTATGTACCTGATTGTGACAATTGGAAAGTTACACCATACAGAGAAAGGTAAATGGACAGAGAGACAGAGAGAGAGAGAGAGAGAGAGAGAGAGAGAGAGAGAGAGAGAGAGAGAGAGAGAGAGAATGGCATTCAAGAGAGAGAGAGAGAGAGAGAGAGAGAGACAGACAGACAGACAGACAGACAGACAGACAGACAGACAGACAGGCAGGCACAGACTATAGCCATTGTCGTAAAGGCATCATCATGGACAGGACACAGAGATACATACAAATTAAATTGGGTAACCAATGCATTAGTCGCACCAGTTTAGGCAATTCGGATACTATGTGCTCTGTGGTAATTGCGAGGAGTCATGTGGCTTGTCAATCATGTCAAGAGAGCAGCGAGCTCACTACACTAATGGGAGGAGTGTCAGCCTTCAGCCTGCATGAAAGGATGGGATCACAGCCTTCAGGTGCAACTCAAAACAAAGACATTCAAAACAGCCAGTCTGTCCATCAGCTACTCACTCATTCACTCTCGCTCACTCAGTCTCTCCTCTCCCTCAGACACCCAGTTGTCTCATCCATCACCGCTCCTCTGACACTACAGACAAACCACATATCACATGGAACAAATCCAGCCCACAGCAGACACCATGTTTTGATGTGGGCAGTGATGGAAGATGCGCTTTGAAACTTATCTCAGACTGAATAGGAGTCCTACAGTAGGCTATAGCCTGCAGAACGTTTGTTGTTTACAAAAAAGTTTATGATTCATTTCATTTGTGAAGTGTGTGTGTGTGTGTGTGTGTGTGTGTGTGTGTGTGTGTGTGTGTGTGTGCGTGTGTGTGTGTGTGTGTGTGTGTGTGTGTGTGTGTGTGTGTGTGTGTGTGTGTGTGTGTGTGTGTGTGTGTGTGTGTGTGCATGTGCGTGCGTGTGTGTTGGTGTGTGTTGGTGTGTGTGTGTGTGTGTGTGCGTGTGTTTGTGTGCGTGCACCGTGCGTGTGTTAGTGTGCGTGCGTGCATGCGTGCATGTGTGTGTGTTGGGGGGTGGGGTTACAGGCTGCATGTTTTTGAGAGAGAGAGGGCATATGCTGGGGAACCACAAAGACACACTCTTACAACTTAATTTTTCAATTAACAAGGCTCTTGTGCTCCAAACATATGCACACGCAGCAGGCCATGTTTTAAAATGCAACAACAATGTGAAGTCTAATTAAGCTGAACTGGTCTGGCAGGCTTGCACACTGGGGGGAGTAAATATAGCTCTCTATCAATCTATCTCTGTTAAAACCTCAAAAGACATATCGTTTCAAGACCACTTGTGAAATATTTAATCAACTAATGTTGGAATGTTGCTCCAGCATCAAAGTCAAAAATGGAATACAAATAGAACTCCTCACAAAAGGTCATCAATTCCGTTTGCTCTGTTCCCATTAAATGTTAACATTTATACATACTGGGACATAATGGGAAAGAAGTTCAAAACAAAGATTTTGGCACCTTAAACGGTCCTAGACAAACGTCACCGGACGGAGAGCAGGGTGGGTCAGGCGGATCAATGGGACACGAGTGTGATGGGGATGTTGCGATTGGCGATGGGGGTGCAGATAATATCGGAATAAAAAGACTGTCGTTGTAGTGGCGAAGTTCCGACAGGTATTGTGCATTCTCTTATATTCTGTTGATGGCAGCAGCGCACAGGCGAGATATCCTTCTTATGCTATAGCCTACGTTTACAAATTTCGTTTTGCATTTCACAGAATCATGGACTGTTGGTAAAGTTTTGGCAATATTACGCAGCTGCAGTCTACGATACGTGTCGTCACATTTCCCTGAAAATGACAATTATTTGTCCGAAATCGGGATAGTTTAACCCTCTATAATAGCCTATAACCCTCTTATGATTTGTTTATGTTCGAGTTTAAAACAGATGGCCGAGCAAAAGTCACGACCATTCGACGCAATCGAACTTGGCATTATAAGTAAAGCGCAAGCGGTTGCATGTCCGGGAGAGAATGACGGTGGGTTACATTCAACAGGGGCAAGTCCGTACACAAAATGATATGCTTGCTTACATCTGCATAGAGCTCATCTGTCCCGTCTGTTTGATTTAACAATTTCAGCGCATGAAAGAAATTAAATTAGGCCTACAGCAAGTCCTGATGCATGTCAATAATTTATCATCAATATCGTTCTTAGTGGCATGTCTCAATTTGCAAGTTAGTTTGACAATTGGTGCACAGCCTAAACACAACCTATGTTTAAAACAAAACAAAACAAACAAAAACAAGCAGGCGTTGACAGATATTGATGATAGCCTATTAACGTCTATTATATGGTTTTGTTTTTGTTTAACTGGAGCATGACAGTAAACAGGTCCATGTGTCTCCTCAGAGCTAGAAAACAACAGCCTTAGGTGGTTGGTATTTATACAGTGCTGTACTGCAAAAAGCAATCAATGGACTCTGATAGCGTCTCAGATTTCTACATAAAGTCCAATTAATGGCTTGAAATCTTGTTGCCAGGAAGTCAACTTTCTACTTTATTCTTATGTAAGCAAAACACAACTCTGTGGCAGTGCAGTGCAGTTCTACTAGTATGATTACAAACAGTGATCCTACTTTTTTGTGGGGAGGGAGGCAGGGAGAGAAGGAGACGGGGTGGGGGTGGGGGGTGCAGCGTTCACTTTCCCCCCTTCTTTCCCTAATTATTCAATTGGAAAATTAGCCAATACAGCCTACAGCCATTTTCATTTCGCTTTCTCTCTCTTCTTTTGTGTGTAGACTAACAATGCTCATTCCTGTTCAGAAAAATATGTCCCGCAAGTTAATTAATCATAAGACATTAAATGTTAAATATAAGGGAGAGAGAGAGAGAAAGAGAAGGGGAGAAAGAGAAAGGCATCTGTGAATTATTAATTTGTGATAGGTGGTAGAAAAATAAACAGGATTGCTGTGCCATGCAGGGCAATAATTCATTAATAGTTTGCACTGAAATCTCTCCATGTAGCAGATTCATTATTGAGCTCAGTTGGAGAGCTCTGATTATATGGGAGTACAGAGTAGCCTAGTCTGCAGCAACATGCTGTGATATGCCTCCGCACTGCACACAGAGAAACTTTCACCTGAGGGTGGGTAAGACTGGGATATAAGTATATAAGCGTTGAGGGCCAGTCAAGTTCAGAAATAAACGTAAAGTGCGTTTTTAACTTAAGTTGGGCCTACATCTGCATAGCACCATCATCATTATTATGGCTATTGTCATCTGTTAAGAATGCACTGCCTTTTGTTTCCTCTCTTGAAGTCAAGTCAGTTTTGAGATTAGTTTGCATGCTTATTTGTGGATGTACATTTTGTAGTGTTTGGCACAAGTAAATACGTGCATGCGCTGCACATATGCGTGCATGCACATACTATATATGCATACGTATGTATGTGCTGTATGTATACATACAATTCTGCGTGGATATGTTATGTACAGTATGTTTGATGTATATTTGTACAGTATGCATACTGCACATGCATTCATGTATGCATGTTTGTGAATGTAAATACGTAGTATATAGTAGTCTATACTTACTCTTGTCTGTGTCATGTGGAATGAATGAATGCATAAAAGTATTAATAAGTGAATGGATGGATGGATGGATAGATGGATGAGTGCTGACCTACAGCAACTCATCTATGTTCCTGAGTACAGAGTAAAAAAATGCAATGTTAATTCAACACGTAGAAAGCCGATTATATTTTGGTCCCAGAGTGCAGTATACTCTCTAGGTGTTGAACTAACACTGCATTTTTGTTATACTGTGTATAGTTCGGGGGACCAGTAAGGGCCCCGGGCGCCTGAAGCTGAAGCTGAGCCCCATAGCGGAGCAGGTGCCCGGCAAGCCCCTACGCCACCCCTCCACCTCCACCTCCACCCTCACCATCACCGCTGCCAAGGCGACCGCTGACTCCTCCTACTCCCTCTGCTCTGTGGACAACTGGACCAGCAGCCGCCTCTCCTCCACCGCCGCCTTGGACACAAACGTCTCCAGCTACCCGCCAGACATTGGAGGTCAGTGAGTGTATATTTTATATATTTTATAATTGGACAGTGAAGAGTAGGACAGGAAATGAGTAGATGAGAGATGGGGAGGGGTCGGCAAAGACCCAGACCGGGAATTGAACACGGATCAGCCGTATGGCAGGCGAGTGCCCTACCAGATGGCCGCGGCAGGGCTGGAGGTCAGTGAGTGGAACGGATGCCATTCTAGAGTTCAGCGGTAGACCGTTAGCAGGTCTCTGAATGAACACCTCCCAATCGGCCAAATGCTGGTGAAATTTCAGTTTGACTGGTAGAAAAGATCAACTTACAAGCTACTTTGACCCGATATAATTTTATGACCTCCAATGACGTCCGCCAAGGAAGCTGTTTGATAGAACATTTGACTATGTTACACCCTATTTTTATTTAAAGTCTTTCTGCCGTCTTTTTGTGCAGTTAGAAACTGGTATGTCAAAATACGCCCTGTCCCGCAATTCAATTTGCGGTCACTAGGGGCGCCTATATTTGTTGGCTAGCAATGGTGAAGACTCTTTAAAACCATTCCGGCTCCGGTTCGTGATCTGGATCGCCATAAGAATTTAATCACTTGTTCTGTTGGTCATTTCCAACAAATCCACAATGCTTCATACGAAACCATTCATATATTTTTGACAACAGACAAACAAGCCAACACCACTGAAAACATCCTTGGCAGAGGTAAATATATAAAACATTTGGCATCTTGCGGTCAAAATAGCTCAGAGTAGATGACTTAAAATGTTGTCACTGTTGGCTTCATTGTTTCTCTCAATGCCTGCTGAACTGATCCTAGCTGACAATGCCTAGCCCATTTTTTGTCCCAGTCCACCGCTGTTGGAGGTTAGCCCATTTAGCCCAATGTCCACATCCACCTACTGTATGTGATACTGGGGGTTAGGGTTGGTGTCTCAATGGTACCACCTCCACCTTCTCCACCACCTTCCCTTCCCTTCCCTTTTCACAGCCAGTCAGTTAATGGCTGAAATGAGATCACCTCCACCACCTCCCAAAACCCCTCCTTCCTCTCTCTCTCTCTCTCTCTCTCTCTCTCTCTCTCTCTCTCTCTCTCTCTCTCTCTCTCTCTCTCTCTCTCTCTCTCTCTTCTATCCCTCTGACCACCCTCCTTCCCTCACCTCCTCCTATCCTCTGTGATCACACTCCTATCACCCCCCTGCCTTGGCCATAACTTCCCCTATACTATAAACCAGACCCCACCTCTAGATCTAGTCTTATTGGCTTGTGATGGAGGTGGCGTGACAAGAGGCTTGACGTGTCTGCGATGAAGCAGGCCCAGCCGAGCGCGGCATAGGCCACAAATCCAGATTTTCCCGTCCGCAAAGCGCCGGGTCGACAGGTGTTTAGTGAAGATGCCCTGCAAATGGCTTCATCGTCATGCCTGTGAGAGCTCAGTGATCTGTGCTAAGTGTATGTGCTCTCTTTCTCTCTCTCTCTCTCTCTCTCTCTCTCTCTCTCTCTCTCTCTCTCTCTCTCTCTCTCTCTCTCTCTCTCGTGTACATGCTTGCACACATCAACTATGCAATTATGACAGTATACAGCGACAATATCAAATGTATGCCAGCCAGAGTAACTCTGTAGCATGATGCTGAGTGTTTTCATATTGGGTGTTTTTCTGAAGCCTCTGGCATGTTGGGAAGAATTTACGGACTGACACATGATATGCTTTATGTCCATGAGAATGCATTTATGCAGTTTTATCGCATGAATAATTAAAACTTGTACATTATTTAGAGTCAGAAACCAGAATAAAGTCATATTTAAAAGCTGGACACCATACTGGAAATACTTTTAAGTAAATTAAGCAGCCCATCCGATTAAACTTAAATTTTGAAGACTATGAATTATTAAGTGCCAAAAGCACTGAGCTGTGCTGTAGTGTACATTGTATAATGCCACGCCTCGGCTTTCAAAATAGTTCCTCCCTTGAAGATGAGAACATGTTGAAATTCAAAATGAAATGAAAACGAAAATGAAATTATGTATGTTTGTTGAGTGGCTGGTGTAATTTGTGGTATTTCTGCAGTAGTAGTTGTACGTACATACAGTACGGGCCTTCTTCTGAAGCTCCCCTTGTGTACAACAGATCCTCACCACTATATATGTAATGCTGCTGTTGAGGCCTCTACTCTCTATTGCCATTGACACACACACACACACACACACACACACACACACACACACACACACACACACACACACACACACACACACACACACACACACACACACACACACACACACACACACACACACACACTATGTATTGCACCCATGAGGCACTTGGTAGGGCTTTACAGTAGACACCGGTGAGAGAGTATTGGCCTTGCGCCTGCCAGGAGTGAACAGCCATTTGAAAAGCACATTTGAAAAAAAGGCAAGGAGAAAAAAAAAAAACGACAACAACTTTTAGGGCTGATGGTAATTGATTATGTCTCCGAACAGCTTCCCCACTTGTCTTTCAGTAAGCGAACGAGAGGGCGATTTCGTAAATTATGCATGTGTAAAAAGAAATGCCATGGGAGAGAGGAAGCGAGAGGAGGAGGAGGCTTTTAAATGTTATAAACAATATGTGCGGACAGAGCGTAGGCTGTTAAAAGGCCTCCGTGCATATGTTGATCTACTCAACGAAGGCCCTGACGTCCCACGGTACTGTATGTGTCAGTTTAGGTGTGTAGTGTGTGCTGTACAGGCTTCTTTACAAATACATGTGTGGTTAGCCTGAAGTGTTTTCAGAGCATCTCCTCTCTCTCTCTCTCTCTCTCTCTCTCTTTGACCTTGATTATTTAGGTTTCACACACTGGTGGAATAACATGCCTCCCAAACCTCTTGTCACGCAGCAACCAAGTCTCTTAGGAGATAAAGGACGCACTTAGCCTGTGGTTAGAACACTTTTGTCAGTCGTGTAAATAGTATACGTAGCTTTCTGGAGTGCCAAGATGTGTACACTGTGTACACCATGTTCTATCTCGAGCACAGAGAGGGGGACTGCTTATGAAAGTGAAAGTGAAAGCCCATTTGTCTCCCATTGTCATTGTGACACAGCACTCCACCGCACACAAGTGAACACTGCACACAACGGAATTGCATTTATGCCTCACCGCTTACCAATGACTGTTTATGCAGGGGCGGGGTAACTGGGTATTTGCTTGGGGGGCACCAGAGAGGGCGGTGGCACCACTGTGAAACCCCACCCCCCAAAAGACATTGCAAAAAAATGCTTTAAACGTGTTAAAATGGTTATACACACATGCCACAATGATTGACATGCTATCGAAATAATAACGGATAATATATATTTTTTTTTTTTTCGCAGATTCAAACATTTGATTCAAACAGCTAGAGCTCATGAAAATGAATATGATACTTGAAACCAGGGGTCAGGTAGAGAAAGTCTTTTCATTGGTGAGTAGTAGGGCTGTGCCTCAGGAGGGACAAGGGGTGCATGTACGTAAAAAAAATCCAAACAACATAGCAACTGATGGCAACAATAAAAGTATGTTACTTACAGTCAGATACTTAGGCCTAGTCCTTTTATTATTTTTTAAAATATATTTTTAGGGGCTTTTATGCCTTTATTGAAAGGACAGTCTGAGATGGTGACAGGAAGCGAGAGGGACAGAGAGACGGGGTGGGATCGGGAAATGACCCTGGCTGGACTCGAACCGGGGTCCCCAGGCCCAGTCCATTTAACTAAGGTTTTAAAACATTTTAAAAGACCAAAAAACAGCTGTGTGAAACGGGCATTTTGGACATTGGAGAGTAAAAGGGCAGGGGGTTAAGGGACAAGAACCCCTGTAGCATCCATTCCTTGCATGTGCCTGGTAAGAAGGTAGACCAGTGAGGGAAAGCAACGCCTGTAAATACAGTACTGTGTAGTGTAATGGCCACCAGGGCTGGACTGGCCATCTGACATAGCAGGCATTTCCTGCTTTTTTTACATTGCTGAAAATAGGGGCCCACGAGGGTGCCCGGGCCCTATTTCTCCCCCCAGTCCAGCCATGATGGTCACTGCTCCCTCTCCAGCAGCTCCTCCCACTAACTGTTTGGTTTTCGTCCCCAGGCCCAACGACAGGGGGGACACACAGGTATGTTGTCCTGGGCCCAGGTAGATAGGGGGCCCAGAAGTGGGTCCCAATTACAGTATATGTATTGGGTTGGGGGCCCTTTCAGATTACATTGTCCTGGGCCCAGCAAAAGCTGTCAACGGCCCTGCTCGTCCCTCCCCGTCGTCCCCCGTTCAAGGCCTGCTTTTGATTCACCAAAGTGAAGACCTATGCAGTCTCCGCGAGGAGCCGTTTTGGCCGTAACTCCCCCCTTCTTTTTTTATTGCCGCATTAGTGGCATTTTAAATGGCCCAGTAAAGAACGGGAAGCATCATGGTGCTCCAATAATTTTTCCGTCCACAGCAGTTTTGCCCAAGCACCCCCTCATGGGAACATCTGGGGCTTTACATCTGCGGCACAGACAAATTTGCACAACACATCATAATCTTAATAAAAAATACAGATAACACTTTATTTGTCATTTCGAATGGGCCCATTCCATTTCATAGTCTGTGTAATTTACATCTGTGCTGATATTGCAGAGAGAGAGAGAGAGAGAGGGATAGCCGTTTGTGATTTTGACTTGCAAAAAAGAGAATAAAAAAACAGAGCTAGCATATAACTACTCAACATTTGCTTTACTGTGGGACATTTCCCTTTTATAAGCATGCTGGTGAGTGTTTTTTGTAGGCAGATGACAGTAGAGATGAATGGTGAATCTATCACTTCATTCATATTTACATTTTAAAGAAAGAGTAAAACGTTTTTTTCAACCTCACAAAATTGTCTCAGCGGTTCGTTGACTCGTAACAAAGTAAAAGGTATCAATTTTCTTTTTCGCTTTCCCGGGTCTATAATCACGTCGACATTAGTTATTTTGGCGGACCAGACTGTCTTTGCCAATTCAACGAGAGACAATCCAGCTTCCAAGCTGTAAGACAACCCTGTTTCTTTAAATCAATGTTTTTAAAATGTTTAGTTATGTTTTTTATCATGCTGGGTTGCCATCGTGTATGAAGATAACATTTGTATTCTCATTCGTTGATGGGAGAATTTAGTTTGACAATCCTAGTCTCCATTAATTAAAAGGAAGGAAAATAGAAAAATGGTATAGATCAGTGGTTCTCAACCTTTCAACAAACGCCCCCTTGGCCTCATCACAAGCCTCTCAACGCCCCCTTGACCTCGTCATAAGCCTGACAAGGCCACCCTTAGTAAAAATGAAATGGACTAATTTCCCCCAATGGTAACTAAGCACCGTCCTCTCTCTCAGCTATATCCTTCCAAACTCCCCCCTAGTGCTCCACAACGCCCCCTGGGGGACTGTAGCGCCCCCGTTGAGAAACACTACTATAGATAAAAGAAAGACAGACATCCAGAGCACACACATTCAGCATCCTGTCGTGTGAGTGGTAAACAGTGTCTAAGGGCACCACCAGTCCTCACTACCATGTTATTTATTCATAATCTAATCAAATTTAATTTGGTAGTTAATGTGTAAGCGGTTAGGGCGTCAGACTTGCAGCCCAGTGCTCTCCCCTATCCTCCTCCATGACTGAGCTACTGTACTCTGAGCATGGTACCATCCATTTCCCCCTGGGATCAATACATTATACTCTACTCTACTCCACTATCCCGTCACACTGCCCCCTTGCATGGGTGAGGTATAAATGCAATTTCTTTTGTGTGCAGTGAGCACTGTGTGCTGTGGAGTGCTGTGTCACAATGACAATGGGAGTTTCCCAGGTGGGCTTTTAAATTATATTACGTTACATTACATTGCATTTGTCAGACACTTTATAACCAAAGCAACTTACAAACGAGGACATAATCATAACCAACATCACTAGCAGATACAATGTGCACAGGAAATATACAGAACAACAAGTGCAGATACAAAGAAGGGTTAGTTAGTTTTTGTTTTGTAAAGTAGAGTACACACACACCTATCATGTCGAGAGTCTGGCCTGCGGCAAGGGCAGCTCAAGAATTAGTCTAGTTAGTAGATAGACACGAAAGAGGAGAGTCCCAGGTGGGCTTTCACTTTCACTTTCGCTTCACTAATGGTTCTTCTCTCTCCCCCTGCGTGCCAGACGACTGTGCCGGCATGGTGCTAGCCTGCCTGTACTGCCGCTTCTACGACATGTGCCTCATGCTGCCTGGCACCTGCAACCGCGCCGCCCAGCACCTCTTCCCGGCTTACCAGAACTTCACCAGGTCCGCTGAGCGCGCGCACGGCAGCGGCGGCAAGGACGGCGACTGCAACTGCGGCTGCGACTTCGACTGCGGCCTACTGGACCTCTGCCAGGAGACTGGAGACTGCCTGGAGCTGGCCATGGAGGTGTCCGAGGTCTGCTACCACTGATGGGGCTCTCTGGCAGGCAGGGAGGCAGACTGACCGGGGTCTGCTACCACTGACAGGGCTCACTGACAGGCAGGGAGGGACACTGACCGGGGTCTGCTAACACTGATGGGGCTCACTGACAGGCAGGGAGTGACACTGATCCGGGTCTGCTACCACTGATGGGGCTCACTGACAGGCAGGGAGGCACACTGACCGGGGTCTGCTACCACTGACGGGGCTCACTGACAGGGAGGGACACTGACGGAGGTCTGCTACTACTGACAGGTCCACTGGCAGGCCATGGAGTTCTCCGAGGTCTGCTACCACTGACGTGGAGTCACTGACAGAGAGGGAGGGACACTGAGGGGGGACTGCCTGGAGCTGGCCATGGAGGTTTCGGAGGTCTGCTACCACTGACGGGGGTCTTCTACCACTGATGAGGCTCACTGACATGGAGGGACACTGACAGGCAGGCAGGGGCACTGACGGGGGACTGCTACCACTGATGAGGCTCACTGACAGGGAGGGACACTGACAGGAGTCTGCTAACACTGATGGGGCTCACTGACAGGGTCACTGGGAGGGAGGGAGGGAGGGAGGGGCACTTATGGTGGTCACTGACAGGGAGGGAGGGGCACTGACGTGGGTCTGCTACCACTGACGGGTTCACTTTCAGGGGGGGACACTGACGGGGGTTAGTGGCAGGGAGGGACACTGACGGGGGTTTGCTACCACTGACGGGGTCACTGACAGGGAGGGACTAACGGAGGTCACTGACAGGGATGGAGGGGCACTGACGGAGGTCACTGACAGAGAGGGAGGGGCACTCCAAGATATGCTACCATTGATGGTTCACTGACCGAGAGGTCTGCTTCCATTGATGGGCTCACTGACAGGGAGGGAGGGACACTGACGGGGGTCACTGACAGAGAGGGACACTGATGGGCATCTGCTACCACTGTTGGTGATCTTGGAGGTCTGCTACAGCTGATGGGCAGTGTTGCCAGATGTGTCTGATCAAATCCCGCCCAAAAGGTTTTCAAAAACTTCCAAAATGCGCTAAATTCCGCCCAAATTCAACAAATTACATTGACTTCTATCGGCCCAAAACGTATGAAAAAAACACCAAATGGCCAATTTTCCCCGTTTTTACCCACAGACGCTCATCCCAAGTAGCCCAATTGTGGGCAACAATGCTGATGGGGGACCCTGGCAGGGAGGCCACTTTAGTCCTCCACTGGAAGAAAAAATACATTAAAGCACAAAACAATACTAGTTTGATATCTATTATACTAACTAGTATAATATTTGTTATAACAAAACTATATCTGAAATGTTTTGTCTGAAATGAATAGGGTGTGGGGTACTCTTCAGAAAGAAAAAAAACACTCAAATTTCCCTCAGTTGGAAGAAATACATTAACCCTTTCATGCAGAGCCTATGTTATAACTTGATAACCAAAATGTTAATAACCAAATCTTAATTTGTTACTTAAGACTACTCTTGGCAATGTTGTTATGATGTAGCTTTTACAGCAGTGAACAGTGAATCGGATCGATGGTGATCCCTTGCAGGAAATTGCAACAGCTGTGTCCGAAATCTCTTAAGAAAAAAAAAACATTAATGCTGTACTATACTGAATGTTCTCTCATTCATACTGTACACACATTATACATAGTACACTGCATAAGGACTCGATGTACACTGTGTAGACAAACATTATTCTATATTCGAAATATTCACTCATGCTCTACATAGTGTACTCAATAGGGTGTGAGGTATACTGTTCATGGGAAAATACTTAAAGTTTGTGTACAAATGTTCCCTCATTCTCCTCATACAGTAGTGTACTCCATAGGGTGTTAGGACACGGATTAGAAAAAAAAACAATAAAGGCTTTACCCAAAGAAAGCATGACCTATTGTACCAAAAGCACATAGAGTATCATATCGCTACGCACATATGACGTAACTACATTGACCGTAGGCATGGCTTCATTACTACTGTAGCTGAAGAAACAGGAATTCAGAGGTGTTAGTTCCAAGCACACATGGCTATTGTGTTGGTCACAAATTGTGAATGTGTTTTAGTAATGCTATATTGGATTACATGTTTATGTGCCAGTAAACTTCATAGCTATTGTGTTGGTCACATACGGTGAATGTGTTTTAGTAATGCTATACTGTATATGGGATGGAATGTTCATGTGCCAGTCATAGGCAAGCTTAAGTTCTGAAACCGGCTCTGAAACTAGAGGAAGCACGGAACACTTGGACAAGCACACACATGCATGGGTGTTCACATTCACACACAAACATGTGTGTGTGCGTGCGCACACACATGCACACACACGCACACGGCACACGGCACACACACACACACACACACACACACACACACACACACACACACACACACACACACACACACACACACACACACACACACACACACACACACACACACAGAAATGATACTTCAGCCTTGGGCAGGGCAGGGGAAAAGATGGAAGCATCCACCTCACCTCACCTCGTAGTGTTTACGTAGTGTACCTATCAGAGTTCAAGTGGTGATTGTTAACACCACAGCAATTGGGAGGTGAGGTGGCGTCTGTAGTAGGACACTCGTCCTTGTAGAGCCCTTCAACCTTTTGCTCTCTGCCCCCCCCAGCAAAGCGATCATCTCACCCTCCATCTCAAGTGCTCCAGGCCCATCTCTCCACAAGAGATCATCCTTTCAAAAAAACAACCTCCGTGCGGTTCGAGATAGATAGGTCCTTGTCAGGTAATGACACCCCAGCCTGCCAGGCAGTCACATCATCCCTGGAGGTGTCTGGTGTAGCGTGTGGGTAAATATAAACGACATCATGAAGGCAGGGCCACTGACAGTTTTGGCCGGGCCCAGGACAAAGACGTCTGAAAGCACCCCACTCCCCTAGCCTGGGAACTCCCATACTGCCTTTAGTTCTAATCTACACAATCATTCCGATCTGAAAGACACTTGTGATTAGGTCTGGTGGAAATCAGGCAACCCCCCCGCCACCCATTGCATACAATGTAATGAGGACCCAATTCTGCACCCCCCTTCCCTCCCCGGGCCTGGGACAACTGAACCCTTTGCTCGCCCCTGTTGACTTCCCTGAGGACGACTCAGCTTGGCTTGGCTCC
>NC_085870.1:26267660-26372660 GCF_034702125.1 Engraulis encrasicolus
AATGTTTCTGAAAGGAGTGGGTTTATTCCCTTATCTTTTTTCTTTATGCTGAATTTTGCCCCTTTTGTGTGTGTGTATGTGTAAAGTATATTGTGATTGAACTATAGCTCATAGATCTGTACATGAAATAGTAATTGCTGGTTCAGCCACAACTGTATACTTTTCAGAGGCTTATATGTACTGTATGTTCCATAATAAAGCAACATACCATTTTGTGTGAAGATTATTTTCTTTACATTGTTCTTGTTCTTGTTCTTGTTCTCCCTTGAGATTTGTTTTAGAATCATCATAGAAAAAAGTATAATCTGTAATTCATATTTCATGATTTTAAAAAAGCGTTATCTAGCTTTCTTGTTTGTATTACATCTATAGTAAATCAATGTTACACAACAGACCTTGGGTGACCAAATCGAAAAAAAGTTTGAAAGCAGCAACAAAAATGAGCAATTTAAATAAACTAGAACTCTGGGATTTGTTTGACAGAGTGCTCAATCTTGAAAACCAGCAGAGGTCGGCCTACTGAAATCTATATCTGGGCCATGGCAGGCGGCATGTGGAAATATGTGTCAGAGAGAAAGACAGGAGTGGAGAGGGGAGGAGAGAAGAGGAGAAGAGACATTATGAAGGGAGGAGGAGATAGAAAAAGGCCTGTGGGCTGTCTCCCAATGGGTGATTCCTAACCAACTTATGGGCTGATTGCGGAGATACCTTTCAATCAACGCCACATTCCCATCTGGAATGACAGGTGATTTCTTTCCGTGTCCAATTAATAACCTCGTTTTTAACAATTAAGGGAGGGGGGGGGGAGGCAAGGAGGGGGCCCCCGGCGGATGTGTGTGAAGGGAGGGGTCCTCGGGGATGGGTGTCTTAGCAGATGCCTGCTCGTAAACCCCCACATGGTCACGGCTCCTGCTTATCCTACCGTTAGCGTGTTATGACCCCGACCAAACGGCACAGAGCGATTTTCATTTTCAACCCCCCACAACCACAACCACAACCACAACCACACCACTACACCACACCACACCCCACCCCACCACCACAACCGCACCACCACACCTCACCTAACCCCACCACCACACCACACCTCACCTCACCTCACCCCACCCCACCCCACCCCACCTGCCCTCCCTTCCCTCATAAGCCCTAATTCTCCCAGGTGTTCCTAATGTTGGGGCCAAGACCCCCCCTTGTGAGGGTGGGGCACCGGAGAGGATGGGGCAGGTGTGTGTAATGGTCGGGGTGGTGGGGGGTGTTGGTTTGGGAGGGCTTGGGGTGTGGGGGGAACACATATGGCAGCAGGATGATGGAGTACATCAAGCTATCTGTCTAACACCCCACCTCCCCCCCCAGCCCACCAAGCACCCCCGACACACACACACACACATGCTCACACACATACACACACATGCACACACACGTACGCACCACCCCCACCCCCTTCGTACTCCCCACTGTGAGGAGGAAATTAAAGAGCCGTGTTGCGAGAAGAGGAGGAGGAGGTGGTGGTGGAGGAGGAAGGAGGAGGTGGAGGAAGGTGATTTAAAGCAGCACAGAGTGAGTGGGGTGAGTTAGGCGGTTGGTGTGGTGGTGGGGTGTGGGGGGATGGCGGTGGTGTTGGAGGTGGGGGACGGCGTTCACTGGAGTTAATTACTGAATAATGAGGAACAATTTATTGTGGTCTTGTTATAGACATCCGAAGGCCCGTATGTAGGCCTACTGGTAGGGACAGGAGAAAAAATAGCACAGCATAGAGGAGACAGAGAGATTGCCTCCCCCTCCCCACCCACCACCCCTCTCTCTCTCTCCCTCTCTTTCTTTCTCTCCCTCTCTCTTTCTCTCTTCCATGTAGAGCTGAACTCTTTGAATAGAGAGGTTTTGGGGTTGGTGGGTCGGGAGTTCATTGTGTGTGTGTGTGTGTGTGTGTGTGTTGGGGTGGGGGGCGTGTATCTGACTTATATCCATCCCCATTCTGCAAGCTGACCAGGTGCTTTTAGTGTCGGTACCTTCCTGTGCTCGGAGAATTTATTCGGGGAACTAATGAGAGCTACATTAGCCACAGATCGATCTCTCCCTCCCTCTCTTTCTCCCGCTCTCTCTCTTTCTTTCTCACTCTCTCTCTCGCTCTCTGTCTCACTCTTTCTCTCTCTCACTCCCTGCCCTCTGCAGATGAACATGCCATAACTCCTCATCTCCACCTCGGCCACCTCCGTAAATCTCTCTCTCTCTCTCTCTCTCTCTCACGGCGCGGCCCACTCATGTCCGTCACCACTCTCCTCTCCTCTCCTCTCCTCTCCTCTCCTCTCCTCTCCTCTCCTCTCCTCTCCTCTCCTCTCCTCGCAGGCATCTGTCATAGCCGGGGCCAAAGGTGGCCACTCAACCCATAAACAATACATCATTAACTCCTCATGGGTGCGCCCCTGTTGAGTGCACCAGCACAAGCAGCCATATAGCCCGGGCTGGTCTGGGGGAGAAATGGGGCCCGGGCACTTTTGGTTTAAAGGGGCCCCTCATAATTAGCGGCGCAGAACGGACTCACTCCTGGGCCCTGCACTGTTGTGGGCCCCTATTTTCAGAAATGTATATTGTTTTTTTTCCCCCCTGAAAATAGGAGCCCACAAGCGTGCAGGGTCCACCGGGAAATACCCGCTATGCCAGATGGCCAGTCCAGCCCTGGCCATTTCAGCAGCAGCAGTAACCGCAGACCAGACCAGACGCAGATGCAGCAGACCTACGCTACACTACACTGTATTCCCTATTAGAGTCATCACATCACCACACAATCACAATTTCCACACCGACCGCCGAAAGAAATTGATCTGATGAGGCAGATCACTTTAGCAGACCACACGTATGTGTGTGTGTGTGTGTGTGTGTGTGTGTGTGTGAGAGAGTGTGTGTGTGTGTTTGTGTGTGCGTGTGCGTGTCTGTGTGTGTGTGTGTGCGTGTGCGTGTACGTGTGTGCGTGTGTGTACGTGTGTGTGTGTGTCTGTGTGTGTGTGTGTGTGTGTGTTTGGGATGAGGCCTCTTCTGTGTTCAGGGCAGCAGGACCTGGAGATGGAGATTTGGGGAGATGCACTGAGGTGGAGGGAGGGGTGGAGATGAGTTGGTACTGTACCCAGTCAAAAGTGTGGTGTCAGTTCAACACTGCTCTGAGAATATGGTCCCAGTCAATTTAGTGTTAATTCAACTATGTTAAGTGTTGACACTCTGAGTTGATTTTAACACTAGAATCGAATCCTATACCAGATGCCGTGTCACTCGGAATAGGGTTACATTAACACTCAAAGGTGTTAATTCAAGCACTACAATAGAACCCTATATCAGATGCCGTGTCACTCTGAGTAATGTTGAATTAACATTACATTTCACGGTATATCGCATGCTCATCTCATGATATTATTTAAGTGTTTGGGATGCGGGTGCTTTTGCGTTTAAGGTAGCCAGAGTATTTAAGGAGACAAAATGTTTATAAATGGGCAATAAATACTCTGTTAACACAGTAGACACAGCACAGTCTCATCGGTAGACCTACTGGAGGTTTCTCCTTCAAAGACCAGAAGGCATGAAACCACATAAAACTCACACAGTAGAAGTTGATTCCAACTCCACTGTGCAGTTGAAGTTTGGTTCTTCCTCATTTACAAACATTTGTTAATGCCTTGTTAAATGTTTATTATTATTAAATGTTAATTAAGTGTTTATAACGCTTTTTTGGGTAGCTATCCCAAAGTGTTACCAAGATATCTTAAGATACACTTCATGTAGGAATGAACAAGCACTAGCACCACATGAGCTCACATACACACAGTGGAGTCCAAAGGACCTGGCAGATGTGGTGTGATGTGCTGTGAATTAAATTTCTTTTTAATTAATTTCATGTTTATGATTCCAATTAACAGTTGATGTGCAACATAGCTTGTGATGGTGTAACACTAAATAAACGGTGCTGGCACCTTTTGATATCAAGCCGAACGAACATGCATGGTGATACACACAGACACACAGAGACACACACACATACGCACACACGCACACCCACACACCCACACACGCAGACACACACACACACACACACACACACACACACACACACACACACACACACACACGCGCACACTTTTTCGTTCGCATTATGTTGTTGTATAATGTGTGAAACTACACAGCTGAGCAGCAACGCAACAGCTGTCACCAGAGGACAGGCATCAATGGTAAAAAAACCCGCACACAATTCTTTATTTTTTTATTGAGAATCTGTCGTGCATGATTCACTCCAGTTCTGTATCAGAGACCTGAAGGCAGAAGGTATAGAGGGAGCAAGAGAGAGAGAGAGAGAGAGAGAGAGAGAGAGAGAGAGAGAAGAGAGGGAGAGAGAGAGAGAGAGAGAAGCTACAAAGCCATAGAGTCTAAAGATAAACAGCTGTCCAGGTGAGCTGGGTTTGCCGGCGTGCCGCTCGGTTGTCGCGCACTGTATCACAATGCCGTGGTAATGTCAATATTTTTTCACTCTAACCCCCCTTCTTTGCAAGTGAAACCCCCCGTGACAATTACATGTTACACAATCCTATATTCTTGGGCACGGAATGCAAATCGCACGTCTTTCAGCAGCATTCCGGCTATTTGACTTTTTCGTGGCGTGTAGTTGCCGAGGAAACAGGGGAGATAAGGGGATACACATTATTTCGTATTCATTTCTTTTCGTCTTCACATAAACTCACGCAAAAAAAGGGAAGATATTCGTAATGGATCATTGCAGATCGTTATTAGAAAATACACTGCAACCGCATATTTCTGTTCCATTTCACATTTAGATACAAAGCTTAAAATTTTAAAAGATGTACAGCCCGAGGCACACACAAAGACAGGAATGAGGGCAGGAAGAAAGCAAGCAAGAAAAAATAGATTGAGGGAGAGGAAAAGACAAAGGGAGGCAGAACAAGAGACAGAGAGAGAGAGAGAGAGCAAGAGAGAGAGAGAGAGAAGAAGAAAAGGAAGGAGGCGTGTTAAGTAGTCATTGATGCTCTGGGCAGCATCTCGGTCTGCTTCTGCCTTTGAAATGATCCCCCAGTGCAGTCTCCAGTCCGCCTGAGTGACACGGCATCTGCATGTTAATGAGGGCTCCTTCACGCGCGCATAAATTAAACAATTGGACACTGGCAATCACGCGAGGTCCTGGGGTGACACTTATTTATAGAATTCCAAACGCAGTCTTATTTACGACACCCATCTCTCTCTCTCTCTCTCTTTCACACACACACACACACACACACACACACACACACACACACACACACACACACACACACACACACACACACACACACACACACACACACACACACACACACATACAGAACACAACACACCACACATTCGCTCTGGGGACGAGCCACCTGAGCAAGTCGTTGCATTAGTGCAGGCCCTCTTTTAATTACCAGACAATGAATCACACCAAGGCAAGGCCTCCTTCCCTCAGCAGAGAGAGAGAGAGAGAGAGAGAGAGAGAGAGAGAGAGAGAGAGAGAGAGAGAATGGAGGATGGTGGATGGAGTAGAGTAGAGTGGAGTGGAGATTGGACTGGGGGAGAAATAGGGAACGGACACTTTTGGTTTAAAGGGGCCCCCCATATTTAGCGGCACAGAACTGACTCACCGGTGGGCCCGTACCGTCGTGGGCCCCTATTTTCAGAAATGTAAAAAAAAAAAATGTTATTTTTTATTTTTTAACATTTCTGAAAATAGGGGCCCACGAGGGTGCAGGGCCCACCGAGAAATGCCCGGTATGCCAGATGGCCAGTCCAGCCCTGGAGTGGAGTGGAGATTGGAGGCCCCCTAATTTAATGCCACAAGAGTTGCAATTTAATGGCAGGCGTCCGTGTAATGTTGCCGCCACCACCGCTTTGATCACCCAGTTGAGCATCTGCGGATTAATTGTGCATTGGGCGGGGGCCTGTTAACAGAAGGCTAAATAATAGCAAAGGAATAGCATACACCGTAACAAAAAAACATGCAGTGTTAATTCAACACCTAGAGAGTCGATTGACCGTCTTCTAGAGTGTATTTTAATCACTAAGTGTTGAATTAACACTGCATTTTGTACTGTACAAGTCTGCTTGGTGGATACTCTGCGTGTCTTCAGGGGGCTGGAGGGACGGGGTTAGTTAGACTGGCTGAGGACTGCTGAGTGAATCGGGAGCTTTTTATTGCCACTTGCCTATTAACTCTGCCGCAATTCCCTTCATTCCCAGTTATGGGCATGTCATCGGGAAGAGAGAATTACGTTTTATTTTTCTCTGATGATGATGAGGCCTCAGGCCATGGATGGTTCGTGTCAGGCAGATGTGGCTCGATGTCACAAACAAAAGAGATCAGTGATGGTCTCCTTTGTTTTTTTGTTTTTGAAAGACTGGACATTGGCCTTTGCGCATTCCTTGTTCTGGTTAAGAGTACCCTAAACACTTAATAGTTGTATTATATTTATTCCATTGAATCTCTGTCAGAAAAATGTTTCGAGGGGGGGTGCTGTGGCGCAGCACGCTAAGCCCCCAACACATTGTGGAATGCCCATGGAGACCCCGGTTCGAGTCCAGCCGTGGTCATTTCCCAGCCCTACCCCATATCTCTCTCCTGCTCATTTCCTGTCTCCTCTCACATTGTCCTGTCATAATAAAGGCCCAAAAAGTCCCCAAAACATACTTTGAAAACAAAAAGAAAAATGTTTCGAGATTGAAGAAGACCAGGCCACACACACCGTGAAAATGTTGTTCTGCCATGGATTAAACTGAATAAATCTAATAGAAATATATCAAGTGTGTGGATGTGGATTGTAGTATTTGCAGAGACGGTTTAAATGCATTAGAATAGAGAATCTTTGGTATTTGCACACAAGTCTGTGATGCTTTGTTTACATGCATGTACAGTACATACTGTAGGCCTGTATCATGCATTTTCTTAAATGAGTATTTCTCTTTCTCTTACTTCAAGTTCTAGTTAAGAGAAGTACGATGTGATACGAGGCAATATGGCAGGGGTGGAGAACCTTTTTCATTTGAGGGGTCACTTCAAATTCATCCGAGGGCTGCACTATGAACACACACCAGGATTTTCCCCCTGCACTTTAGGCCTATATTGAAGGCATCCACAGACTTTAAAACAGACCCCACCTTCTCTAGGTCCCCCGAATATAACGTAATTGTATAGCAAATGTATTTTCTAAGATTCCTTTACAAAATATGCCATATTTCACGTGAAGCTGCATACTATTCAAATTACATTGGGGGCCGGATAAAATTGGCCTCAAGGGCCGCAAATGGCCCTCGAGACATAGGCTACCTACCCCCGTATTGAATATGGTATGATAGAATATGACTGTCAGTTTACACTTAAGCTCTTTTTCCATCCTTGGGCATCCCTTCTTCCATGGCCATTCGTTTTCCAACCATCCCTGTGTTTGTTGATGCCTTAACAGTTTACACTACAGCCCGTAATACTGAACAACTTCTTCATTAATTATGGTAGGCAGCAGGATATACCTCCCCAACAGCGCTACTCCCTGGAGGTGGCGTCTCAAAGTCAGCCGTAGCGACATGTGTGTTTGCAATATGGGGGCTGCCTCATTAATCACAGTAAGCATCTGTAATTTCACACTAAGTTTCACTTTTTTATGCAAAACTTTTAATTATACAAAATATATTTTTTATACGTGTATACTGTTAGAGCCTGGGTGGGCTCATTGTTACACAGCAGCTCAAGCTAAGCTGCATGGGAAAGTAAGAAACCTAATTTAAATTCTTAGTATGACCAGCGCATGTAAGGAAATGGACTATAAAGCCTACTTGACTTGACTTGACTTAATGTACACAGTACATGTATCTATGGCAGTGGTTCTCAACCTGGGGTGCGGGCACCCCCTGGGGGTGCGCCAGAGATTCCAGGGGGTGCACAGAATTTTGTCTGTGTTGAGGTTGTGACCAAAATTCTGCTTGCGAACATAATTAGGCCAAATCAAGACCAAATTAAAACATGATTTGGTCCCCATGTAAAGTCATGAAAGTATTGATTAATGTCTCAAGCTAGAATCATTGTAATGAATGAATCATTTTTTGTGCGTACGTGTAGAAGTTTGGGTTGGGGGTGCGCGGCTTGTTTTATGCACAGGTAAGGGGGTGCTTTAAGAAAAAAGGTTAAGAACCACTGCTCTACGGTATACACATTCAGAACACTTTATGTTTTAAGGGTATTGACATTAAAGAGCAAATGATGGCTGTGTAATCATGTGTAAAGCGTTTTTTCCCCAAGTAGGATGAATGGGCTCATGATGGGTGAGTGCAGATGAATGAAGTGGAGGGTGTTTTGTTTCTCTTGTAGCCACCAGGGCCTTCACTAAGGGAATACAGTGTGAGTAGGACATGCTTTGAGATGCACCCTTTGGTATTGCTGGGTGGAAGCAGGGCCACTGGCAACCTTGCTCGGGCCCATGACAAAATCATTGAAAAGGCCCCCCCTCTCAGTGCATACAACATAAGGGGAACGCAATTCTGGGTCCTTGGGCCCGTGATAACTAACCTCTTTACATCCCCACCCCCCCATCGGCTCCCTGCGGTGGAAGAACATCCATAATGAGAAGATCTAGCTCTCAGAAGCAAACATCCTCTGGGTCCATCTTCCCTACCCTTTCCATCCCTTCTCCCTACCCCTCTCATCCTCCAAGGACCCCCTGCTGATTGGAATGAGATGGATACTTCTCTTAGATCTGTGCTTATTTGCCGCTATTTATTAACATAATGAATTTCTAAATGTGAGCTACTAGTTCCGCTGTGGCCTGGCTGCCTCTGCCTCACTGCACAGCACTACATCGCCCTACACAACCCAGCCCAGCACCCCTAATTCCCTGTAACATTTTCCGCGTTGCCAGGGGCCACGTTATATGAAGGTGCTGCGGGCTTTACAATACCATCAATATGCCGCGGAAGTGACAATCGGACGTTTCATAGATATTAATGGATGCGGAAATTGAATCAAAGTCGCGGCGTGGCGCTGTGGAGGTTATGATCGATGCCTTTTTTTGCTCAGTCCGATTTAATCTGGGAGCCTGTAATTTGAGACGCGCAAACAAAGCGTTGGAGGGGCGTCTTGGAGGGCCTGTGCTGTGCGGTGAGTAATCCAGGCGTGGAGAGGGCTAATGCTGTTGTGGAATTAGACACCAAAAGGCCGCAGTGTGCTGCATCCTCGTGCAAGAGGACTGTCAGTCTCGGAAAATCGCCACTTACACAATCCTCAAACTGGAGGCCACACAAACATACACTTAAAGAGCAACATTTAAGATGATTTTGTAGTATGATTTGATCATGATTTTGTCAAAATATCAAATAACAAAATAACAAAACATATTACGAGGGAATTGTGTATTTCATAATACCTGTCTAGTAATGATAACAATAGCAACAACAACAACAACAACCACCACCATCACCATTCTTCTTCTTCTTATTATTATTATTATTGATTATTTGCTGCTGTTGTTTCATTACTACGATCAGTATTGGGCATCTGTTTTATTATGATATTATTGTTGGGGTATGGAGAATAGCTGCCACAGGGTCTTCATATAGTACCTACTGTACTGTACTGTACTGCACTGTACTGTACTGTACTGTACTGTACTGTACTGCACTGTACCGTAATGTACTGCACTGCAATGTACTGTACCACGCTCCCTGGTGTCTGAGGAACACATCAGTGTTGAAAGAGCCCAAACCAGGATGCACTGAGCTGATAAATAATGACTGAAAACAATAGGAGCGGGAATGTTGAGATTCACTTAAAAGGTGAATTATTTAGTTTTCCTTCATTGAATAAAGTCCATTTCAATGTGACATGATGGGGGATTGCTGGGTCAGCGCAACTCGGGTTCTCTGTGTGTGTGTGTGTGTGTGTGTGTGTGTGTGTGTGTGTGTGTGTGTGTGTGTGTGTGTGTGTGTGTGTGTGTGAGAGAGAGAGATAGAGATAGATGTATGTGTTTCTGTGTGACCCAGTGTGTGTGTGACTCAGTCTGCGTGTGTGTGTGTGTGTGTGTGTGTGTGTGTGTGTGTATGTGTGCGCTAGAGAGTGAGAGATAGCTAGACAGAGGAGAGAGAAAGGGAGAGAGGGTTATGGAGAAGCAGGCGACAGAGAAAATGTTCATGTCAGGCATACCGACCCATTTTTTTTTATTAAAGAGAGAGAGAGAGAGAGAGAGAGAGAGAGAGAGAGAGAGAGAGAGAGAGAGAGAGAGAGAGAGAGAGAGAGAGAGAGAAAAGACAAAATAAAATAAAAAAATCAGTAATTCATGAGGTTTACTGTTCAGGCAGATCAAAAACGTGAGAAGAAAGTAATTGACAGCAGCAGAGGGAGAGGAAGAGAGAGAGAGAGAGAGAGAGAGAGAGAGAGAGAGAGAGAGAGAGAGAGCTCAAAGGACTCTATCCGCTGGAATTTACATCAATAATGTACATCTCTGTGTCCAGTTGCTGCCTTTATTTACATACAATTACCACAACACAACACAACACAACACAACACAACACAGGTGCGTGGAGGAGCGGAACGGAGCAGAGGCGCTCATTCGCCCCGGTACATTATTTATTGTCAACACGTCTTTTTTTCTCTCTCTCTCTCTCTCTTCTCCGTACGCCGCGCATCACAACGCAGCACTGGGGCGGCCACATGATTGTAACCTGTGTAAGTCAGCAGGTGAGCATCATGCAAGCAAACGTCGCAACCTGCTCCCCATCAATAACCCATGAGCAGCACAAACAGGCGCACACTGTAAACAAGGCAAGGCAACAGAGAAGACAGGCCGAGAGGAGAGGAGAGAGGGGAGGAGAGGAGAGGAGAGGGGACGGGAGGAGAGGAGAGGAGAGGGGGCTGATGGGATGTTGGGGTCGGGGTTGAGGGGTTGTGCGTGCGTGTGTGCAAGTGTGCGTGCGTGCGCATGTGCGTGCGCATGTGCGTGTGTTGTACCATTGGAGCTTCACCTCAAACCTGCCCGCACTCCCGCCTGCGTGCCTCTATAGCCTCTAACTAAACCCTCCTGCCCCATCATCTGTCCAAGAAAAAAATATTACTCCCCCTCACCACATGTGCATGCGTGCACACACACACACACACACACACACACACACACACACACACACACACACACACACACACACACACACACACACACACACACACACACACACACACACACACACACACACACACACACACACACACAGGGAAAATTAAATTAAATGTACTTGAAGGAGCATTAGGAAATAAATTAAACAGCCTTGACGGCCACTTCTCTCCCCTGGGCCTGAGCAACTTGGGTTTATCAATAATTGCTCATTTAAACATGCATATAATTAAAAATACGCCGATTATTCCCAAGTTTGAATCAAGGTCTCACAAATGTCAACCACTCGGCAGTTTTGGAAAGGTTACATTACATGGCATCTGTGTCTGTTCCATATTTTTTCCAATTTGTTCCAATTAAACGTGAGTTGTTTAACTTTGAAGGACAAGTTTCGCAGCGGAATGCTAACACACAAGGGGGTAACAGTGCCTGGCTTCTTTGCCGTCCCCCACTTACAACTACCCGCTAGCGGCACCTCCACAAACAAGCTGACAGCAAAGTCAACACAAACCCAAAACCCATGTATAGTAATATTGCCCTCTTTGCTTGCATGGGCACATTTGGCACATTTGTCATTTGTGTTACTCTAAAGTTCATGGTATTTATTTTATTTTGTTTTCTGTGTATTTTTTCACGGCACAGAAAACTGAGGAGCGCTTTTCACTTGCAGTGTGTGTGTGTGTGTGTGTGTGTGTGTGCGTGCGTGCGTGTGTGTTGTACTGTCATGTGGTCATCATAGTCCATAGGCAGCTTTCAATACCTCCTCTGTAAAAATGTTGCATGTGCGTGTGGAGTTGCTGTCCACACTCATGAAAGTTCATTGCCAGTGTTACTGTGTGTGTGTGTATGTATGTATGTATGTATGTGTGTGTGTGCGTGTGTGTAAGAGCGTGTGAGTGTGTGTGTGAGAGCGTGTGCAAGCACAAGTGCTTCTTGCACTGAAGAACTGTTTAGCACAACACTCCTGTCCTGCCCACGTTTGCGTGAGGTAATTGCGGCCGGCACAAGGTCATACATAATTTATTCAAGATCACTTGCACCTCATGGAACATGGCATAGGCTTGAAAAGCCACCACTTGTTTTTTCACTGCTGAAAGATGAAGATTTCCCTCTTGCGCCCACACTTTCGAGGGAAAACAAGTTCTCATGAGAGGGCTCTGAAAGCGTTTACTTCTGTACAAACATCATCATCAGACCAAAACAGCAGTGAGGCACTGTTGGTCCAAAATGATCTAAAGAAACCACTCACTATTCAACATTCAATGCGTAATGTACGTGTATATTTGACAAAGTTGTTCTCTCTCTCTCTGGCTCCGCCACCTTGGAAAATACAGCCTGATTATTTTGGGTCACTGTGGCCTCAGCAATTCAATCCTGGTTAATTTACTAAAATGGCAGGACTGAGGACTGCAATGAATATATTACAGAGCTATAAATCTTTTGGCTATTGTTATCTGTGCAGAGAGAATAACGTCTTGCTCATGCGTAAAAAGGGGGTTAGCAGAGGTTTTCCCGTTCTGTGTCCGTCCGTTGTGTCTCATGTATGTCCGTGTGTTCGTTTCCTCTCTTGGCTATTTAATTGCTGATGTAAGATTGTATGAGATTATTACATATTGACTCCCAGTCCCTGATACCCATTGCAGATTATTGTAATGATATGCTTGATGACTCTCCATTCGTTTAAGTTCCCCAAGAGGGGGAGAGCCCGGACCGGCCGCAGAATCATCCCCACACTGCCCCTCTGTGGTCGTTTGGTGAACCTGCAGCACAACATGACTCGTCTCGCAGGCTCGTTCCATCCTAACCGCCTTCACCTTTTCACCAGATTGAAAAATGGCAAATGGCTATCCTCCCCTTGCCAGCTCCATCATCTCCGCCACAATTAGATGTTTAGCTAATTTCACAGACTGATTTGTTAGTAAATTAGCCTGTTTGTCTTTGCCGGATAGAGACAAAAAAAATAAAGCTGGAAAACATTGACACGCACAAACACACACACACACACACACGCACGCACACACATGCACAGGCCTTGGCCACTGTTGTGATGGACTTTGGAATGCATCACACTTGATTAGGCTGTGGCTATTTCCTGATTGGTCTTGCCTCTAAATGGAATCCTCTTATTTGCTTTCATGATTGGCCTATCCTAATTATGTAAATACTCCCCCCCCCCCTTCTCCCACCCCCCATCCGCCTCCCTCTCCAAGTGTCAGCACTGTAAATGAATTGTGTACGCTCATACGCCTAAGCACCATCCCATTGCATTAGTAATGGCCCTAATTGGCCACTCCTTGGGGATAATTGCGGTGCCCAAGGTCAAGTTGTCTGCCCATCTTTCTGTCAAGTATTGTTTTTCAGCATGTACGTAAACTCCATCCATGGCTCAACACTGGTTCACGTTGCTCACAGTTGCACGTCAGGCCATAGAGACACTGCCGAGAGGGATTTTAAACAGGCAAGGCTGGAGTGCTGGAGTGAACAGTGTGTGTAGGGCACTCCAACTAAACACTAGATGTTACTGCAGACCTTTTTAATGCTGTCAAACCTTTTTTCTCCCCCCCTCCCCCTCTCCAAACTTGAAATGTATTTATGTTGTTCCAAGCTCTGCACAGGGCCACTGCTAGTCATATGAGAAATATCCACTTGGCTTTGACGTCATCGTGCAGCTGAGGATATTTTCAATAGACGTCCATGGCGCACGAAAAACATGGCACATAATTCAAAGTGTATTTCCATTCGGTATAACGCAGCTGTTCCGCCCGAAAAACTCATAAAATTTGCACAGGCTATTTATGATGTTTTATGTGCTCGGGAGTTTTGGAAAGTCACGTCATCCGGATTATTAGTGTGACATGTTATGTCTTTGTCTTCAAAGTAGGGGCCCACGTTTAATATTGGACAGCATTTTTGACATGGGAAATGAAACAGCGGAGGTACGCATATAAAAGGCCGTGTTTATTACAGCCAATATGTGCTCAAATTATCTGCCATGATCCTCAGTTGAACTTCAGGACTGTGATGTTTGACATGATGCTGTTGGATGAAAATGTTGAAATAAAACACACAAGTCAGAAACCTGTAAACAGAGCATTTTATTCCAGAAATCTGTATAGGTCAAAGTACATCAAGGGAAACACTTTTGGAATGACACAGAACACTACAGTTAGTCCGAATCCTCAACCAATGGTCCCTTTGAATGAATGACTCCTTACCTAGCCACAGCTGCGTTACCATAGGAAACCAGGAGTGCATTGAGAGGAGAGCCTGTCTCGCTATGGGAACGACCTTGACAGTGACCTCTGAGTGCATTCATTTGTTGTCTTCAGGAACAGTTTACTGGCCACTGTAACACTCCCTTGTGGGTGGTTAAGGTGTTTTTCTCTTTTCTTATTTTTTTTGCTCTCTATCTCTCCCTCTTTCTCCCCCTTCCTCCCCCTTTCTCTTCCTCCCCCCTGCCCCTCCCTCATTCCTTCATGAATACGGTAGAGAACAAAGGCAAAGTTTCTCTCTCTCTCTCTGTCTACCACAGACTTTGCCCACCCTCTATGACTAAGTTATGCCCTGTCATGTAGTCGGAGGCATCAGATGCCAAGTAGACTACCGCGGCTTGCAGGTCTGTCACATGAGCCAGCCGTCCAGCAGGGATATCTGACAGCCACCGCTGCAGCAGCGGCCCCAGACATTCCGAATGGATGAGAGGGGTGTCAACAATCCCCCTGGAAAGAGAGAGAGAGAGAGAGAGAGAGAGAGAGAGAGAGAGAGAGAGAGAGAGAGAGAGAGAGAGAGAGAGAGAGAGAGAGAGAGAGAGAGAGAGAGAGAGAGAGAGAGAAAGGCGGGGGGCAGAGAGGGAGGGAGAGAGAGGGAGGAAGAGAGAGAGAGGGAGAGAGAGAGAGAGATGGGAGGAGGAGGATAAAAAAGAGAGGAGGGTGAGTTACAGTGGGGTAGGGGTGGTGTGTGTGTGTGTGTGTGTGTGTGTGTGTGTGTGTGTGTGTGTGTGTGTGTGTGTGTGTGTGTGTGTCTGTGTGTGTGTGTTTATATGTCAGGGCAGGGGGTGGGGGGTGATGAAAGTGGGAGTAAAGCGCTGTTGGTTGTGGAGAGGGGTGTTGGGGAGTGGGTTGTTGTAGATGGGTAAAGGGGGGAAGTGGGGGTGGAGGGGAGATGAGCCAGGCACATCAGACATCACAGACCGACAGACTGAGAGGCAGACTGAGAGCGAGGAGAGGAGAGGAGAGGAGGAGAGTGAGAGGAGAGTAGAGTAGAGTAGAGGAGAGGAGAGGAGAGGAGAGGAGAGGAGAGGAGAAGAGAAGAGAGGAGAAGAGAGGAGGGGATAGGAGAAGAGTGACAGGCACGACACATCGCCGACACACGAGGCCACCGCTCGGGTGACAAAAATAAACCCAATTATCCTTGGCCTGAGCCAGGGCAGGGCCCCCGCATCCTCTTGAGTGGCCCTCTGATGATGTTTACAGCGGGGC
Source organism: Engraulis encrasicolus (assembly GCF_034702125.1). Lineage (NCBI taxonomy): Eukaryota > Metazoa > Chordata > Actinopteri > Clupeiformes > Engraulidae > Engraulis > Engraulis encrasicolus. The sequence continues at coordinate 26,283,292 of NC_085870.1, forward strand.
CCGGCCCGGCTCCCCCCCCCGACGCTTAATGACTCGCCCTTGGCCCTGGTCCACTCCCTGCCTGGCCAGTGACCACTGACACTACAGTAGTGTGGGATCCTCATTCACCTCACTCAACAGCAACTCAATTGCACCGGCACCAAAACAGGCAAGAGGGTCCAAACAACTTAATAAATAGTGAACCCTCACTATTGTAACCATACAGCACTGTTGTGTGTGTGTGTGTGTGTGTGTGTGTGTGTGTGTGTGTGTGTGTGTGTGTGTGTGTGTGTGTGTGTGTGTGTGTGTGTGTGTGTGTGTGTGTGTGTGTGTGTGTGTGTGTGTGTGTGTGAGAGAGAGAGAGTGTGTGAGCATGTGTGTATGTGAACTGCTGTAAGGCTGATTGCTATACTCATGTGTGTGCTATCTTTTTACTATGCAATAATGTATGTTTTGTATGTGTGTATTTATGAAAGCTGACAGAGACTTTGGGATCAATACTAGTACTTCACTCTTCTACTACTACTACTGCGGCCAGTTAGGGTGCAATTCAATTACACAGACCCAAACAATGCAAGTGGGTCCCAGTGGGTACTATCCCAGAGATTCTTTAAGTGTAGAGATATGCCAATGTAAAAGGTTTCTATGGGCACCTAGCGTGACCAGGTTCCGGTCTGCCTAAAGGCGCGTGTCATAATACTCCTGGCATTGAATAGAACAGTCCTTAGGCCTGCCTAGGTCTGCCTAAAGGGGGATTTCCCCCCCTCCCCCTTGCAATAATAGAACCCGGAAACAATGGGCCAATGGAACCTCTCTCTCTCTACTCTCTCTGACTATACCGTACAGTACAGTAGTGCTACAAGTTAGAGTGGCTATCTGGTGAAACGGGTGAACCTGTGTCTGTGAATGGGGTCCTCACTCACTACAATCCATTGCACCGGCCCCCCAAAAAATGCGAAAGGGTCGAAAAAGGCAAACCCTCAGTTGCGTTCATTACTGCTGCAAGTTAAGGTGGCATCATCAACTATTTGGTGACAGAGATTGGCCTGTGTGAGTACCGAATGTGACACGCCCACTGTTTGCGGTCCTCATCACAATTCTCACGCTGCTCCCAAAAATGCAAGAGGGTCCAATAAACTCCATCAGTGGTGAACACTCGGTATTATACAGGGCCCTACCATGCTGTTGCTGCTGCTGCCTAAGGTAGCATTAGATATGTGGTGAAACAGGTTGGCTTTAGATATGTGGTGAAACAGGTTGGCATTAGATATGTGGTGAAACAGGTTGGCTTGTAGAAATGTCTCTACTAAATGCCTTAAGGTAGCATTAGATAGGTGGTGAGGCAGGTTGGCTTGTAGAAATGTCTCTACTAAATGCGTGTGCTTGTTTCTGTGGCAGGGGGGGAGCCAAGTGAGACACCTCCAGACCTGATCCCTTTCAACAGTAATCACTGCAATCACTCAAGTAAAAGACACACACACACACACACACACACACACACACACACACACACACACACACACACACACACACACACACACACACACACACACACACACACACACGTGTACCTGCCTGCGATTCACTCGCGACTGGTACAAATGTATTTACATGAGGACGTCTAATGAGAAATTCCGCCAGACATTCTCCGACAATCAGCATGACAGTGACTAAAAGCCCGACATCCATCTCCCCCTCTTTAGCCAGGTCTAAATGTATTCCATCGCCATCACAACCGCCGCCACCGCCACCAACCACTGTCACCACTAGCTGCCACCGCACCGCGCTACAAATTCCACCATTCTGATAAATTAGCGCTTCCGAGACGCCATGTGACACCTTTGGTTAACATATTCCACCTCAATTATATTTCTCTTCACCAGCCCTGTTATCTGGAACCTCGTTTTTTTTTCCCTCTCTCTCTGGCAATCAGAGGTACGGCGACGGCGCTCTCTCCCTCAGCCAATTTTCTAGATAATGTGGCTTATCACCGCGGCGGCTAAAAGTTGCCAATGAAATCACGGTGGCAGTCAAGCCCGCCACTCGCTAATTGTGTTCCCCCCTTTTTTATGCATATTTACCCGCCGTCACTTCAAAGAAATCAGCAGCCCATTGAGACGGCCCTCTGATAGTGTGTGTGTGTGTGTGTGTATGTGTATGTGTGAGTGTGAGTGTATGTGTATGTGGGAGTGAGTGAGTGAGTGTGTGTGTGTGTGTGTGTGTGTGTGTGTGTGTGTGGGTGTGTCGAGGGGGGGGGGGGGGGCTGGGGGGAATTGCTTCTCTTTGCAAATTAAAATTAGCAAACAAGCGGGCGATAAATAAAAATGAGGGCCGAGGAGTGAGCGAGGGTGGCGTGGGAGCGTCTTTGTTCCCGTCGCCGGCGACAACAAGGCTAACGGAGGGGCTACGGACCCTGCTGCTGCCACTGCTACTGCTGCCACACGCCAGACGGATTTGCTCAGGGATCGCAAGGGCTCAGGGATGCTCCATTTCACACGCACCTCCTCCCCCTCCCCCTCCTCCTCTTCCTCCTCCTTCTCCTCGCTTCTCTCTCTTCCTCCTGCTTCTCTTCCTTCTCCTCTCTTCTATCTCCGCCTCTTCTTTCTTTTCTTCCTCATCTCTTCAATCTCTTCCTCCTCCTGCTACCCTCTTTGGCTTCCTCCTCCTCCTCTTCTTTTTCTTCCTCCTCCTCCTCCTCTTCCCTCCCCGGTCCTGTTCTTAACCCCCCCCCACCATTCTCTCCATTCGCAAGCGCTTTGCACACACACACACACACACACACACACACACACACACACACACACACACACACACACACACACACACACACACACACACACACACACAAACAGACACACACACACACACACACACACACACACACACACACACACACACGCACACACAAACAGACACAAACAACAGGGCCCTCCTTGTTGTGCCGACACCTCTGGATCAAGAGACTAATTTGATTTCCTAATTGAATACAACAATTAAGGGGAGGGAGGAAAGCGCCTTTTTTTGGTGGACACATCCCCACCAGACATCGTCAAATTAAGCACTAAAGTATTGTCTGCAAGGCTTTAAATTACTCCCTCCATCTCTGATGTCGCCCCAATCAACGCACAATGTCTGAAAACGCTCTCCTCCTTTCCTGTCCTTTCTTTAAAAAATTCTCATCCGTCTGATCTCTCTTTCTCCCATTCATCACTGCTTTGTGAGGCAGACAAGTAATAATAAAAGCGGATTAAAATAAATTGCTTGTTTTGCTGTGAAAAATAAATGGCCGGCCTCTGAGCTGCCCACCGGCCCTTAAAGCTGGTGGTAATGTGCAAGGACTCCTGTCTGCTCATGAATGTGAACCTCACTAGGGTGTGCAAAAAAATCGTCACGACACGACAATACATCGCAATACTTATTTTCACAATGTACTGCATCAATTCATGACAATGTATCGCGATACTTATTTTCACTATATGCTTAATCAATTCATGACAATCGGTTATTTATTAATAATGATAAAAGTGAATTTGCCACTGGTTCATTTTTTTTCAGAAGAGAGTAGGCAATATTGTTGTTGTAATGGAAGCTCACTCCGAGATGCTAATATGTAAAAACAAAATAAATTGTCTTATACGTGCTACACAGCGACTGAAATATAAGCTGTATTTTTCATACATTTGCTGATGTTAATATCACAATAGTAGATGAATCGCAATGCATCATGATAGGATCGCATTGTGAACCCTTGGCCAATACCCACCCCTAGCGTTCAAGGAGGAAGTGCCGGGGGAGCAGTCAGCTGGTATAAGCTGGACACCACATTATTTTCAAATGAATAAGGAAACATGTGACCTCCATATTGAATTAGAATAAGCAGAAACACAATTTTGTGCTGTTTTATGTGATAACGCACAACAAAACAAGTCCGACAGGCGGACAAAGATGCGTCTATGCACTGGCGCCTTGTGGACACGGGAGGGAATGACAATTGAAAGAATGCGTTTCAGATGGACAGATGGACGGACGGACGGACATACCCTCTTACAGAGATGCTAGGACGCCTCTAAAAATGGTTATATCTTGTTTGTTTCACAAGTCCTCCCAATTAAACGGTGGCTGAATGCTTACGTCCTGTTTGGCAGTCTGGTTTGATACCTCATTTGATACCAGAATAAATAGGCTCAGGGACAGCTTCTTACCCCACCCAGGCTACTGAACTGCCATTTGCACTGATTTTTTTCCACAGATTTTTTGGGCGATCAGAAACGATATTTACATCGCTCTTGGACTTTCACAGTCACTCAGTATGCTAACCATTAGTGGTCTCACTTGAAATCTTTCTTGTCATATGTACTGATTTAACTCATACCACTCAGTATGCTGATCACCAGTTGTACTCAGGTCTGTATTATCTGTTGTCTGTCTGCATACCTAGACTGAACATGTTACATACATGTGACTTTTATAGCGTAGTAGGTTTGTAGTTTTTATTAGTATATTGTTTGGACTTTCATACCTTGCACTGTGTGAGCACTTTGAAGGGAGGCTTAAAGGGACACTGTGTGAGATTTTTAGTTGTTCATTCACTAATGTTACCTTTTTCATGAATACTTACCACCACCATCAAATTCATTTTGAATTTCCTAAAATAGCCATTTTTAGCTGCAAAATATTTGTTTATTACTTAGTAAACTTTCATGTAAAGATCAAATTTGACAATAGACAGCAGTTTCAATGAGCAGCATAGTTGCAGTACATTTTTTGACCATTTCCTGCACAGTGTACCTTTAAATCTCATTTAACCATTTACAGCATAATGACGACAAAACCTTCCTATTCTTTTCTCCTATTCTTCTATTCTATTCTCACTCTTTATTGTCCAATTGTCGTCCAATACATGATTGGCTTATTATGGGTCGCCCAAGTTGTGTCGTAGCAACATACAGTAACATTCAGACCTCTACTACAGGGGCTTCATACTGCTTCTGGTGTCACGTGAGGTGTAAAAATAAGATACTTACGGCGAGATGCAGTTGACGCGCACGCCTCTGTCGATCCACTCCGTGCCCAGCGTCTGTGTGAGTTTCACCACCCCCGCCTTGGACGTGTTGTAGGCCAGCTGCTTCTGGGGGTGAGGAACTGTAGGGGGTGGTGGGTGGGGGAGAGAATGGAAAGAAACAGTATTTTCCTTTTTATCTGATGATTTTTTCCCACCCCACAAAAAAGCATTAAATGGAATGAACAATAGTGTGTTCCATTTGTTTTGGCTAATGAGATTCTCAGGTCAGGCTGACCTCATGTCTGCTGAAATCATAATAAGAAGTTCCAGGCATTCTTTTTGCCAAACTCTGACTGACGCTTGATGAGGAGCACATAACACTGAGAACATTTCCAGAACACCCAGGCAACATCAGCATACAGCATTGACTAACAGATCAGAAATCATGTGCATGGCAACATGAAACAGTATGGCAAATACATAATAAACAGGACTCAGAGATGGCCCACTTAATAATAAAAAAAATACCAAGCTACACAATTAATTGACTTTGTTTCATGTGTTTTACCACTGGCAACACTCTCCATTATATTTTGCAATATTAAGATTATCATTATCATCACTATCATAGTAAATGTCTACATGGGAATTGCACAGAGAATCCACCACTGTATTGTACATGTAGCTTTCTATGTGACCACGAGGCTTTCCCCAATCAACCACACTTTCCAGACTTTCCGCTGGCTTGGCTTAGCTTACTTGACTAGCTAGCGAGCAACGCTCTCCATCATAACTCAAACGCCCGGCGTCTGAACCAGACGCGACGGGGAGACGGGCTACTCATTAGCTCTCGGGGACCCCATAGATGAGGCGATGTAAAATTAATTACTCTGGATATTCGCTAGCACGCCTTTGCGTCGCTAACAAAGGCATCATGCCATTTGTTTGCCTTGACCATCACAGATGCTGCGCGCTGCATGCGATGTGGACGTATGTGTGTGTGTGTGTGTGTGTGTGTGTGTGTGTGTGTGTGTAAAGTGGAGGGGTGTGGAGGGGCCTCATTTTCCGGTGGTTGATTAATCATCACAAGCGGGGCTCCAAGTTACATACAACTTTAGTAGTTAACCTCGTCACCCGGTGATCTCACTGCCAAACAGCCCCGGCCGCGAGCGCCGCGATGATAAATATGACACAGCTGCAGCGGAGAGGCAAGCGGCTGGTCCTGCCGAGAGGAGAGGAGACGAGAGGATCCTGCTCCGGATACCGCTTCCCAGGCCCTCATTTGTTTAGAGATGGGCCGTTGGGGGTAGGGGTGAGTGTGCTTGTGAGTGTGCGTGTGCGTGTGCGTGTGTGTGTGTGTGTGTGTGTGTGTGTGTGTGTGTGTGTGTGTGTGTGTGTGTGTGTGTGTGTGTGTGTGTGTGTGTGTGTGTGTGTGTGTGTGTGTGTGTGTTGGTAGCAGAGGGAGAGAAGTACTGATCAGCTGGAGGAAGAAAACAGCTGAGAAAGGAGAAAAGAAGATAAGAACAAGTTGACGATGATGGTAAGGATGATGAGGATGATGATGATGATGAGGATGATGATGATGATGAGGAGGAGGAGGATGATAATGAGGAGGAGGACGAGGATGAGGAGGATGAGGATGAGAAGGATGGCAACAAGGATGATGGTGGCAGGCCCACTGACATCTTTGACTTCACCCAGGACAAAGTCATCTGAAAGGGTCCCAAACCCGACACATACAGTATGTAGTACTAAGAACCCATTTCTGGGCCCCCTCTCTCCCTGCCAACGATGAAGAGGATAACAACAACGATGATGCAATTGATGATGATGATGATGATGATGATGGCAACTTTTGACCTAAGCAGTTACAGGGCGTGCGTGTGTGAGCGGTTGAGAGGAAGATAGAGAGGGCGCCGCAGCATTTAAGGCATGCAACTGGTTCTAAACATTGGCCAAAAACGTGCCGAAAGTTGCTGGAAATCCCGGGGAATGCTTAAAGTTGTGGTATCGCACAGAATTTGCGAGAATTCATTGAAGTTGCAAAAAAGTTGCAAAGTGTGACATCGCGAATTTCTGGAGGGACTGGTAACAACACTGAGTATGATGATGATGATGATGATGATGATGATGATGATGGTGATGGTAACAACACTGAGTAGTATGATGATGATGGAGATGATGATGATGGTGATGATGATGGTGGTGGTGATGGTAACAACACTGAGTAGTAGTATGATGATGATGATGATGGTGGTAACAACACTGAGTCTGGTGATGATAATGATGATGGTGGTGATGATGGTAACAACATTGACTATGATGATGGTGATGGTGATGATGATGGTTCCAGAGAATAACAACACTGAGTATGATGATGATGATGATGATGATGATGATGAAGATAAACGGTAACAACACTGAGTATGATGATGATGATGAAGGTGATGGTAACAACACTGAGTACGATGATGATGATGATGATGGTGGTTCCAGAGAATAAATTGGTGTACATGTATAAAGGGAGAAGATGAAGAGTGACCTGTAGAGCTGCTGTGTTTAAGGAGAAGCAGAGCCTCAGGCTTACAGACAGAGACGGGCCTCAAATCCCCCTTATCAGCTATGTCTGTATGTGTTGTGTTGTGCTGTGCGGGTGTGTGTGTGTGTGTGTGTGTGTGTGTGTGTGTGTGTGTGTGTGTGTGTGTGTGTGTGTGTGTGTGTGTGTGTGTGTGTGTGTGTGTGTGTGTGTGTGTGTATTACTGGATGTGTACACACGTGTGTGTATGTGTGTGTGTTGGCATGTGAGTGCATGCATATATTTGTGTGCGTGTGTGTGTGTGTGTGTGTGTGTGTGTGTGTGTGTGTGTCTGTTTGCTCGTCTGTGTGTGTCTGTTTGCATGTGCGCGTGTGTGTTTGTGTTCTTGTGTGTGAGCACATGTACGTATATCTGTGTGATGCTGGTAAGCACATAAGCAGGGCGAAAGAGAGAGAGAAAAAGAGCGAGATAGAGATAGAGAGAGACACAGAGAGAGAGAGACGAGAGGAGAGCGCATCTAAAACAGCCCCGGAAAGCCGTAATCCGCACTGAAGGGGCCGATGATACCAGGCGCGATGCGCAGTTCAAAACTGCCTTTATCCATCAACTAAAGCCCCCTTGATGTTCTCTCTTCCCCCCCAGCCCCTCCACGTCCCCGGAGAGCAGCGGAGGAAAGAGCAGTGGAGAGCCTCCTAAAGCCCTCTTTAACATCTCGCCAGCTATTTACTCCTCCCCTCTTCAAGGGGCCGGCCAGGGATGCTGACGCCTATTGCTGGGCCCAGGACAAAGATCTCTGAAAGAGCCCCCCCCCCCCAATCCAATAGATTACTTTATTACGCTGTAGAAAAGCCAACATAAAAATTACACATAAAAGAGCCCCAAACCCAATACATACAATGTCATGAGGATCCAATTCTGGGCCCCCCTCTCTCTCCTTGTGGGCCCTGGAAAATTGAACCTTTGTCCACCCCCCCTTTCAGCATCCCTGGGACCGGCAAACAAGTAGTGGGTGCAGCCAACAAAGCTCTGATTATTTAAGTGGAGCTACAAGCCTCATGTCATCAAGAGGTTTTCTTTTTCCTTTTCTTTTTTTTGCTTTGTTTTTCATCGGTGTTAGCCAGCTTTGATCTGACATTTGACATTTGCTTCTAACCTTCGCAAACACGCAGCCGGAATCTGTAGGATTTTCTTTTCTTTCTTTTACAGCTTTTTTTTCGTTTGCTTGTCTGATTCTGGTCTCTCTTCTCTTCTCCTCTCTTCTCTTGAGCTCAGCATGACGGCTTACTAACTAACAAACCAGCGGCCGGGCGAACCCGTCTCCGCCATATCAAACAGCACTTTGTTTAATGCTTTCTGAATGGCTAATAATGTGATATTTTTCATCGCAGCATGTGTCCAGGTAGCAGCACACCTGCATTCTCATGAGGTTGAGGAAGGGGGAGAGAGGTGGGGGGTTGAAGCGCATGAAAAAAAAAGAAAAAAGAAGAGAAAGGGAAAAAAAACAATATTATTCAGCAGATGGACCAAACGCTGTCATTGTGCATTTTAATAGGCCTTTGGTGTCTCCATTTACTTAGCCAGTCTGGCTAGCACAGGCCCCATCTGATTATACATTATGACAATATAATAACAGATGTCCAGACCAATAAAGCATATTCCTTTAGGACTGTTTGTAATGTGAGTAATTGATCACTTCTCTCTCTCTCTCTCTGTCTTGTGCTCTCTCTCTCTCTCTCTCTCGTTCTCTCTCTCTCGTTCTCTCTCTCTCTCTCTTGCTCTCTCTCTCTTGCTCTCTCTCTTTCTCTCTCTTTCTCTTGCTCTCTCTCTTTCTCTTGCTCTCTCTCTGTCTCTCTCTGCCTGCTGTTTTACACGCTGCTCCTCTATTTACCAGCATGCCCCAGTATTACAGATTGCCCCCTCAGTGGAGACTGCGGCCCATATGGTAGGCAAGTTTATTGGCTACTTGACTGTACGGCTGATGAAGTGCCACTGCTCTCCTGGAGGAACCTGTTGGAGGAATTATAGCGCGCCACCGAAACCGCTCCCACTTACAACAATGCTCACTTTTTTTTTGGTCCCGTCATAAAAAATGGGGTAACAACAAAAGGTGGGAAAAAAAACAGATGAGGAAAAAAAAACAAGAAGGAGAGGAAAAAGAAGGATGAACGAAAAGAGAGGAGACAAATATGAAGCGGTAGTGAACAGCCACTTAAGCAAAAAGCCTGCGGGGCCAGGCAGGGATCAGACGGGGCCAAGTGGCTACGCTGTTTACTAGAGATACACCGGTTCCTGATTTTTAGGATCCTGCCAGATACCGGATCCACTGCTTAAGATCCTGCCGGATCCAGAACCGGATACCGGATCTTACAAAAGGTTTGAAACATATAGTCTACTCGCACACGTGGGCCCTTTTTATTACGTTGGCTCAAACTACTTTTTTAGACTCATTGGCTTATTGCCACACTGCCTGCAACGACCGCTTCCAAAGGGCTTTCACTCCATGCAATGATTGGGGTTGTGAAAGACTGACTGAAAAGCCTTGGCTAGAGATGCACCAGACCCTGATTTTTAGGTAACATGCCGGATACCAGATCCACTCCTTAAGATCCTGCCGGACCCGGATCCTGTGAAAAACCCAATTATCCTGCCAGATCCGGAACCGGAACCGGATCCGGTGCATCTCTACTGTTTACTAGTGGTGTGGATTGGCACTGCCCTCACGATCCGATTCGATCACGATTCGGGAGGTAGCGATTCGATTCTATGCGATTCGATCCAAATCAATTCTACAATGCATTGCAATGCATTACATTTCTACTGAAAGCAAAGCAAGTATTTCATCAGTCATGATGAGGCAATGCAAGTAGTCAGATATTGAGTAACAATTTATTGTCCGTTTTCTGTATCAGTCTGGATCAGTCTGTATTAGTCTTGCAATGCTTTGAAGTACTTTTATTTAATTTAACATTCATTTGCTCCCGAAATATCCACGGCAGTAATTGAAACGTAAAAAAAATTGCCGGATCGATTCTGGAACTTGCCGCATTGAATTGGATCGTCCATGCCCCGCGTTGGATTGCATCGCCAAATTGATCATTGTTGACACACCACTACTGTTTACTCACGCTCCTCACCAACCACACTATGAGCAGAGCAGAGTAGGGTAGGGGCCCCTGGTAACCACCCAGACACCCACCAGACACACACACACACACACACACACACACACACACACACACACACACACACACACACACACACACACACACACACACACACACACACACACACACACACACACACACACACACACACACACACACACACGCCTCGTCTCCTTATGAGGTAGAGAGGGACACCATACAGGGACGGAGAGAGTGAAAGAGAGAGAGAGCAGGAGAGAGAGGGTGAAGGGGAGGGGGGCAGAAGAAAACAAGGGAAGAGAGGATTTCTTTTCTTTTTTAAAATGACTTAAGAGAGAGAAATACAACGAGTGAAAAATGAAGAGAGAGAAAGAGAGAAAGAAAGCAAGAGGGAGAGAGAAAACAGGGGGTTAAAAGAGAGAGAGAGTGAGAGAGATGGCCAGAGAGAGAGACAGACAGACAGAGAGACGGGGGGAGAGAGACGGAGAGAGAGAGAGAGAGAGAGAGAGAGAGAGAGAGAGAGAGAGAGAGAGAGAGAGAGAGAGAGAGAGAGAGAGAGAGAGAGAGAGAGAGAGAGAGAGGCACTCCTGCTGAAAATACTCTCGGCACGACAGTGAGTGATGAAGGGAAAAAAGAGAAAAGTGGGGCAAGAGCAGAGCAGGAGGCGAGGTGTGTGTGTGTCTGTGTGGTGCTTTTGAACTAATGCACCATGCTGGGGAGACTAGAGGCTAAGGTGCTGGCTGAAACATGGGCAAGACACGTGGTGTAGTCTACGTAGAACGCAGGTATGCGCAGTATATCCACTTCAAAATTTCAGGGATTTCAGTATACCCGCCTAAAATTGATTGATCCATTATTTAGAACAGCACAAATATATACAGTATACCCTCTTCATAAAAATGCTGAAATATACAGTATAACCACCACAAAAAAAGTAGACTACTACACCACTGGGCATGACACGCCTGCAGAAGGCAATGAAGGGGGTGGGGACGGGTGGGGGCCACATACAACCACCATCTCAGCCTCAACCTGTGGAGGTCACCTTAGCTTCACAGATCACCAGGGCTGCTGACAAATATCAATGTGTATAGAAGTTGCTTTTGAGTATGTTTTCCTATAATGTTTTTGGCCAATGTCCTGAAGTATACTTTACCATTCGTCAAATTAGATGAAATTACGATTTTTTTTTGGCCGTACTCACAATTTTTTCAAGACTTGGGATTGACCATGGTCTTTGTAGTACTACCCCAAGAATAAACCCCACCAGTGCGGCTGACAGCTTTTTCGAGCCCGAGAAAAAGTCATCAGATCTCAATAGACATAATATAATATTATGGACCCAAGTGCAGCCCCCATCTCCCTGGGCCCAGGACATCTGGCCCCTGTGTCCTCTCCCAGAGCAAAGTGGAGCATGTAGCTCACCTATTAGGCTGGCCATGGAGGCGGTGTTGATGATCTTCCCATAGCCCTGCTTCAACATCACCCGCCCTGCAGCCTGGGGCAGAGGGAGAGAGAGAGAGAGAGAGAGAGAGAGAGAGAGAGAGAGAGAGACAGAGAGAGAAAGAGAGAGAGAGAGAGAGAGAGAGAGAGAGATAGTTAGAGACCATAGTTAGCCACTGATTCAGTATAGAGACAGCGAGATGGATAGAACGACAGACAGAAAAGAAAAAAAAGAGAGAGAGACAGAGAGAGAAGCCGTGGAATTAGTCACAGATACCGTTGAGAGAGTGAGATGGAAAGAATGGTAGAGAGAGAGAGAGAGAGAGAGAGAGAGAGAGAGAGAAGAGGGGGCCACAGATACAGTAGGGATGGTGAGATAGATAGAGATGGAATGAGCGAGAACGAGAGAGAGAGAGAGAGAGAGAGAGAGAGAGAGAGAGACAGAGAGACAGAGTGAGAGTGATAGGGGCACAGTATAGAGCGAGAGAGAGAGAGAGAGGACAGAACAGGAGAGACAGAGGCTTTCAAACACGTCTCCGTGTCAGCTCCCCGGCTAACCAAACAGCGGCACAGGAGGAGCAGTGCAGAGTAAACACGGGGCCAGAGACGGGTCCGACGGGAGGGGAGGGGGCGGCCTCCATATTGGATGTCATATCATAATTGTAAAATGTTTATGTGAAACACACCCCTCTCTCCTCTCTCCTCTCCGTCACCTCTGTGGCACAGTGCAATCTCTTCGTTCTTTTTTTTTTTCTTTCTTGCTTCACATTCCTGAGTGAATGGCACCCCTGTGCTATAACAGGAGTGATATACAGAGGGTTGATTTTCCGCGCTTCAAGCACCCCATCGGCGCTCCACAATGCCAAAAGTTCAGGCTGTACCGTCGGAGACAAACATTGCACGCTTATGGGGAAAGCGGAGCCAGCTTGCCACGGGCTGCCACAGGTTCACACGGAGACGAGAACATATACACAGCACAGCACAGTACAGTACAGCACAGCACAGCACAGCACAGCACAGCACAGCACAGCACAGCACAGCACAGTACAGCACAGCACAGCACAGTACAGTACAGCACAGTACAGTGCAGTAGAGTTTATGCTGCCCACAGTGTACATATAGTATGTACTGTACATAGGGAAGCTGACAGGGGGGGGGACAAAAGGGAAAATTGTCCCGGGCCCAGGGACAGAGGGAGCCCAGAATTGAGTTCTCATTACATTGTATCTATTGGGTGGGGGGCCCTTTCAGATGACTTTGTCCTGGGCCCAGCCAAAGCTGTCAGCGGCCCTGACTGTACATAGCATACTGCATAGACAGATGTATGGAAAATGGACTACTCGACTTGTCACATCCACTACAGCAATGAAAAAGTAATGGATTTCATTTTTTGATGTGAGTAATTCTAAACAATTTGAGGACTGGATGTGGTGCAGTATAGGCTACATACTAAATTGGAGAATTAAGTAAATATTTACGTAATACTATGAGAATTCTGATTTTCATTTAAATTCATATTCTGAAAGTGTGGATACTTCACACTGGGATTAAAACATATTTACTGTGGGTGTACGTGTATGCGCAACATGAGGTGTCGGTTGGCGTGCTCCATACGTGCATGCAAACGTACATTTCTATATCAGTATGTTAATTTTTTTACTGCACATATATATGTGTGTGTGTGTGTGTGTGTGTGTGTGTGTGTGTGTGTGTGTGTGTGTGTGTGTGTGTGTGTGTGTGTGTGTGTGTGTGTGTGTGTGTGTGTGTGTGTGTGTGTGTGTGTGTGTGTGTGTGTGATTATTGTCAATGTCTTATTTTTACGGGTTTAGTTTAACTGCACATTTGAGACTGGTAAAACGCAATTTCCAAATTCTGTGCTAACCCTGTTACATAGATTTTTGACAATAAAGTACACTTGAATTGACTTAGCTTGAATAAATAGTACGGTGTGGAGGGCCAGACCCGTGTAGTGTACATCATGATTTACTGTACCTGGCAACACAGGAAAGTCCCCCTCAGGTTGACACTGAAGGTCTTGTCCCACTCCTCTAAGCTGGTGTCTTCACTGGCTGAGTTCATGTTGATGCCAGCGTTGTTGCACGCTATGTCAACGCCTCCCCACCGGCTCACAATGGCCTCCATCATCTGCTCAACGTCCTCTGGCTTGCTGATGTCTGCCGTCAATGCCACACTAGGGATCCCTGAGCAATGTTGAAAATAAATGTTTGACAGAAGAAAAAGAATTGAACTAATAATTTAGTTTTATTATTATTATTATTATTATTATTATTATTATTATTATTATTATTATTATTACAATAGTAGTAGTAGTAGTAGTAATAATAATTATAACTTGTTGTAGTTTTTTAACCACTATGTGTGCACAAAATGCCAAGCTGAATTTATTTTGGACATTTCAGTCAATGTTCATCTTTAGTCAATAAAAAGACAGTAGAGTCAGTAGAGCAGGATGGCTGAAAATTGCCTTCCGGGATCTATAACACAATGGCACAGCTCCACCTGCTGGTAGAAATGTGAAAATACACATATACGCCTACACATACAAGTACCCACATACTGCATAACATTTTACACAACTGTGTCTGTCTTATATAATTCTCAAACTACATATTCATCATGTGACAGCGCTATACTAGATTTCACTAATGCATTACTATATGTCCATCACTGTGTTGAACTTTTGTACATACACAGATGATGTATAAAATTCTGGATCTCTTCCAGGAATTTAACTGTGAATAGTTTTTATTTAAGAACTCAAAAACCCAGGTAATAAAAATAGCAAATGTACCATACTTTAAGCGCTCACATTAAGTAGCATACACTATTTATTTATACACAATGTTTTCAGTGAGTCGGGGTATCGCCTCTGCTTAAAAATAAACTGAAATCCGTTCATATGAAAAGAGCTCAGATCTTTTACTGTAAAAAATGAAACACAGCAGCACACTGAACACCTTAGGGTAATGCCAGTGATTGCTTACACTAAATCTAAATCTAATTGCTTACACTAAATCTCTGCATGTTTCGTTTCACTACGTTCATCACAAACACAACAGTCCCTGTTTTACATCTTCAAATGGGTTGATTTCCCCAACCGTCATTGAAGATAACACATCATCTCTTATTATTGTCACCTTACCTTTCAGTGCAAGCTCCTCTGCCACTGCCTCTGCCTTCCCTTGGTCCATATCCACCACAGCCACCTTGGCCCCTGCCTCCCCGAGGGCGTGTGCGAAGGCCCTGCCTATACCCTGTCCAGCCCCCGTCACATATGCCACCTTCCCATCCAGACGCAGTCGCTCCAGGATAGGCTTCCCTCGTAACCCCCTGAACACGTCATCGTTGGTCACCCTGTTCTGTGAAAAGTAAGAATGGTGTTTGGCCATTCATAAACCGTCATTTTGTTATTCCAGGGCAGAACAGTATCAGCAACAGTAGTGTCTGCTACCACTCTTACCACCCTGAGACTTCCAATATACATTTTTTAAAAACATTTTAACATTTACGTTACACTTGGCAGATGCCTTTATTCAAAGCGACTTTAAGTTGTTTTTGAGTACAGGGTATAGGTTACAGTCCCTGGAGTAGTGTGGGGTTAGGTGCCTTGCTCAAGGGCACCTCAGCCATGGAGTGAGATAGGGAGTGGAAGGGTGGGATTCGATTCTGCAACCAGAACCAGAGGCGGAGCTATAGGGAGGGCGAGCAGGGCATTTGCACCAGGGCCCAGGACACTCTTGTATTGGTGATGGGGGCCCTATTGTGACCTTGGCAAGCCGTGTGGGGGCCCTTGAAGTGTTTTGCCTTGGGGCCCTGTGTGCAATTGTTACGTCACTGTCTGCAACCCTCTGATCTAAAGTCCACCTCCTTAACCACTTGGCCTCAACTGTGCCCCAGTGGGTTTCATTTTGGTGTTGCATCAGCACTCGCTACAGTGTAACTGTTAAGTCGGTAGGGTACTGTATAACATGAAATGTTAGTCTACATGTCTTTGGACAAAAAAAAGTGTTCCCTTACGAAAATCGACCATGGTTTTACTGTAGTAACCATGGTTTCTCTAAGTACTCTGAACCAACAATAGTATATGGCTTATCCATGGGTTTTTTGGGTAACCATGAAAACCGTGGTTCCTGACTAACCATGGATCATGGTTATTCATGGTTTTTATGTTTTTTTCAGTACGGTTTGTGTCTATGGTTTAACCGTATGGTATGTCTATGGTAAATTGTGGGTTTCATGGTCACCCAAAAAAACTTAGCAGCCGTGGTATAATGGTTAGGGCGTTGGACTGAAGATCACAGAGTTGCAGGTTTGGATCCCACCCTTAAACCTCTCCCTACACCTCCATCCATGACTGAAGTGCCCTTGACCAAGACACCTAACCCCACATTGCTCCAAGGACTGTCACCAATATGTGTGTTGGATAAAAAATGGCAGCCAAGTGTAATTTAATGAATAATTGTAAACTATGGTAAAACCATGGTTCATTTTATAGTTAAGCCATAGTCAAATCAAAAACCATGCCGAACCATGCTCAAAAAAACATAAAATCATGGTTTACCATGGTCGATTTTCATAAGGGTCATATTATAGCCAGAGAGGTTATATCATGTCAGAGAGGTTAGTTGCTGCGGGTTGCACCTCATGACTACATAACACCAGGAGCAGAACAACTGAACAGCAATGCCTGATACAAATGCCCTGTGAGCCCATGTGGACACCAGGGGTGCATTTCTTGACATCGTCACTAGCTAAGTTAGCAATTTACTTGGTTGTAATGCAATTTCCCATTGGAAACCTAACAGGTTGCTAACTGATTAGCAACTATACTTTCGAAAAACAGGTTCCAGGTCTTACCATCGCACACGAGGCCTCTGATGGAGGTAGTCTGCGGATGAGGCTGATGCCATCTCTTAAGGGAATCATCACCTAAAACAACATCAGAGGGCACACCAAACGCCAAATTATATTACATTACATCAAATTACATTACACATTGTAGGTGCTTTTATCTAATTCAATTACCATTGGAGGACTATCACGCTCATGTTGCATGGTGTAAGATTACAAGGTAAGTGCTGGAAGATCATGTAAGTGGTGGTAAGGTGGTAAGGGGGTACAAGAACGGACATCAAAACAGCTTGAATGATATTTAACTCACTGTACTCTACTTAAGTCTACATCCTTTCATGCATGATTTTGAATGCGGCTACTTCCTCTATGAGTTGGAGGGCCGCTATCAGCGTTAATGTGCTGCGAAAATGACACTCTTATCGGGCGATAAAGAAAATACCGCCGTTAGTCTATTGTTTTTTATATATATACTGTATATACAGCATGTATTTTAGGACTTTTTATTCTTTATTCTGATAGGAGAGTGGAGGAGAGAAAGGAAATGAGTAGGGGCAGAGAGACGGGGAAGGATTGGCAAATGACGCCAGCGTAGTCATCCAGTGCTCTACCATTAGGCCATGGCAGGGCCCTGTTAATCTATTCTAAAAATTGGGTTGGGAGTTGGGGATATGCACGTCACCATCATGTGAGTGACAGGTGCTTTCAGACTTTCCTTCAATCGCTTCTCCTCTCCACCTCTCGCTTTAGCACCAAAGTGCAGGCTTGCAATTATTGATAAGGGCCCGACATACATTTCAAACACAAAACACCCACGCATTGCATCAAACACAAACAGTCGTGTTCCCGAACCTGTTTATTTAACCCTCCTAAGGTGCTCCGGTCACTTTGACCCGTTCTCAGTTTTTAGCGTGAAAAAAAAGAGGATCATCTTCTTTCACACTGAGATTCACTGGCTCATTTTCAGTGAGGAACATGAATCCGACAAAAAAAAATGTGACCCCTCCCCCCTTTCTAACCCACCCCCCCCCCCCCCCCCCCCCCCCCCCCCCCCCCCCCCCCCCCCCCCCCCCCCCCCCCCCCCCCCCCCCCCCCCCCCCCCCCCCCCACCCCCCCCCCCCCCCCCCACACCCCCCCCCCCCTCCCCACCCCCCACCCCCCCCCCCCCCCCCCCCCCCCTTAGGGCTTAATTATACATCAATATTTTCTAAACTCTCTGATGCAATAGTGATCACATGTTGAGTAAACAAATATTGTAGATCAAAATTTCAACCTTGTGCGATAACAGCACTGTAGGCTCAATCCGAGAGCTTGGATTGAGACTGTCTCCTTATCTTTCTCTCTCTGTATCTCTCACTCTCAAAAACATATAAACACAGAAATCTAGATTAATCTAGATTAATTTCATTAGCAGATCTTTCATGAAAAATGTACGTATCTACCCGTATGTCCACCCCTCTGTGAACCCTCTTCGAACCAGTGTAGCCACAGGGAGGCCATAATCTCAGTAAATCAGAAAGCTCATCGTCATTCGATTGACTCAAATAACACAAACCTATCCACCTTATTATCCATGGTTACCTCACAAGGATGGCACCAATGTTCATTTGGTAGCAGTTGCTAGTGCTAACTCATTCAGAAGGTTTATAGGCAACCTAACAGGAACTAGCAGACCGGAAATTCTACAGTAGTACGAAAAACTTTAAAATGGAGTTAGTGGGTGGGATGGGTAAGCGGTTAGAGCGTCAGACTTGTATCCCAAAGGTTGCCGGTTCAACTCCCGACCCGCCAGGTTGGTGGGGGGAGTAATTAACCAGTGCTCTCCCCCATCCTCCTCCATGACTGAGGTACCCTGAGCATGGTATCGTCCCGCCGCACTGCTCCCTTGGGGTGCCATTGGGGGCTGGCCCCTTGCACGGGTGAGGCATCAATGCAATTCCGTTGTGTGCAGTGAACACTTGTGTTCTGTGGAGGGGTGTGTCACAATGACAATGGGAGTTGGAGTTTCCCAGTTGGGCTTTCACTTCGCTTTTGCTTTGGGGTAACAGATTTGTTTTTGAGTTCCTGACAAAATTGCTAAAACTTTGTCAGGACGCTTAGCTTATACATTTCTATCCATGACATGACAGGTTTTGAGGCCACTCTACGATAATACTTAACAATTTGTTCCGAAATTATTTCAAAAATTGAACTACAGTACAGTACCTGCTCCACACGTGGGTCTTTGGAGACAAATTCGTTGAACTCTCGCAGGGCCAAACCATTGGCATCCTCGGAGTCCTGGAGATACACTCTTCCTTTGTACAAACAGTTATCTACACATATCACTCCGCCCATGCGGAGGAGGTTGCTGTCCATGATGAACTTGTAGTAGTTGATGTAGTTGCCTTTGTCTGCGTCTATGAACACCATATCAAACTGGTCCCCTGCTGTTGCTAATTCCTAAAATAATAATAATAAGGGGAAAACACAGTGTTAGAGCTGGGTGATAAATAATCATGGCTAGATTAGGCATTTCATCATTAAAGCAAGAAATTATAATAAGTCAAAATAAGTTATGGATGTAATTGCGAACAAAAAAACAACTAACACAATGTCAGTTGTTGGGGGTGATGTGCAAAGAGACATGGAGCGAATAAAGTACATACAGTATGTTGCTATTCAGTACCTTCAATGCACCGCCAATTGCAGAGAAAAATCATGATTTTAAAATTCAATATCATTATTGGACAAGCGGGAATATGCTATATGCTATTTTTTGCTATATTGCTTAATCCATTGAGCGTCAATGCAGCTTATTTATCAGTTGTCGACATTTCTGAAAGCACATGCTGCAAATGCACATTATACACAATGCAGTAATAATTCTTCTTAAACTACAAAGTTATATACATAATATAATATGATGGTATGTATATAACTGTTCAATTATTACCTCACACTACAGGTGTTGGTAAAGGTGTTGGGTCCGCTGTCTCAATATGCATTGCAAAATCTAATTTAAAATTCACCTTGAGGGTATCCGATGCACACCCAATTTTGATGGTTATCTTATTCCCATGAGGTGACTTGTCAAAAATGGGCTGAGCGAATTCCTTCAGGTAGGCCTCATGTTCGCAGGCAATTAATCTCCCATCTTCAGGTAGTGCCTCCGCCATGGACAGCGCTCCGTAGCCAGTGAACATCCCAATCTCAAGGACCCGTTTGGCTTTGCACATGTGCACGAGCATCTTCAAAACCTGGCCTGCCACAAAATGCAAAACAAATGGAAACAAGATTTAACTTATTTTCAAATGGCATGATACACAATGAATGGTCTCTGTGGTTTCTTGTGTTCTTTTCATACGAGTTAATTAAGTGAATCTCCATGATGTGACATCATTCAGGTCACATCACACTACTTTTGCAGCACAGGCAAAAACAGAAGGACTCAACGAAATCTGTACAATGTTTCAAAATGAAATGGCAAATTACACAATTTCAAAAAGGGAATGTTCAACTAAAAAAAACTGTGAGAAAAAAAGCAAATTCCTTGAAGTGCTCCTCAAAGTAATTTAATATCCTGGCATCTGTGCAAACGTGTTTAGATTCAAGCCCCTCTCACTTGCTCGTACAGGTACAATAATGCAAATTCCCCTTTTTGCACAATAAGGCTGGCTCACCTTCCACATGTCCTGTGATGCACTCCTTGGGAAGACAGAACATGGTATGGCCCTCTTGGTGTACGTTGGACCAGTCATGACTCAGTGTCTTCCTGCACACCAAAGCAGAGAGGTAACCAAAGCAGAGAGGTACCTTACACACTAGCCTTGATCTCATTACCGCGCTTCAGCGGCCCGGGGCCGCCCGGGGCTCAGGAGAGTGGCCGGCTCGGAGCTGCCGGCCCCGGGCCATTTTTTGCCTGATCGGACTCATAGCCGACCCCAGGCACATTCAGGTACACGCCTTGTTTGTGAAACGTCAGTCGGGCACAGCCCACTTTCGCCCCGCATCAGCATATAGATAGTATTATGTGTGTAGTGTTTGCCAGTAGTCTAGGCTATGCTCGTAAACATAGCTGAATGCTGAATGCTAGCAGGCTAGGTTTGGAATTAAGTAGGTAACTGACCCGGCGAACTGAGTAGCATAACGTCGCTAACCAAACCCCGGACTGTACAACAAGAGGACAAGCCGTGCCCGCTGTGTTGTTGAGCATGCCTTTGGGCGGTTAAAAGGAAGATGGAGGTGTCTGGGCAAAAAAAATGAATGCAGTGTCACAGTTGTTGAGGACATGGTGCTGGCTTGCTGTACACTGCACAATCTTTGCGAGCAAAAAAAAAAGAGTGGGACGTTCCGTCACAACTTGCTCAACCTCTCCGCGTGGCAGAGGAAGGGGAAAATGCCGACGCTGGAGCTGTCGTAAGACGTGCATTGGAACAGTGGTTCGCTGAACAGCAGTAGCCTAAAGCTTAGCTGCTATGGAAACAGCAGATTGATGGGCAACACAAAATGAACGTCCTCTTCGTTAGCGACAGGTGTTTTTCTGACCTTATGTGTGTTTGATGTTGCCTATGTTGGCGTGCTTAGCCACCGTTATGACCTTTGTGCCTACAAATAAAGGAACGAATGTATCGAAGACACGTCTCTGTCCTTTCTATCCGAACATGTGGTTTTGATAGTTGTCTGCTGGGTAGACAAATGTCTTCCCAAATAGCTACAGCAGGCATAACCTCCCAGTAGGATGATGGGAATACAGGTTATTTATTTCATGTCCACTTTGTCCAGCACATGAAGCCTTTTTTAAATAAGCTGTGACGCAAACAGTAATCTCAAACGTATGCACAAGCGCGCACAACGACATACCCCCCCTGCCAATGGTACTTTTATAGGTTGACCCCGCCTCCGAGCCTCGGTGGTGCTTGATGGCCCATCGAATTCGACGGGCCAGGAAAAGCGGCCTTAAGCCCCACAACCTGGCCCGGCGGCCATCTTTAGCACCTAGCCCCCTTTTGATGAGATCACCGTCAGCCCCCTTTTGTCCGGGCCAGCCCGGGGCTGGCCCTGCAATGAGACTGACTACACACACACCTTAATACTTAAGATTTTCTTAAAAAAGACGGAAGTAATACCGGCGAAACATGTCAGGTAAAACATAAAACTTTTAGATGTCTTAAGTAAAAAAAAATCTAAAGTATTGAGTAAAACAGTTAGACATGATGAACGTAATACATATACCCACATACCTACTAAATGGATCCTGCTGCACAAAATAGCAACATCCATGCTTATGTAACAGTGAGCAACTAATAGAGTGTGGCGTAGAACGTTAATAAACTTAATGTATGTGCACGGTACCCGTAGGTCTGGATTAAATGCCATTCATTAAAAAAAATAATTTTCACTCCATTCGTGTTGTTGGTAGACATGCCACCAAACAGGTAGCATATCCATAGTTAACAACAGGACCGTAGATGAATTTGGAGATGGAAGATTATGTAGTGTAGAGTGAAGATAAAGTTGAGGATGGAGAGGGAAAGGGAGATGAGAGAGGATGGCTCACTCATAAAGTTCAGCAAGAGGTTGGCTCTCCGGGCAGGTCATCCGGTCCAGATAGCCGCCTAGGCCGCTGGCCATGTCCAGGGCTTTCTGTAGGTTAGTCCGCAGCTCCTCCGGGACACTGCTGGTCTCGCGGTCAGCTATCTCCTTGGCTTTGGACAGGTAGTCCACAATGAACTCCATAGGAGTGTCTGAAACTATAGGAAAATGGCATAAAAAACGTAGAACTGCAGTACAGGCCAAAAGTGTGGACTCACCTTCTCATTTAATTAATTCTCTTTATTTTTGTGGCTATTTACAGAACTTGGTACATTTTCAGGGAGGGCATCAAAACTGTGAATGAACGCATGTAGAATTTTGTGCGTAAAAAACATGAAAATATAAAAAAATAAAAACAATTATTAAAAATATATAAAACAAATGCCAAACAGTGACGTCAACACAGCAAAACTGAGGGCCCCACATGTTTCAATTGTTTTTCTGTCTTTTTTCAAGTAAAAAATACCCAGTCAGTCGAGTCCATTTTAATTGATACAAGCAATACAGGACAGATTTTCTTGATCTGATAATGGGTCACTTGGTCAGCATAGCTGGTTCTAGGTGAAACAGTGATACAAAGTAAAAGTAAAACTGAAAAACCCTGCCACAGATTCCCTCCAACACAGGTTTGACCTCTCCAAGTAACTGGCTATGACTGACAATATCAGATCAAGAAAATGACTGTAAAATGTTTGTATTGGCAAGTGTTTAAAACTAGGTTTTAGGTCTCAAATTCTAGTTCTACAATTCTAGTGAGTTATTGAAGGACTTTAATGTTCAATTAGGATTGACATGACTGACTGGGCATTTTTATTTGAAAATAGACCAAAAAAAGCTTATTGAAATGTGTGGGGCCATCAGTTGTGCCGCGTTGACGTCAGGTGGATAAACAGCTAACATTGCTGTTGGACAACAGCCAGAACTATATTTTTGATAAGCACGTAAGTCTCCATGTGTTCAAGCACAGTTTTGATGCCCTGCATGAAAATACACAATGAAAATCCATGAAAATAAAGAGAATGCAGAAATGAGAGGGTGAGTCCACACTTTTGGCCTGTACTGTACAACGTCTCCAAAAGAGTTGTCGCCTATCCATCTGTTTGGAATAACAGCTAATAACCTGTCTTTCAATTAATCACTTGGCTTCAGAAGTCACTCATATGAAAGCTACAACCCTCCCGAATGAAAATGTATGTGCAAAATTAAATTTGATGCACCAAAGAAAGATTGACCCTTTAATGAACACAGACAGGGCAGATTTTCACAAGACAAAAGTTTTGTCGCCTATCCAACATAATGTGAAAATGAGCAGATAAGTCACTTCAAAACACTTCAAATACGCAGATCAAGTGGGCAGTGGGCAGTCATGGGCAGTCATGGGTGAGCGGTTAGGGCGTCAGACTTGCATCCCAGAGGTTGCCTGTTCGACTCCCGACCCGCCAGGTTGGTGGGGGGAGTAATCAACCAGTGCTCTCCCCCATCCTCCTCCATGACTGAGGTACCCTGAGCATGGTACCGTCCCACCGCACTGCTCCCCATGGGGCGCCACTGAGGGCTGCCCCCTTGCACGGGTGAGGCATAAATGCAATTTCGTTGTGTGCAGTGTGCAGTGTTCACTTGTGTGCTGTGGAGTGCTGTGTCACAATGACAATGGGAGTTGGAGTTTCCCAATGGGCTTTCCCTTTTCACTTTAAGTGTCACACTGATTCACTCTCACCTCTCCAGAAAATCAACTTTGGCCTTAGGTGTATGTTTAGTGTCATTGTAATCATGGAAAGCAACACAATGAAAATCAATGGAGTTCAATGAGAGATCGTGACATATTTGCTATTCGTAGAGCAATACATTTTTAACTTCATGATTTAATCAATGATAAAAGCCCTCACACACCAGCAGCATGCATGCAGCTCCACATAAGAGCTGTATCCCTCCCATGTTTGACTTTGACATTTCATTCGGGAGGGTTGTAGCTTTCATATGAGTGACTTCTGAAGCCAAGTGATTAATTGAAAGTCAGGTTATTAGCTGTTATTCCAAACGGATGAATAGGCGACAACTCTTTTGGAGACGGCTGTAGTAGAACATTGGAAAACACAATGAATAGATGAACAAAATAAATACATACAAAACCAAAGCAAACTCAACCTAGCAAGCATGAGTGATGTTGAAAACAGTGGGCTATTTTTGGAATGTCCAGTGAGGGAAGTGTGCGCGCAATGGCTGGCCGTTCTCAGTTTTATCAATGAATAAATACAACAGCGTCTACTACCGACTGTGCTTGGCGACTTGAAAAGTCGGGCGGTTTGGCTACCTGCCAAAGACAAGATGACTCGAACAGAGATTTTGTTAGGAACCTAAACCATCTCTGACTCGAACGACATAAGGTGTTATAGTAAAGCAACCAAGGGTGTTGTCTGAACTACACTACTACTACGTCGCGCTTTGGCTAACAACAACATAGTATAAGAGTATACACCTACCTTTCGATGTCTGCATAATGAAGATTTCGCCAACACGCCAACACAAAGGCAAAATAGAAAACGTCTAGAACTACGTCTGCATAGGCTACTGTTCGGCTACTTGCAGAAGCTGTGCAGCTGTTCTCCAAACACGACCTGCTACAGCTGACTTTGTAGCGATCACGTGACTGTCAACTTTTTTGGGTAACCTCTTCGCTGCTCATGCAGAAAAAGTGAAGTATTCTGTGCCCCTGAATAAATAATTTGACAGAGTGGAGGCACTGTCACTGCTACTGTGGAGCAAGGCGGGCAACACAGTAAACGGAAAGGTTGGATAAAATGTTCAACAACTCTGTCAACTTCCTTACAGCTCTGCGCAGTGCAAAGTGCATTTCGTGCGTAATAACTTGTTCTTACGGGGCTATTGTCTCCTCCATCATCCAAAAACTTGTAAATAAAGAGGAAAACAATGAGAACCAAAAAGAAACGCAAGCATCATGACAGTGTTCCTCTTAGGAATATTATTTGGCAGCAGCACCTGTGTCTTGGACTTAAAGCAGACAGGAACGACATCGGCTCAAAAGACTAACTGTAATAAGAAAATGGCATTGGCAACCTAAACATACATAGGCCTACTGTAAGGCACAACAAGGCTGCTCGGAGAAAACCCTCCCAAGTAAAAAAAAAGTGTACTTAATATATACTTAATAAGTACGTTTTATTGTATTTAAAGTGTACTTCAAAAGTGTGTATTTAAAGAATGTTATTTTGGGACAACTTATAGTATACTTAAATGTACTTGAAATATAATTAAGTAGAGCTTAAACACATTTTAAGTTGACTTTTTTGTACTAAAATTAAACTTTGTATAAGTGTACTTAATATACTAAAAATATATTTAACTTTAAGTACATTATAAGTATACTAACCAAGTCACTTTAAAATGTGTTTAATGTTTACTTTAGCATGCGGATAAGTGCATTTTAAGTACATTAGAAATCTATTTTAACGTCATGAGAAAGTACTTTATAGTATACTGCAGAAGTACATACTTATTTTGTGTTATTTTGGGACAACTTATAGTATACTTAAATACACTTGAAATATAATTAAGTAGAGCTTAATCACATTTTAAGTTGACTTTTTTGTACTAAAATCAAACTTTGTACAAGTGTACTTAGTATACTAAAAACATACTTAATTTTAAGTACATTATAAGTATACTAACCAAATCACTTTAAAATGTGTTTAATGTGAACTTTAGCATGTGGATAAGTGCATTTTAAGTACATTAGAAATCTATTTTAACGTCATGAGAAAGTACTTTAGAGTATACTGCAGAAGCACATACTTAAGTTGTGTTATTTTGGGACAACTTATAGTATACTTAAATACACTTGAAATATAATTAAGTAGAGCTTAATCACATTTTAAGTTGACTTTTTTGTACTAAAATCAAACTTTGTACAAGTGTACTTAATATACTAAAAATATATTTAA
Organism: Engraulis encrasicolus; assembly: GCF_034702125.1. NCBI lineage: Eukaryota > Metazoa > Chordata > Actinopteri > Clupeiformes > Engraulidae > Engraulis > Engraulis encrasicolus. The sequence continues at coordinate 26,309,800 of NC_085870.1, forward strand.
CTTTAAGTACATTATAAGTATACTAACCAAGTCACTTTAAAATGTGTTTAATGTGAACTTTAGCATGCGGATAAGCACATTTTAAGTACATTAGAAATCTATTTCAATGTCATGAGAAAGTACTTTATAGTATACTGCAGAAGTACATACTTAAGTTGTGTTATTTTGGGACAACTTATAGTATACTTAAATACACTTGAAATATAATTAAGTAGAGCTTAATCACATTTTAAGTTGACTTTTTTGTACTAAAATCAAACTTTGTACAAGTGTACTTAATATACTAAAAACATACTTACTTTAAGTACATTTCAAATATATTCACAAAAATCGCTTTAAGTACATTTTAAGTGTATTGACTCTAAATGTATTTAAGTATACTACAAGTAGATTTTACTTTAAGCACATTTTAAATATATTTATTTTAAGTACACTTTAAATATATTTCAAAAGTATATGAAAAAAACATTAATGTAATCTCCAGTTACTCATTTCCATTGTACATTGTCTTGTTCACAACCATCAGCCATTCACATGAACCTTCCTTTCACATTCACTTCAGGCAACAACCACTGCCTCAACCAGGATTCGAACCCACAATTCACTGAACCACAGACCTGCACTCTAACCACTAGACCACAACTACCTGTTCTTTGACAGGCACAATTACGTTCTTGAAGTAATAGTCTTGAGTAGTACACTTTAAGTATACTTTTATATACTTAATTATAATACTTAGAAATCATTGGTGGTGGTATGCTTTTTTCGAATTAAAGACACTTTTACATGTTTAATTTGTGCACCAAAAAGTACACTTAAAGTGCACTTAATACACTAATAACACAACTTAAGTACAGACTTCAGTATTGTGCTTAAAAGTTTAATAGGTAAGGCCTTACATGCCTTTTTAAGATCTGTTTGTGCTCTTCAATATGGTGTTTTTACCATGAAAATACATTAACAAAATAAATGGAAGGTGGAAGGTTATTTAATGTTACAAAGCATAATGAATAAATAAGCCTAGGTTAAAATACACTAAAATGATGGTTTAAAAAAGTACCCAGGTGAAAAAAGTGTACTTAATATACTTAATAAGTATGTATTTTTGTATTAAAAATATACTTCAAAAGTGTGTATTTAAAGAATGTTATTTTGGGACAACTTATAGTATACTTAAATACACTTGAAATATAATTAAGTAGAGCTTTAACACATTTTAAGTTGACTTTTTGGTACTAAAAATCAAACTTTGTACAAGTGTACTTAATATACTCAAATCATACTTAACTTTAAGTACGTTTCAAATATTCTTTCTAATACCAAACTTTAGCACATTACTTTTAAAATACAAATACACTTAAAATACACTTAAAATATACTACACTAACAGTATGTTTTCAAATACAACACTTAAGCACATTACTTTAAAAATACAAATACACTTAAAATACACTTGAAGTGGTTCAAGACAACAAGAAAAATAACATAAAATCTTTATAAGTGAGTACATTTCATTAAAGACAATTAATATTAGTGTCAAAAAGGCAATATAGTAAGTATGCAAAAAAATATGCATATTTGTAAAGGTTGTAAAATAAAGTTTAGGTATATATAACTGATAATGTATATTTTCTAACACTATGTTTGAGTACATTTTTTAAGAACAAAGTTTAATACATTAAACTAGCAGTACATTTTCTAATACCATACATTACTATAATGGTGTACTGTGTATGATTTTTTGTAGTTTATTTCCAAAATTCATGCTGGAAAAGGGGAGTCATTCATCTAATCATCATAAATTGAGGTTCTTGTCCATGTTCCAGATATAGACATTTTTTGCTAGGAAAATGACTGTACTTTGGCCAGTAATTAGTTTATTTATTTTGTAAATATAGTTACAATACATTTTAAAACACACACTAATAGTGTATTTTTCTAAAAACAATCTTTAGCACATTACTTTAAAAATAAAAATGTACTAAAATACATTTAAATACAATACACTAATAGTGTATTTTATAACACTACACTTTAAACACATTACTTTTAAAATATAAATGTACTTAAAATAGACTTAAAATATAATATACTAATAGTATATTTAACAATACCACACTTAAGCACATTACTTTAAAAATACAAATGTATTTACAATACATTTAAATACAATACACTAATAGTGTATTTTTTAATAAAACACTTTAGCACATTACTTTTAAAATACAAATGTACTTAAAATAGACTTTAAATAAAATATACTAATAGTATATTTAACAATACCACACTTTAGCACATTACTTTAAAAATACAAATGTATTTACAATACATTTAAATACAATACACTAATAGTGTATTTTATAATACTACACTTTAACACATTACTTTTAAAATACAAATGTACTTAAAATAGACTTAAAATTGAATATACTAAAAGTATATTTAACAGTACCACACTTAAGCACATTACTTTAAAAATACAAATGTACTTACAATATATTTAAATACAATACACTAATAGTGTATTTTATAATACTACATTTAAGTACATAACTATTAAAATACAAAGATACTTAAAATACACTTAAAATATAATACACTAATAGTATACTTTATAATGCTACACTTTAGCACATTACTTTTAAAATACAAATGTACTTAAAATACATTTAAATAGAATATACTAATAGTATATTTAACAATACCACACTTTAGCACATTACTTTAAAAATACAAATGTATTTACAATACATTTAAATACAATACACTAATAGTGTATTTTATAATACTACACTTTAACACATTACTTTTAAAATACAAATGTACTTAAAATAGACTTAAAATTGAATATACTAAAAGTATATTTAACAGTACCACACTTAAGCACATTACTTTAAAAATACAAATGTACTTACAATACATTTAAATACAATACACTAATAGTGTATTTTATAATACTACATTTAAGTACATAACTTTTAAAATACAAAGATACTTAAAATACACTTAAAATATAATACACTAATAGTATACTTTATAATGCTACACTTTAGCACATTACTTTTAAAATACAAATGTACTTACAATACATTTAAATACAATACATTAATAGTGTACTTTATAATACTACACTTAAGTACATAACTTTTAAAATGCAAAGATACTTAAAATACACTTAAAGTATAATACACTAATAGTATACTTTATAATGCTACACTTTAGCACATTACTTTTAAAATACAAATATACTTGAAATACATTTAAAATATAATACACTAATAGTATATTTGACAATACTACACTTAGCACATTACTTTTAAAATACAAATATACTTAAAATACATTTAAAGTACAATACACTAACAGTATATTTGATAAAACTATATTTAAGTACATAACTTTAATAATACTAATTATTTTAAAATATATTTAAAATACACTTAACTATAAGTATATTTTTAAATACCATACTTAAGTACTGTACTTGATAAGTAGAGTGTACTTAAAATATACTTTCAGAAAATTAAATATATTTAAAGTACACTTAAGTACACATTTTTTTGACCTGGGCTGACAACTAAGCAACACACTCTTTTAAAACACTGAGCAATATCAAAGGACACTGAGACCCTCTTGAAAGTGGAAGTGCTTGCCTTAACAGTGGTTGACTTGTCAGTTGCAAATGATCAACTGACTGCTTACACTGTTTGAGCGTGCCATTGTTGTAAGTGCAGATAGCCAAATCATAGCGTTTTGTTCATCAGAGAACTTTGGTCAGAATTGAACCAGCCATCCCCTTCTCTGTGAACAGGGAAGTTTAAATGGAGGGACAAAGGGGTCAATTGTCCCGGGCAGGGCCACACTGACAGCTTTGGCCAGGCCCGGGACAAAGTGATCTGAAAGGGCACTCCATCAATACATAGGCTACTGGAGAATGTAATGTCGACCTAATCTGGGCCCTCTCCGAAAATCTGAATATTTTCCATTCTGAGCTCAAATAAAGGATACATTTGGTACAGATATTGAAGTAGGCTACTGTAGAATGTAATGTCGACCTCTGGGCCCTCTCTCCCCCTGGGCCCAGGAAACTGACCCCTTTGCCACCCCACTCCAGACTCCCCAGACACAGGAGGCTGGCCTCAGCAAATGCTCATGGAGAAACGCACAGAGAGCAGGGTGCCAGCAGTGACAGTGGCGTGGTGGGGTGACAGCTTTTGCTGACAGCTTTTTTGACCTCTCCGAAAATCTGAAAAATTTCCATTCTGAGCTCAAATAAAGGATACATTTGGAACAGATATTGATGTATGGGTCAATGCTTCAAGTAAATCATTTGCATAAAAAACTCCTCCCCTTGGGTAGTTTGACAGACTCCAATTTATACACGTGCATATATTTCTGTCCTATCTGCCAGTTAGAACACGAGATTCATCACACCTTACCTGTGCTACAACGTTTGTCAGTCATGTCTATTCCACCTGCTCGCGAATTAAACGGCTCTTTGTCTCTCAAATCCAAAACGACAAAGTATAATCTGGTGCAGGTGAAAGGGACGTGGACAAAAAGGAAGACTGGGAAAACTCATGGACAAAACAAAAACGAACATGTTTCATCTGCAGAAATGTAAGGGGGAAACACACAAATAGCTACTATTTATTTTTTACTTAGCCTAGGCCTACGCTTACTATTTATTATTTAAGGATAGTTGCTAGTTACAATCGCTATGTTGTAGGCCTACTTGTTCTCGTTTTATGACACTCATTTTATGACATTGACATTCATTTTGTTCCATGTTTTAATATTTCACGTGTAGGATTTGATTTTGTCGACCCATTAGGCCTACGTTGTGCGTTGAATAGGCGATTTGTAAAGGGAAAGCAACAACATGGATGATTCAGAGATAACATGGATAAAGGATATGTGGAGAATGTTCGCCAGTCTGACCTTTCCAATGCGTTTCTTTCACAAAGCCATGAATGCAGTGAAGATAAGGGAACTACTTGGACGGTGGTCAGTCCCATAGTGTTTACTTACCAGGTCAAGGAGACACAGCAGCTTCTGGACCCCAGCAACGACGCCCTCCTGACAGGCCACATCAGAGACCCCGAACAGCTGGAGCACTTCCGACGCAAACCCAGGCCCATCAAACGCTTCGTGGTCATGGACGAGACCGTGTTCAAACTTTATGGCTGTCAGGTCAAGGACTATTTTGAGAGTCGAGGCGTCCTTTACAGCATCCTTCCCTTGGCCACCACAGAGGAGAACAAGTCGATGGAGATGGTGATGACGATCGTCGGTGAGGTCCACAAGTTTGGTATCGACAGGCGGACGGAGCCCATCATCGGTATCGGCGGTGGGGTCTGTTTGGACATCGTGGGTCTTGCCGCCTCGCTGTACCGAAGGCGCACGCCCTACATCCGCGTCCCCACCACTCTCCTGTCGTATATTGATGCCAGCATCGGGGCCAAGACGGGGGTCAACTTCGCTAATTGCAAAAATAAACTTGGCTCCTATGTTCCACCTGCTGCTGTGCTTTTGGACAGGTCATTTATGCAAACATTACCACGAAGACACCTATCAAATGGCCTGGCTGAACTGCTGAAGGTGAGGTAGCCTATCATAAAAAAACGAAAAAGAATATGCAAACATTGTTATAAAAATGAATAATAACGAATGTCCACAGTCTCCACACATCCGTTGTAACATAATCATATATATTCATTGCTTCTTATTTCTTTGTATTTGTTTGACATACTGTAGACCGCGTTGAATGCTGTGTGCAACACAACAGTGCTTGTGTGTGCGCACTGCGCTGTGCGTAATTGGCTTTCTGTGGCCTGTAGATGGCGCTGATGAAGCACCGAGGCCTGTTCGAGTTGCTGGAGACGCATGGCCAGCATCTGCTCGACTCCAAGTTCCAGTCCAACGGCCTGAACGTGGACTTGCCATCGACTGCAGCAGCTGCAGTGGCCACCAAGGTCGCGATCGAGACCATGCTGGAGGAGCTGGCCCCAAACCTGTGGGAGGACAGCCTGGACCGACTGGTGGATTTTGGCCACGTGATAAGTCCTGAATTGGAAATGGTGAGTAATAGGAGTATAGGAGGTCATGATATCAATCAGGGAAGCCGATGGTGTGTGTGTGTGTGTGTGTGTGTGTGTGTGTGTGTGTGTGTGTGTGTGTGTGTGTGTGTGTGTGTGTGTGTGTGTGTGTGTGTGTGTGTGTGTGTGTTTTGGGAGGGTCACTTGCCCCGGGCCCAGGCGCCAGGGAGAGAGGAAGGCTCAGAATTCGGTCCCCATTCCATTTGTATGTACTGGAAGGGGGACCCTTTCAGATGACCTTGTCTGAGGCCCGGCCAAAGCTGTCAACGGCCCTGACCTCATATCAGTCATATACTCAATTTGCTTGTTGTTGTTATTGCTTAGTAGTTATTATTATTATAACCTAAATAGCTTTCATAATAGCTTATGAAATGCATAAAAGGTTGGCAGTCTTCCAGCCGTAGGCTACTGGGGAGGAGGATGTAAAGCTGTTTAGTTTTATGAAGTAACAAGTTCAAACACAGCTCAGCCTAACGAGCGGGCCATGGGTTACATTACATTACACTTGGCTGATGCTTTTATCCAAAGCCACTTACACATAGTTATTTTCAGGGTATTGGTTACAGTCCCTGGAGCAAAGTGGGGTTAGGTGCCCTGCTGTAATAGACTGTATATCTATAGAATATATACTATTGTTGAATTTTTAAAAACCACGACTGCCTGCTTGTCTGTCTGTGTGTCTGTCTGTCTTCCTTCCTGCCTGCCTGCCTACTTGTCCATCTGTCTGCCTGTCTGTCTGTCTGCCTGCCTGCCTACCTTTCCATCTGTCTGCCTGTCTGTCTGCCTGCCTGCCTACCTGTCCATCTGTCTGCCTGCCTGCCTACCTGTCCATCTGTCTGCCTGCCTGCCTGTCTCTCACTGCCCAGTGTGTTCTCCCTGCGCTGCTCCACGGGGAGGCGGTGTGTGTGGACATGGCGTTCATGGTGTACGTGGCGCGGGAGCGAGGCCTGCTGAGCGAGGGCCAGAAGCTGCGGGCGCTGCGCTGCATGCTGGCACTGGAGCTGCCCGTGTGGCACGCCGACTGCAGCCTGGCGCTGGTGCAGCGGGCACTGGGCGACCGCCTCACGCACTGCGGAGGGAGGCAGAGGATGCCACTGCCCACCGGCCTGGGCTGTGCAGGTACAGGTGAAATGGAATATGAAATGAATGCCTCTTTTAGGGCAGTCATGGGTAAGCGGTTAGGGCGTCAGACTTGTAGCCCAAAGGTTGCCGGTTCGACTCCCGACCCGTCAGGTGGGTGGGGGGAGTAAGTCAATCAGTGCTCTCCCCCATCCTCCTCCATGACTGAGGTACTCTGAGCATGGTACCATGCCGTCGCACTGCTCCCTAGGGGTGCCATTGAGGGCTGCTCTGATGCATTTTCATTGTTCGATTTAGTTACTCAAAAAAAGAGAGAGAAAGTTTATCTTCTGTCTAAACTTTGTCTAAATTTACACTGAAGTTGGTTATGTGTACATTTGTGAAGTATTTGGAATTTTTGAAAGTTTACCAAAATATGAACAAATGTCATTCAAACTGTATTTGTCTTGCTTCCTTTTTACTTGTATTTTTCACTACATTACTTTTACATGTATTTTTTACAGTACTTACAGTACTTTTTACAAGATGTTTCAGATACTTTAAGACTTTAACTCAAGTAACATTTCAGTCAGTGACTTTTACTTTTACCAAAGTCATATTTTGGAGAGGTATCCATATTTGTACTCGAGTATGAGATTTCCGTACTTTATACAACACTCACATTCATACGCAGTTAATATGCAATATATTGTCCTCAACAGAAATTTTCAACGACACTGATGATGAAACTGTGTGCCAGGCTTATGCGAAGTGGCACAGCGAGCTGGGTGCAGAGCCATCCTTATCCCACCTCATGTCTTCCCTCCATGTTTGACTTCCTCTTTGGGGGGTAAGGGTTTAATTGACCCAGTCGGCTCCTCTGACCCGCCCATGAAACTGCATTGTTTTCCCCTCCGAATGCTCCACCTATGGTCGTGCGGTGCCAATCACTGCCAGTCATTAGGCATATTAATTAGCCACAACATACTTAGGGTGGGGCAACCGTGGGAGAAAACAAGCAATTTCATGGGCTGGCCCAGAGATGCTGACTGGGTCTATCGGTAACCAGACTCTCGCCAAATGAATGCACTTGTACCAAGCTTCACTACAGTAGGTGTTCCACTTAGCTCCACACATTCATGTGGAAAGAGTTGAGTTACAAACTGTCACAGTAAAATAAAAAAGTCATAATCAAGAGCTTTTTATTGTCATTGACAAATAAATTTGACAACGAAATTGCGTTTTAGAATACACTGTATGTACCCCAGGGCCGCTGCTCATACGAGCGCCGCCACTATTAATGGGTGCTCTTCAGTTTGTGAGTCTCAGTTATCTTTACACTTGAACCTGTTTTTGCATTTGGTCTCAACATTTGGATGTGTGTGTGATCATGCTTGGCTTTGCGGTGCCTCTTGTGTGCTTGTGTATTTTTGTGCCATAATAAGGCTGAAGTCATGATTGAGGTATTTTACATTACAGGGTATTATGTGTTTCTGAAATGCTTCTTGACTTTTGCCAGTGTGTACTGATTTGGTGCCTGTGGCAAATGTCACCACCAATGTCATTCTTACTCAAGTTATTTTGCCTATCACAGGAGCTATATTCTCACTGTTCTTCACCATTTCTCATCCCAGAGGGAAAAGTTTCCTTTTTGTAGTTGATGTAGAGAACCTTGGCCTGTCTTTACTATTACAGTAGAATGGGTTTACATACTGATATATTTATTTGTATGATAAAGTGTCCTATGTAGTATGTGACTCTACAATCTCTATCTATCTCTTCTTCCTCTACCTTCCTGCTATTTCTGCCTCTCCTCTATACCTCTCCTTTTAAATCCATCTCTAACAATTATGTTTTTTTTCCCATTTGTTAAGCAATTTGAGTTACATGCCTTGTATGACACAGTGCTGTACAAATACAATTATTATTATTATTATTATTATGTCCTATGTTTGTTACCGTGCTGTTATAGTGTCTTGTTATGGCTGTTTCGACCAAGAAGTAAACGTGCAGTCTCGTTGTTTTCACTTCCCTCATGTGTCATTCTATGTGCGGAAATAACCGTTTTCAAAAACAAACATGCTACTGTTTTTGTTATCTCATATCAATTTGTCACAGTATCCCAGTCACAGTATGTAGTAGTAGATCTATGCCAAAGGTAAAGCTCACTCCACAGTGACACATGGGGCATTGTTATCACTGTTGCCTTTTCTGTGGGCTAGCTGTGTCATGTATGGGGAGGCAAGATCAAGATGACTCCGATATTTTGGTGGGCACACATACTTTTTTCTTTGATTATACGATATGCATTGATTTGTCATACATACATGTACATAGTGAGGAGTGTGGTTACACTGTCAAGGATAGCTCAGACACAATGACGAGAGTGCAGGCTTATTGGTCTTTCAAAAATTTACTAAAATATCATGACCTTGTTATTGATTGCCAAAACTATCAATAGAGACAGTCTACTATGGTACATTTATTACCTTTAAAAAATAAAATCCATCTACATAGTTCATTCTAAATATAAAAGTATTCAATGCTAGCTATCCTCAAGGCACTGAACGGGTGGGGTGGGGGGAGGGGGTGTGAAACATTAATCAAATCAAATATATGTAATTTAATCAGTGGTCAATTGCACAGAATGTTACCCGCAAGATGTGAAAATGCATTCCTACATCAATACAGCTACACTGTAAACATGTAGCATACGTTCATATTGGCACATACTGTATCTTTAAAAAGGTCATACATAAATCAATTACAGTTTGGCACATATCCTTAAAAAGTTCATAAACAGATCAGTTATGTAATACGAAACACATCATATAAACAACCCAGTGATCTCAGTGAAATATAATTTTTACCACAGTATAACATACAGTATCTTAAGAAAATAGAAAAAAAAATCAAAATCTCTTTTTTTTTCAAAACAAGGGCCTTCCAGTGCATGTTATCAGTAAACAAGTCATGTAGTGAATCCCCCTCTTTACAGCATGAGTGCGAACCTGAACAGTGTAGAGAAACCTTAGCCTGGTCCTGGCCATCCCATAATATTACCATTTCATTTCGTATTCATGGTCTGGAGTTTGTTTGATCTGACGCGATTGCAGGAATCGGGAAGTTTGCACTCAGTTCTGGTTTGAAATGATTGGACAGCTCTCACCCAATCGCTGACAGTTACTCAACAACAACATAGCGCGGGTGTCATACGACATCGTCCCCCTTTTTCCCCCACCAACCTGTCCCTCGCTTATTGGCTGTTTTCTGGGGAGGGTTGGCCGGCCAAATCCTACCTCCCAACATCGCTCCACAGAAAACAGTTGCCAGATGTAGTACGGAGGAGCCAAGTCTCTTGGCGGCCAAAAGGCATCCAATTCAGTTAGTAGTGTAGACCATTTTGAAGTCTACAGTGAGTCGATGTGTGGACAAAATATACAAAACATCAGCATTGCGTTGAACAGGTACTAGCTGGCTGTGGAGCATCCATCACTGGAGCTACTGTAGACGGCAGTCTGTCACATTATGGCAAATAGTCACTTTTACTGACAGCCAGTCCCATTCTCATGGTCATACACACCGTGTCATGCCCCCCTCCCCCTCCCCCTCCCACACACACACACACACACTGCACACACTATCAGTGTCATTGACACACACACGTCAACACCCTGTCCTGTTCTCCACACACTGTGTGCATTCCAACATGCGACCTTTCGTCCTCCACTTGTGCGTATGACCTTGTACCAGGAAGTAATATGTTGTGGTGACATCACAGACAACAGCATTATATTTTAATATCTCGCAAAAGCTCAATTGTAAAATCGTTTTCTCATTTTCAAACAGTATGGTAAATGAAGAATAGTCCCCCAAAATTGTTTTGGCTAGGCTGACAACTTGGAAACTTAATTGTTTTCTCCACGGGGGCGGGGCATCAGCAAAATGTGAGGCCACAATCCCAAGTGGAGGACGCAAGGTCGCATATTGGAATGCACACACTGTTCTCCTGTGCTGTTGTCACTGTCACACACACACACTGTCACACCCTGTCCTGTCCCGCCGCCACACACACACATGAAAACAAAGCTCTCAAACACTGTCCCCATTTGCAAGTTTATTTGCAACGATTTTGGTCTAGTGACCTTTTTTAAGCGGTCAGTAGGCCGAAACTTTGGAAATAAATGCGCAAATAAGGACAGCGCACTGTTCGAGTGCCTTTTTTGTTTTCTGACGTTGGTCACCCTGGGGTTCTCCTCCAACGCACATGACCAAAGGAGGTGTGCAAGAACTTCTACAAATTGCCACACGCACACAGACAGACAGACAGACACACACACACTAACAGTTGGTACCGTGGTCATTGTCACACACCATGTCCCGCCACACACACACACACTAACACACACTAACAGCCGGTGTCGTGGTCATTGTCCTCGGTGCTGGTGCTGCCCCGGCGGCTGCTGCTGTTGGAGGCGCCGGGGGAGATGGAGGAGAGTAGCGGGTCACTGGAGGCGACCGACGACAGGGCGCTGTCCAGCAGAATGTCCTCCAGCTTGCCCCCTCCGCACCCTCCTCCTCCTCCTCCCAGCTGGCCCCTGGGCGGGCTGCCGTAGGCCTCCGAGCTCCCGTCCGCGTCGTCCATTTCGCAGTGGCTGCTGCTGTCGCCGTAGCTGATGGTGCCGTTGTTGAGGTCGAGGGTGGAGGGCCGGGAGAGGTGGTCAGGCGAGGACTGAGGGTGTGAGTGCGGGTGCGAGGCCTGGCTGGAGTAGAGGCTGGCGGCTACACATTCGTCCATGCTGCCGGGCTCCTGCTTGATAGCTCGGGCCATCAGCTCGGACGGGCAAAGGGTGGGGGAGGCCACGATGGAGAGACCGTGGGCTCGGGCCTGCATCTCCAGCTCCTGGAGGAGAACACCAAATACAGACATCAACCACTAGGCCAGTCAATCTAGCTCAAAAAAGGCCAACCATGGGACGAATTGCAATTGTAAAACTACTTTTTGAGTGATCCATACCAACAAAAACAATGCCCTGATGTCATGTCAATTCATTTGGAATTTCAGGGTGTTTCAAAAAGAGTACAGGTGTGTGTGGGGGTGTCTGTATGTGTGTCAACTCTATGTGTGAGTATTTGAGTTGTGCATGCGTGGATGTACATGTGTGTCGCACGTCTATGTGTATTTGTGTGTACCTGAATGCGCAGCCAGTCGGTTGGCGTGCTCCAGCCTCTTCTGGTGTGTGTGTGTGTGTGTATGTGTGTTTGTGTGTGTGCATGCGTATATGAGTGTGTATGTGTGTGTGTGTGTGTGTACCTGTATGCGCAGCATGAGGTGTCGGTTGCCGTGCTCCAGCCTCTTCTGGCATGTGTGTGTGTGTGTGTGTGTGTGTGTGTGTGTGTGTGTGTGTGTGTGTGTGTGTGTGTGTGTGTGTGTGTGTGTACCTGTATGCGCAGCATGAGGTGTCGGTTGGCGTGCTCCAGCCTCTTCTGGCGCGTCTCCAGCTCCTTGGCCCTCTGCTGCTCCCGCTGCAGTTTCCTGATGTAGTCCACCGACGCCTTCAAGATGGTGCCCTTGTTCCACCTCATGTCCCTGACAACAGCAGGGCGAAAACAGTTGAAATCTTCATAGTACATTTGGGCACATTTAAAGTGATACTGTCCCATTTTTGGAAATAAGCTTATTTTATACCTCCCAGTAACCTCATGTCCCTGACAACAGCAGGGTTAAAACATTTGAAATCCTCACAGTACATTTCAGCAGAATTAAGGCCCTGCCGTGGCCAAACGATAGGACACTGGGTTACTAGTACGCTGGGTTTGATTCTGGCCCGGGTCATTTGCCGATCTAACCGTCTCTCTTTCTCTCTCTCCCCACTCATTTCCTGTCTGTCCTTCACTGTCCTGTCAAGAATTCAGCCGAATTTTGCCCGTCCTTCCCCGTCTCTCTCTCCCCACCTCTCTCTCCTGTCCCTCTGTAGCTATCCTGGCTCAAAGAAAGCACAAATGCCCAAAAAAATATTTTGAAAAAAGGTGGCTTCCTGACCCAATACATGTCCAACATAACTGATGAAATCTCTGTTTGAGAATGCAAACAATAGTCTTTGCAACAATATATCAATATGTAGATTATCATGGGGAGAGCAATCTAAAACATCATACAAACTACAGACAACAGATTTGCAAATGTGCATTACAAGTTTATTTTGTGTATCTGAATAATACATTTAAATCTATTTGTTTATGTCCCAGCCGTGGCTCAATTGGCTTGGCACTCAACTGTTACACTGGCGACCCGAGTTCGATTCTGGCCCGAGGTCATTTGCCGAACCCTCCCCATCTCTCTCCCCCCGCAAATTTACTGTCACAACTTCACTATTATGACTACTTACGGATCATTTGACTTGGGAATTAGTGTTCCCAGCTCCTTGATGCGGTCGTTGATGTTGAACCTTCTCCTTCGTTCAACTAAAGGGAAAAAAATGAATAAGGTTTGTCATCTTGACAGATATAAACACTGGACAGATTTAGAAAGCTGGTAACATAGTCAAGGCAATGATTTCTAGACGTACTTAAATTGTGGTTGTCTTTCTTTTGTCTTTCCTTGGCGAGTGCCCTGACCTCAGCTTCTGAAAATAAGGCAGCTCAGTGTCAGTGAAACGTAAACGAAGAAGAACTACTACTGCAAATGGGGAAAACACAGATAGACATTGGCATCATGTCTTTGGAATGTCCGTGGTAGAAAAGATGTATTCATAATGGAATCAGCTGTTTAGCTACTCGGGGAGACCAGTAGCCCAAATAAAAGCCCAAAGCCCAATAAAAATGACTTGAGACCTAAAGTTTAATGTCAAACAGAACAAATTGATGTCTGTTGTGTTAACCATCTCACTTTCAGAAAGCACTCTCCAGAAAATGACTCATATTGTGTGCAATTTATCAGCTCTAAAAATGGAGTGTCTGCAATTTAGTTGTAAAATTGAGTGGTAAAATAAAGGGTTGTATGCCCCTTAATTCAGACACGGTCACATGACCGAGACCGACTGTAAATTGTGTTTTGTGTTGCCCGTTTTTTTAAGTTTGAAAATGTTGTGAAATGTACTGTGTATGTACTGTATTGGTTTCACAGATGCAAAGGCCACAAGAGGAAGGCGTCATTTGAGGGATAAAAAGACAACATACCTACTGGGAATCCCTCCTGCCTTTGAAAGCTTTCAAAATTGCCACAGGATCCAGGTTTGTCCAGTATGTGCATCATTCCTGGGGCAGGGGCAACTATTTGGTACAATATCATACGTATTTCAATGCATGATTCACCAGTGCATTGATGAATGTTACAGAAAATTGCAAATATGCATGTTAAATTGCACACAATATGGATGTCAAGCAATGTGTGGACACTCATTTAACTTATATGATACATGTTTCATGGACAGTGTGTGTGTGTGTGTGTGTGTGTGTGTGTGTGTGTGTGTGTGTGTGTGTGTGTGTGTGCGTGCGTGTGTGTGTGTGTGTGTGTGTGTGTGTGTGTGTGTGTGTGTGTGTGTGTGTGTGTGTGTGTGTGTGTGTGTGTGTGTGTGTGTGTGTGTGTGTGTGTTTGGCTACATAAGACCATTTTTTTCTGATAGAATGGACATTATGAAGCTAATGTCTGCATGAAGTGCTTGCCGTAAGGCTATCACATGGGTTTTGAAAATATCTTCAAAAATGTGAACTTGTATATCTTCCAAGAAAATATGAGTGTACAAACTAATGCATAATAGTCAGTGCAACAATATAGCCTACCGTATCTATTCCTGGATAATAAAATATTGGCATTGAAAGCAAAACTGACTGCGGATGAGGTATTTACCTGAGAATTCCCTTTTGACGTTGGGCAGACTGGCTGGGCAAGCGTTACTGATGGCCACTCCAGGAGGGGGGATGCCATGACTGCTGTACATCTCAAGAAGGTTCGAGGACACTGGAATCTGAACAAAAAAATACACACACACAAAAAAACCAGGAAAAAAATAAACAGAGCATCTTAGGGCAGGACTAACAAAATGTGTTTATTTGTCCTTGAAAGTCATGTAAAGGGTCAAGTGAGGATACCGTGTTGGTCATCTGCAGTCCAGCGTCCATGAGGCCGAGGATGTCATCGTTATAGCTTGACTCCAGGCTAATAATGTCTTCAAGTACGTCATCCATCTGTCAAAACCATGAATGCAGAACACTGCTGAAGTTACACAGAAAGGCCTCAGACATATACTTCATGTCACAGTAAAAATATCACAATCTGTGTGTGGTGGAAACATTAGTGCCATTATGTGTCCAAATGCTATACAGACTCATAAAGGCATAAACTGTAGAGCGTATAGGCTGTAGGCTATTTAACAGTTGATCTCATATGTGTAATGCTGTATTTGTGCACTATTCATTGGTTAAACATACATATTTGGTCAAAAATAAAACAACAGCTATTTAGTACATTAACATATTAAAGTGAAAACCAGATTTATAATAACAGTCTGTTTAAATAAATTAGGTATTTCCACTAGTTCCACTGGTGACCAAACAAAGCAAAGGCAAATAAACAGAGTATAAAGTGACAAAGATGCTAAAACATTTTTTAGCTATACCATGTAAGATCAGCCAGACAGTTCATAAAAATATGACAAACGTGACATGAACTGAAGAAGACGTCATGGATCCATATATAAGCTACTGTTTTCCAGATAACTAGGTAAATGTAGGCCTACATCATCAATCCCGAACTGCTAAATTCCCTCCTCATTTCGGGGTGTAGCAAAGGGGTCTAGAGTTGGCCCACCGGGACTCGAACCCAGACCTCCTGTCTGACGCCAGAGAGCCAGGCTTGTTGGCATGTTAGTCAAAGCACACAGACAACCCTGTTGATGCTCCCTCCATCACACTACGCATGTCACTTTAAATAAAGATATTCAAAAAATGCTTTGTTTAAAAGTCATTTTTCAATGGTCATGAAATTGGAATTTTCATTCATTAAAAGCCTGATGCATCATATATGATGCATTAAATATCTCAGTGACCTTAACAAAATTTTGATTTTTTTTTTTTACATTTTCTTATAAGGGACCAATATTGAAGCAAATTCCAAAAAAATAGAATTTTCTCTCATTGCTTTCATGGTTCAGGTTTCACAGGGTTAAGAAATATTGTTTGCTTTTCATTCCACAATAAATTGGAACCTTGCCAATTAAACTCACCCACACCTAAGATATCCAGATCTCAATTTTTACAAATTTATTGAGTATAAAAAAGAAGACAATTCGCACACTTCAGGTCTATTTTTGTGCAAAGAAGCTTTACTTGACTTTGCACAAAAATAGACCTGAAGTGTGCGGATTGTCTTCTTTTTATACAGAAATTTCTACTGAATCCTGCACCTTCTAAACAGATGAGCGGTAGCCTATCAAAACAAATTTATTGAGCACATTTTGAAATCAAATAGTTGACATTCCATCAACCGCTAGACTGGTAATAACAAAGATTCTCTATTCTAATCTGCATTTAAACCGTCTCTGGTAATAATACCCAACAACTACCACCCTACAGTAGCATGCCAAATATTTGATTAACAGGCATCAGCACAAGTATATACACAAGTACATGCCCAATACACATTCTCTGCTTTCTGCCTTGCCCACGGAGCCGGGAAGTCCAATTGTTGGCATAAGTACATGAAATGGTTGTGAGGTGCGCGCACATCCCAAAAAATGTAATTGCCATGGTTACAGAATATCAAGAGAACGCATACGGAAAAAGGCTGAAATATCAGCACACCACAAAAGCTCCCTTGTTGTGATTTAATAAATGAGAGGTTGGCACAAGGTTTCGACCTGTAAGGTCTTCGTCAGGTAAAACGTTGTGCCAGGCCCTACCGTGCCTTAACAGTACCCGGGTTCGATTCCTTTGCCAGCCCTTCCCCGTCTCTCTCTCCCAACTTGCTTCCTGTCTTCACTGTCTTCTCATATAAAGCCCCAATAAAGCCCCCATAAAGCCTCCATAAAGGCCCCATATAAAGACACCCCCCCCCCCAAAAAAAAACAAACAAACAAAAAAAAATCCTTGTGCCAACCCTTCATTTATTAAATCACAACAAGGGAGCTTTTGTGGTGTTGGCATTAGTACATCTCCAATATACATTGCTCTTCTTGCTACCTTGCCCATGCTGGTCGGCATTAGTAAATGCCCAATACCCATAGCTCTTGCTTTCTGCCTAGCCCATGCACTGGAGCAGTCTGCCGGTTGGCATTCATACATGCGGAGCAGTCCGCCCGTCCGTCCGCCTTACCTCCTTCTCGCAGTTGGCGTTGAGGGTCAGGAGGGCCATAGGGCTGTTGGGGGCACTGGTGCCTGGGCCGGGGGGCATCCCGTGCTCCGGGTGCTGGCTGGCGCACGCGGACCCGCTGCTGCCTGAGCCTCCGAGCTTGGCACCCAGAGTGGAGCTGAGGTACTGCTTCACCTGCTGTTGCCGCGGAGACGACTGCTGATGCTGATGCTGGAGGTGGTACTTGGTGGCAGGGCTATCGAGATGCGTCTGGACCTGTACAATAGAATAGAATAGAATAGAATAGAATAGAATAGAATAGAATAGAATAGAATAGAATAGACTTTATTGTCATATTAGAGATGGTACTTGGTGTGGCCGGACTCTCAAGATGTGCCTACTGTACTGTAGACCTGTACAGTAGGAGCAGAATCAATAGCAAGCACGATGAACCTGTGCTTGGATTTGTGAAAGTTGCTAGCATAAAAAACAAGATGTTTGGTTGTTTCTCTTGCAAAAGTTGAAGCCACGTGCATGCTTGTGTCTCAATCGAAATTGCAATAGATGTGCATCTTGCTGATATCCGGAAGACTCAAAGGCAACCTCAACACCACAATAAGTTCATGGAATGTACACCGTACCGCACGATTTTCTTCACCTGAAAAACACTGCCCAATTTAAAACGTCACAGTCCAATGCACACATCAACCTGAAACCCAAGCACTGCAAATAGATGTTCAAATGTAACAATAAAATATGTTTGTAAATCATCACAAAGGACATTTCTACTCACCTGGTAATGATTGTATTCTAGCATTTCCAACATGGTGTCAAAAAGATCTGTCTATATTTTCCTAGTGCATTAATAGCTTGGATAGATATTCCCTTTGAGTGGTTCTCTGTTTTTGAGCTTGGTCTGACCGAGGAGTTAACACGTACAACCAAGAGAGGAGTCGTGGCTGGTTGAACTTATAAAGCCACAAGCATGGAGAATGCGCCAATTAGTTATGTATATTGAAGGGGACTGGGAGGAGGGTTAGTTTCCCCTTGTGTTGTGTGTTGCTGCGGCCCATCGATGAATTTATGTCTCTATGCAATGCATTTGACGTCAGCTTCATGGCCACACAAAGAGGGCTTTCAGAGATGGGCAGGCCGTCCGCAGACACCAACTGGCTTATGGCTACCTAACGTTTCATCTTTGGTTCCGCTCATCCGGCATAAAACATTATTTGTCCTGAGAGTCCAGCGCCCACAATAACTGCGACTGTTGGTCTAAAAAAAGAGAGTATGACAAGAGTAAACTCAGAAAGAGGAGGGGGTTCACACGAAGCGTTTGACTTGATGCCTCCAAACGGATTGATTTGGCTATTAAGGTGACAGCTGTCATTTGATGAAACGTTATATTGATGTGTTTAGGATTATAACTACTGAACTATGTAATTACCAATAAGAAGATGGTGCAAAGGTTTCAGGACTGGATGATGTGTTCCCCATTGTCTGGATTTTATATCGCTAGAAGAAACATTTGGAAGAAAAAATACTTGCAGAGAAGTTTTTATGCTGTATAGGCCTACTGCAGGGCTATTCAATTAGAATTTCATCTGGGCCACATTTCGAAACCAAGAACTGCAGTCGGGCCACACATTTTCAGACATCACGACCACTGAAATGACACTTAAAATCAGTAGTCCACAAACAAATGTTAAACATGTTCGCCTAACCTAAAACTTAACCACATTGAATGTGAATGTGTAAGACAAGCAGAAGATTCACAAGCAATAATGTGTTGTACTGCAGTAACAAAACTGAAATGTATACTGCTTCAGTTGGGGGCCATGCCTGGGCCGCATGTGGACTGCATCTGGGCTGCATGTGGCCCTCGGGCCTCCAATTGAATAGCCCTGGCCTACTGTATACATTATACTGTGAGTTTAAACAAACTGATTCAGCCAATGTAGCCATACAGTGTACACCTAGTACAGATACAAGTATCAGTTTCCCTTTTTTCAATCAAATTAAATATGTCTTGGTGTACATATGTCAGTCAGCACATTTAGAATGTTGCATAATTGAAAGTAGCCTATGAGTTTCTATCTTCCCGGCAGAAGTGGTGTTCAGTTGCCATAAAGGGTGCCGTTCATACAGTCCATTGAAAATTATTGTTGAAAACACAAATTGTAAAGCTAATAGTGGAGGTATATGTTACATATTAGTGGCATAGACAATTCATTTAGGTTCAGAGTATGACTATAAAGAAGATAAGGCCTCCCTGGAACCTTCTTGGTTAAGCATGAAATAAGTTTTAAAAAAAGCAACTTTCACTCTCTCCCGGTAGCTCTTTCTTGAAGCTATGTACTTGTGCATTTCCACAGAGCATCCACTTAGTCACCTTACAGAGAAGGACACGTGGTGTAGCCAAAAGCAATATCCTAGAGGTGACCATGACATTCATGGGCAATAATTTGGCAATCGTCTACAAACTAACCCTTTGTTGTAAAAAAAGCTTTCCTTTTTCCTTCTTAAAGGGAGAGTACAACAACCAATTCACCCCTGCTCATAAAACACTTCCACAGATATAATTCATTTTACAGCCAAGTCATTCCTACCGTAGCCTACAGACTTAGACATACTCAGTCAGTTTACATTCACATTCAATTCATTGCCATAGTTCCACAAATAGGCTATCGAAGTATTAAGTCATGTATACTGCAGCTACACTTTAGTCTGACTAAATGAAGTCTGCATGTCTACCCCCAAGTCCGAGCTGTTAGGAAGGCTTGGTGAAAACAAGGAAAACTCAACACTTCATTTCACACATTTCCTAACTTGCCTTCAAGGAAAAACATCTTTTACAGTTTGTTAATCTTTTAGCGTTCTGGTCATACTTTGTTTATCGTGTGTCATATTTTGTTTATTGCACGTGATATAGTCACTCATCATATCAAATTAAAGCAATACATAGTAATCTCAAAAATGTAGGCCTACCACACACAACTAGCATTGTTCCCAATGGCATGGTATTCTGAACGTGATCTTTTAACTCAGGTTAAATGCTTATGGTCCAGTGATGAGACGTTTAGTGAAAATCATGCAGAACAATGAAAAATCTCGAATACATGGAACTACATGGAACTAATTGCGAGAGAAGAATTAACCACAAACAACATCGCATCCAGAAAGAAAAAGAATTAAGACATTTAGATACTATGCTATAAACCGATATACAGTAATGCTACTGTAAATGGTATTACAGTAATTAATTGACATCCAGCTGCCAGTAAGTTACTGTTAAAACTATAATAATGTTTTTACAGTGCAGGAAAGAGACAGGAAAGAAACACAAACTCACACAAAGAAAATTATCGGTTTATCTGAGAAAATAAGAAACATCTACAGTATGCGCAAAATCTCAGTAGGCCTATATTTCAATCCAGAAAGCTGTTTCTCTAACACCAGGCCAGAACTGAGGAGGTAGAACCGAATAAGTCCCTGGGTAGGTTATTAAATATCATACAAGCTCACAACTTAACTCTTACTACTACTATGTGTGATGATATGATGAATACATCTTACATGGTGGTCACGTCTGTTGCTTCTTCTCATGACAGTATGAAATAAAGGTTTTTTGTTTCTGTATGTTTCTACGTGTTTATACAGGACCATTTGACATTCTCATTCGTTGCCAAATCTTCTCAGCGTTCCAAATGTGTGGAACCATAAGCTGTGTAACAACATGGTAGTGCCACTAGCAACCCTGTCTTGCTGAAGCACGGTGAGCTTACAGTACAAACAAGGCCAAACCACAAACCATATCATTATACACATTATGATGAACAAGTGGCCTATGGAGAATCTCCCTCTGTATATCCGAGCTGTCCAGTGTGCACCACAATGGAAGCTTTCATGACATATCTAATCTATAGTTTGTGGGTGTGTTCATCTTTTGTGGGTGCGTGTTTGTATATCATGTAATGGGGTTGGTTGACGGAGGGGAAGGGGAGATTCCCTGAAGATACCATTCATGCTTATCTTCCTCTGCCAGCTCTCCCATACATACGGTCACAGCAGTTATACGGATCCAGGGCTTGACTGGCCAACTGGCATAGCGGGCATTTCCCATTTTTTTCATTTCTGAAAATAGGGGCCCACGAGGGAGCAGGGCTCACCGGTCAGTCAGTTCTGCGTCGCTAATTATGAGGAGTCCCTTTAAGCCAAAAGTGTGCGGGCCCTATTTCTCCCTCAGCCCAGCCCTGTGTGGATCTCATATCAGCTCCCCTTTAGTAAAAAAGCTGCACTCTCGGGTATACTTCTTGTATTTTATTCGAGTGGGTTAGCATGACTCTGAGGAAGTCTTAGGCCGAAACGTCTGTCTGTCATGCTAATACACTAGAATAAAATACAAGAATTACACCCAAGAGAGCGGCTTTTCTACTAAATATGAACTTTGCTGTTTGCTCGCACCCGAAGACCTTGTAAGTCATAGTTGGGAGTTGAGCACACTCTCTAAAAAAAAGATCTCAGCGCTCCTGGCTGTACTGTGACAGACATCTCTTCATAGCCAGAAGCACCGCGGGTGAAAATATATCAAATGAATTCACTGTTGATGTTTGAGGTTTAGAATAAGTGAGGCCTCATCCGGAGTAAGGCTGGTAGGGCAACATAATTGCCTACGCGTAATTGTTTGAGTTGTTCAAACCTTGAACAACCACGTGTCTCAGAAGATAACAGTGTGTGTGTGTGTGTGTGTGTGTGTGTGTGTGTGTGTGTGTGTGTGTGTGTGTGTGTGTGTGTGTGTGTGTGTGTGTGTGTGTGTGTGTGTGTGTGTGTGTGTGTGTGTGTGTGTGTGTGTGTGTGTGTTTAAGTTGGTGTATGTGTGTGTGTGTGGGTTGCTGGAAGACAAAATGAAGAATAGACAATCGCCTGCAACAGTATCAACATTTCTTTCTATCTTTTTTTGAGAAACAGCTTTCATTTGACTCAGATTTGACCCCACTGTCTGTGTGGTCTGGCTTCTGTTGCATACATTTTTGGCAGAGATCTGGTCAAATAATCATCTTTCCTTTCTTTCTTTCTTTCTTTCGTTCGTTCGTTCTTTTTTTTAGGAACTCAACTGCTTAGAAAACAAAATATCCATTGTCAGCTTGAGAAGTTGTATTCGCACAGCTATAGCAACTAGGTTAAGTCCTTCTTTCCCCGTCTGGGCACGCCTGGGAGCAGAGCAAGGCCGACCACATTGGGGATGCTGAAAGGTTACATCTCCCCTGCAAACGCACGGAGACCTCGTTTATGTAAAGAGTAAACACAGGGACGACTGTAGTGCCACCACAACAGTCTTTGTACAGTAGAAGAAGAGTAAGGCGACTTGAAGGTCATGTATTGGATGACATTTAGCGGTCTCTTCCAAAATGTTGGTGAAGATCCTCATTCTCCCTGGTCACATTACCCTGGTAATAATCAACCTTTTTTGAACAAACGTCTCCTTTGACTTGACTTCATCACCATCAAGCCTTGCCAGCAACCCCATTAGTATAAACAATTAAATAAACTGTGTCCACACTCTCCCCTGAAGAAAAATGAAATAAATACATAAATAAATAAATAAACTAAATAATGGTCCCCATTTGCAATTTAGCTCCTCAACCCACCTCAGCTGGCTCAACACTCCCCGAGGGCTCCCTAACGCTCCCTGGGGGTCTGTAGAGCTCCCGTTGATAAAAACTGCATTAGCCTACCCAACGTACAGCTGTAAGATTCTGGTGGATGTTAGTGCATGAATAAACCAAGCGCGACATGAACGATTCCTGCGATGAAAGTAATTGATTTTTTAGTGAATCACGCAACAAAAGCGATTCAGGCAACTTGAGTGACAGCTTGTAGTTGGACTTGAGTGAATATGATGCAAATTACCTATGATGCATTTCGGTGACATCAGCCACAGCCAATGAGCATGTTGGAATGCTTGCATTCTGCTTTTAATGGACATACTCTGTTGCTTCTATCGCTTGCATCGCTCTTACTGCACAGTCCAGCGAGTCTCTGTCGTGTCGCTAGATCTTGTCGAGGTTGGTGTATTCGCCTGGTTAGAGGCAACACCTCTAGACTTCGCTAGACCAACCTTGTCTCCAGTGAACAAACTAGTGTTCCCTCTTATATACACTTATCAAGCAGAAACTGAGGATGTCCTTTGAAGAAGGAATGACACGTCTTTCAAACTCAAAGAGGTGGTCAAAACACTTATAAAAGAGGACTGTAACATTGAATGGCGACAATACTGCAACAATGTGTGTGGAAAATACAGAGGACACATGCATAACAGTGCAGAGAGATGAGCACAGCTGAGAAGAGAAGAGAAGAGAAGAGAAGAGAAGAGAAGAGAAGAGAAGAGAAGAGAAGAGAACAGGACAGAACAGAAGAAAAGAAAATAAATGAAAAGAAAAGAAAAGAAAAGAGTCATAGAGCTGGTAGCTGTTCCACGACTCAGGGACAATGACGAAGAATAGTTTAGACTGGAATTACTAGTGCAATTGCTACCACTATCAGATGCAAATCACAAAAGAAATAGATAAGTTCAAATGCATTCTTTTTTTACATTTAAATGAATCGTGTCCTGTTGTTTAGAATGTGTTGACATAGGCCTCATTAGCAGTGACACTGACACAAAGTACAGAGTCCATGGCATATCCATATCCATATAATTTATGCCTGTGTGCGAGTGTGTGTGCGAGTGTGTGTGTGTGTGTGCGCGCGCGGGCGAGAGCATGCGTGTGTGTGACTGCCTGTGTGTGTGTGTCATTTCCATGGTCTGTGCATCATTACAGCATTTGTGTTGAGTGTATTGTGCGCACCCAGTGCTCTTATCTATGTATGTATGATTGTATCCTCGATTGTAAGTCGCTTTGGTCAATAAAAGCGTCTTCCAAATGCAACATAATGTAATGTAATGTCATGTAATGTAATGTATGTGTGGAGGGTGCTGTAAAACAGTGTGCTATAATGCACAACATGGATGGCCGACTTGCGCGAAGGGACCCAGGTTCAAATCCAGCCTGGTTCATTTCCCAACCCTATCCCATCGCTCTCTCCAGCTCATCTTCAGTCATTTATTCACTATCTTGTCATTCAAGACACAAAATCCCCTCCCCAAAAATCCAAAAGGAGTGCATACACTGTAAAACATGGCAAGCCAGTTAAATGTAAAAAAGTAAGTTGCCCTGCTGCCTTAAGTTTGTAAGTTAACTCAACTTGAGACTTAAGGCAAACGTAAGGCAGCGGGGCAATTTAGTTTTTGTTTCACAGTGTACGATGTGAGTGTATCGCGCTGTTCTGAATGTGCTTGTTGTCTTGTGTGTGTATACCTGTTGCTGTTGGTATATCTGTCCATGTACATATCCATGTGCATGTGCGCTCGTGTCTCTATGTGCTGCGATGACACGTGCATTTCTCTGCTTGTTGTAATAGTGCACGTGTGCCTGTCCATCAGTGTGCTAATGTGCATTAAAAGAAGTGTAAGCTAGTCAAGGGGCCCAGGGGGGGCCTAGCTGTGACTCCTCTGTGCCTGTGGTGGTGACCGTGCCATTGCAGAAGAGAAGAGAAGAGAAGAGAAGAGAAGAGAAGAGAAGAGAAGAGAAGAGAAGAGAAGAGAAGAGAAGAGAAGAGAAGAGAAGAGAAGAGAAGAGAAGAGAAGAGGGGAGCACAGCCAGCCTACACAGAGTGCTCAGTTGCAGAGACACACAGGCACACAAAGAAGCTCTCTTCTTCTTTAAACCCGCATCCGTGCAATGTGCTTTCAAGCCCCCGGCGCAACACATTAATGAGAATGAACTGTCACGCTCTCGAAAATGAGCATCATTGTCCAGTATTTCAGTTGGGGGGGGTTGTGTTTAATGCACTTGCTTGACGAACAAAAAAAAGCCTGCGTATCTATGGGTGAATGCTTTAAGATCAACTGAGGTTTTTTTTTTGACAATGTGTGATAATCATCCACATCATTTTTCCTTAGTCTAGCCGCATAGATCATTTAGGGTCAGGAATGTGAAAAAGCTATTTTGGGTGAGAGGGGTCAATGTATTCATGCCCAAAAATAACTGGGTGTGTTAGCTCCATAAATCAGAGGGGTCGATGTATCTATCTATGCATTCATGGTTCACCCATAGACTGAATGACTATGTTTATGCTGATGCATAGTGGGCCGTTTTGCTTTAGTGTGCCTCTTGATGCCATATGAAGATCAGGGCAGGATCGAAACATGTCATGAAAAGTGAAATGTTTCAAACGAAACATTGGCAGTTCAGACTCTTTTCTGAATTGTTGGCCATTACCACTCACCATTACAGGATAACTTCAGCCAATTTCGACATGGAGTTGTAGCGCTCACACTACCCTGGACTTGTCAGTACCTGAGATTTTTTTTTTCCTTCAACCTTTTCTGAGATCCTCGTCATTGCAATGGGGGCAGACGTATGTTTACATTTTTTAAATAAAATGTTTATTTATTCCCAATAACATCCAAAATGTTATGCAACATCAGCAGACAACTATCAAACAGCGATACCTTTTGAGATAATATTTGGTATAGGCCTAGGTTAAGAAATGTTTTAATGTAAACAAAGTCTGCCCCCATTAGAATGGCTCAGATTTCAGAAAGGGCTGAGTCGAAAAATGCAGCATCACCAGATACTGACAAGTCAAGGGTAGCGTGAGCAATACAGCAGCATATTGAAATTGGCAGAAGTTATCCTTTAATTTGATGTTTGTTGCTGTCTCTGTTATTTCACTAAGTTGGATTTTGTCTCAACCGGTTTTAGAAAGGCCATCTATGTCCATATCTGTTCTTAAAAGCACCCTAAACATTTGTTTTCAAGAACCAATGTGGGCAACTCACCAATTGTTAAGCCCGTATTCACTGGTATTCCATAACATTTTTTTGTAACGAAACATGGCTTCTGTAAAACATTGAGACAACTCATAGAAGGAGTTTAATGTCCAAAACAGCGCACTTACTGGTATCCTATTTAACAGTTTTATTACACCACATTTACACCAGAATTACTGATAGATGGCACACAACAAGGTAGGGGGATATTCTAAGGAAAATGTATCATCTGTTAAGACATGGCCCCTGTCATAGATTTGCTGTTACCAGAATGGCAATGGCCATCAATGTCATGACGACCAGTAGTAGCTAGTGTAGTACTATGGTAGTTAAGTCTATTCGACAAGCATTCCACTGGCACACATTATAAGAAGAGTTTATTTGCAAAACGGTGTATCCACCATTTTTGACTTATAGAAACTGCATTTTATTATTGAAAATGTTGAAAAAATGTTCAGAGGTCCTATCACCTGTAAATTCTTGCCATTCAACTATTTTGAGAACGTACTTTTTCAACCTATATAAAATGCATTTTGCAATGCAATGGAATGCCCAATACAAAATGACAATTTCCCAACATTCAACAACATGGAGATACACAGTTTTGCAAATAGACTCTTCATAAGCACAGAGGTGTGTTTTACATGAAGAGGTATTCTGAAGACACAGAATGATTGGTGTTTTATTCCAGAAACGAAGTTGTGAATAATGGGAAAAGGGAAACAGCATTTCCTGGAAGACCGTGTTCAGTGGGGCGTACAAATAGCAATTACTTAGATGATGTAGCCATGTCACTGGGGAAATCCCAAATAAAATAGCATAAAAGACAAAGTACAAATCTTCAATGTTTTCATATGACGATTTACTAATCCATTTGATTTGGCCGACTTGGGGTTTGTCCGAAAAGCGAAATATGGTGAGCTTTGCAGAGGAGCATGGAAGAGAGAAGTCTTTTTTGTCCTCCAGTGTAAAAACAAAGGGGCTCTTTTTCTTGTGGCTCGGTTTGCACAGAATATGAAATCTCAGTGCCTCTCTGAGCCAGAGGCTCGAGTATAATGATGCAGTTTCATGAAGTCAAGACAAGACAGCCATGCCCGGAGCTCTGTGATAGGAAAGGTCAAGGCAACCAACAGGCCCCCAAACATGGCGTGGCATGTCCTCCGCACGTGGGGCTGAAGATCTGATGGTATTTAAAAGTCATCTGTTTGCAAACTCATCCACTGCCTGACTGGCTGCTTGTTGGAGAGGCGCTTTTGACATGGACCTCCATGTTTGATTCTACTGAGAACCAGCAGGGACGTTTTGAATGTTCCATAAAAGGACCACATTGTAGTGATCTTCAACAATTCTAGAATTCCCAATAATGTTGCACAGACTCTTGAGAAGGCTCATCCTACACTGATGCGACATTCTCATCTGAAAGGGTTAAAAATCTTACTGATCAATGCAGTTCAGCTTCATTTGGAGTGAACTCTTTTTGCATTAATATTGGGGATGGCATTACATTACTGCATGAGTGTTAACAGTGTGGGATGTTCGTTGTCTTGCATGTCAAAAACAAATTATTATTGCAAAGATAGGGGGACGGTTATCTGTAGACACACAGCATCTCGCACCAAAAAGTTCTGCTAAACTGTCTTCAGAAACACTATACATCCTTTAATTATTGCACAACTCAAGGGAATGGGAGAATAAATTACGTACGTCTTGTTACACAAGACTTATGTTTATGCAGGTTGATGTTGGCAAATTTCATGGACAGTGTTTTTTGGCTCAATTTAATTTATTACTTTAACACCAGATTTAAGCACAATTGTTTATTGGATTTCTAGGTAACGTGATTAATAAATGTTACTCTAGTCCACTCTAGTCTACTCTAGACTTCATCAAACGCATTCTCTTCCAGAACACATAAATCAGTGAGACATACACTCGCCTCCAAAAGAGTTGTCGCCTATCCATCTGTTTGGAATAACAGCTAATAACCTGACTTTCAATTAATCACTTGGCTTCAAAAGTCACTCATATGAAAGCTACAACCCTCCCGAATGAAAATGTATGTACAAAAATAAATTTCATGCACCAACGAAAGATTGACCCTTTATTGAACACAGACAGGCAGATTTTGACAAGACAAAAGTTTTGTCGCCTATCGAACATAATGTGAAAATGAGCAGATAAGTCACTTCAAAACACTTCAAATACGCAGATTGGGTGTCATACTTAATCACTGAATCACTCTCACCTCTCCAGAAAATCAACTTTAGCCTTAGGTGTATGTTTAGGGTCATTGTAATCATGGAAAGCAACACAATGAAGATCAATGGAGTTCAATGAGAGATGGTGACATATTCGCTATTCGTAGAGCAATACATGTTTAACTTCATGATTTAATCAATGTTAAAAGCCCTCAAACACCTGCAGCATGCATGCAGCTCCTCATAAGAGCTGTATCTGTACCATGTTTCACTTTATGCACCATTTCTCTTTTTTCATATTCTTCATCTCCAACACCATATAGTTTTGATGCTATCAGTTCTAAAATGGTTGATCTTGGGATCTTGACTTCAGAGTATGAGTCCCATTAGCCTTCATTTTTGTCAGAATTAGGCTTGACATACTCTTGGTTGGCTTTTTTGAGACAGGACAGTGGGAGAGACTTCTTTGGTGTTAAAGGTGAAGAATTTGGAATAAATACATGGTGCCTAAAGTCAAACATGGGAGGGATACAGCTCTTATGTGGAGCTGCATGCATGCTGCTGGTGTGTGAGGGCTTTTATCATTGATTACATCATGAAGTTAAAAATGTATTGCTCTACGAATAGCAAATATGTCACCACCTCTCATTGAACTCCATTGATTTTCATTGTGTTGCTTTCCAGGATTACAATGACCCTAAACATACACCTAAGGCCAAAGTTGATTTTCTGGAGAGGTGTGAGTGAATCAGTGATTAAGTATGACACCCGATCTGCGTATTTGAAGTGTTTTGAAGTGACTTATCTGCTCATTTTCACATTATGTTCGATAGGCGACACAACTTTTGTCTTGTCAAAATCTGCCCTGTCTGTGTTCATTAAAGGGTCAATCTTTCTTTGGTGCATGAAATGTATTTTTGAACATTCATTTTCATTCGAGAGGGTTGTAGCGTTCATATGAGTGACTTCTGAAGCCAAGTGATTAATTGAAAGTCAGTTTATTAGCTGTTATTCCAAACAGATTGGTAGGCGACAACTCTTTTGGAGGCGAGTGTAGACAAAGTGATAGAGAAATCCAATAAAGAAGGAAGAGGATAGGACAGAAAGAGCAAGAGAGAGAGAGAGAGAGAGAGAGAGAGAGAGAGAGAGCGAGAGAGAGAGAGAGAGAGAGAGAGAGAGAGAGAGAGAGAGAGAGAGAGAGAGAGAGAGAGAGAGAGAGAGAGAGAGAGAGAGAGAGAGAGAGAGAGAGAAAGCAACCAGTGCTTGTACAAAAGAAACTGTTGTGTCTTTGCTAATGTTGCCACTGGAAATAACATTTTTCACAACCTCTAGCATCTTCAGCAGAGCTCTCGGCAAGTTGTTCCATAGATTTTACAAGTATCCGGTGATAAGGCAGCAGAAGTCTAACTCATCACTGGCCTACTCAACCAGTCTGTCATACTCATTGGCACAGCCAGAAATCTTGGGGCCCATGGAAGGTATTTGGCATTATTTTTATATTCATAAATGCACAACAGTACCTCTTTTTAATATATTTTCTCTGTATGTCTTCTGCTGGCCAGTCTTGCACTTTAAATGTCTGCATGTGTATTGCATAGGTAGGCCTACTGTAGGTGTACTGTATGTGTACGTCTATGAATGGGGGGGGGTGACAAAGGGGCCAGTGGTCCTGGGCCCAGGGGCCGAGGGGGGCCATAATTGGGTTGTCATTACATAGTATGTATTGGGTGGGGGGCCCTTTCAAATTACTTTGTCCTGGGCCCAGCCAAAGCTGTCAGCGGCCCTGCATCTATTGTCTATGTCTATGTCTATGTCTATGTCTATGTCTATGTCTATGTCTATTTCTACACTGTCTAATGCCTAAAGTATTCCTATGTCTGCATGGGAAAGTAAGAAACGTAATTTCAATTGAGCAGTGCATGTGATAAAGAAATTGACAATAAAGTTGACTTGACTTGGCTTGGCTTGACGAGTTTATGGGGGTGCTGTGACTCCGGGGCGCCGCCCCATGAAGCAGGAGACCCAGGTTTGATTCCAACCAGGTTCAGTTCCAAACCATCTGTTTTAAAAGAATAATAATGATGTGCCAATTATGTACCAACTACCGATGTGCCAGGAACTTAGAATCAATCTAAACCATCCCCCCCCCCCCCGCTTCAGTGGCCCTGCTTGTGTTAAGCATCATTTCATCCAGATGATTGGACTGTGCTGAGAAATGATGGCTAGCTGGAAGGACCCTATAGTGCCCAGTAAGTATTGTCGTTATGTATTATTACTAAAGGCCCTGTTCACTTTCATAGTGGTGTAATACAATGGTAGTTACGTTTTTCCAGTGATTATTTATTACGTCCACCGGTGGAACGGTGTGCGTTAAGGGGGTGCAACCATTGGATGTGCCTGGCCCAAGGATTACAACCTGTAACTTCCTGATTACATGCCTCCATGTCTCCCTAACCAACTTGGCTATACGTCTGAATGCAAACCACCAGTCAAATGCAGTGCAGACCCTGTCAGTCTTCACTGGCTGACTGTTTGAGATTTTACCAGTTTTGTCAAAGGACGCGCTCACCGCTCAACTTCGTGGAAAAAATGAATGTCCTTGAGTGCGCAATGAAAGGTGTCAACTTAAAAAAGAAAAATCCGCACTCACAACAAACAAACACCCCCTGGGCCACACCATAAGTCTCCCAACGCCCCCCTGACCTCATCATGCGCCTGCCAACGCCGCCCTAAGTATTAAAAGACAGAATGGGCTAATTCGACCAAATGGCAACTAAGCACCGCCTCCTCTCAACTATATCCTTCTCAACGCCCCCATAGGGCTCCCCAACGGCCCCCCTTGGGGACTGTAGAGCTCCCGGTGAGAAACCCTTAGCTGACCCATCTCCACAAGGGCTAATGGCTACAGTACTTTAGCTCCTTTACTCAACAGGTCTGTACAGTCTTGTGTCCTTGTTCTGGTTTTCTGTGTAAAGAAAAAATGTTCAGATATGAGAAAAATCTCTTCTGCAATTTCCTCCCCTCAACAACATTACAGTCTCAAGACGGACAACATAATTGGCAGCCTGACTAGGATCTGGGGTTTGTTTGGATGGCTGCCATCATCATCGTCATCACCACCATCACCATCATCATCATCATCATCGTCGTCATCATCGCCACCATCACCATCATCATCATATCATAATCATCATCATCATAATCATTGTCATCACTGTCATCAACACCACCACCACCACCATCATCATCATCATCATCATCACCATAATCATCATCAGCTTCACCCTCATCATCAACAAGATCAACACCACCACCACCATCATCATCATCATCATCATCGGACAACAGCAATCACACTCAACATAAGAACAATGACACATACTTCTTCACATGTGAAACAGTGAAAATGTCTGCCGCACTTCTGGAAAAAAATTGTTGACAAACATAAATGGCGTAATACTGTTGCATCACAGTCAACCATTCACAACACACTGGCAGGATAAAAATGTGCATTCCGCAAAATCAAATTATTTGTTCTCGCTGCTTATAGAACGGTGTCACACAAACACACTCACACACACACATTCTCATAGTGGTGATAAAAGGCTTCGTGCGGGTCTAATCCCGCTGTCTTTATTTCAAAGCTGTGAGGGATTTCTTTTCCATGAGAGTTGCTGGAGACCTGGCGTATAGTAGGCCTAATTACGCACATTCCTGAATGAATTAGTGCTCTGTGCTGTGTGGTAAGGCCGCGTTAGCCCCCTTTTCCACTGAACCCTGAACTGATTCCCTGCTCGCTTCACCAGGGGTCAGGGGTCACTCGGCTAATTAAGAGTTTACCCAGTCTTAAAAGCTAACCCATCGAAGATTAATGTTTTAGCCCTCTACGTCGTCTACGGCTCTGCCTGGTACGGATAAGCTAATTTTGTCTTTCCCGCTTTTATGTAATTCCGTAATGTTGATAGTGAACGTCAAACATGCATATACAGTGGATAAAGTAGTGAAACTTTGAAAGCTATCATTCACACAATGGGTGTAAAGGCACTGCAGCCTATATTTACAATACAAGGTCTATGGAATGTAGGGTCTATTACAGGTGACATGGTAGCCCCTTAACGCACGCCATTCCAACACTGGAACACTGTAATAGTCACTGAAAAAAACATTACTATCATAGTAGTACTACATCACTATGACAGTGCACAGGGCCTTAATTCATGACAAGCTGGTCATCTCCATTCTGGTAAACAGCTCATATATAACAGGGGCTGTGTCTTACTGGATTAAAGTACAGAGAAGGTAATGAAGATGAACGAAAACAAGAAAATACATGGAGACATTCCAAAAGAGATGCCTGGAAGAGCTCTTGCCACTTGGTGTTTCATGTCAGCATTGCACTGACAGCAGACCAAAGAGCAGTTTTCTCTCAGTTTTCTTCAAAGTAGTCAAAAGAGCAGTTTTTCAAATTGATGTCACAGACAAATGACTGATAACCATTGCAGCATTATGGCCTACTGTAGCCATTACGAGATGACAGGACCTGTCAGCACAGTACAGGAGAGTTTTGCACAGGATATAGTAACTCTTATCTATCCCGAAAGGAAAAGGACCCAAATAATGACACAGAAGCAGAGAGGAAAAGTTTGGGACCCAAATGGTGTATAATTGATATTTGAAATATCATTTTAACTGACCCTAAGCGATCATTTTCTTCAACATTACTTCAAACTGGAAGACACATCTGGAAGACACATTGAAGTCATGTTTACCTGAAGTCTCAAGAAAACTGACATTTGGCAACAAAGATCTACATCCGATTCTCATTTCACATGCTGAGCT
Organism: Engraulis encrasicolus; assembly: GCF_034702125.1. Taxonomy (NCBI): domain Eukaryota; kingdom Metazoa; phylum Chordata; class Actinopteri; order Clupeiformes; family Engraulidae; genus Engraulis; species Engraulis encrasicolus. The sequence continues at coordinate 26,343,154 of NC_085870.1, forward strand.
CAGTATTGAACTTCGTATTTCAATTTCACTTACATTTCTCACAATGCCATATGCCACCACTCATATGGTGCCATTTTGTACAATTAGTCATTCATCAAAATACACTCTGAGAGGTTGAATTGTTTTTAAAAGCAGGATATCAACTTAAAAGGCAAAACGCAAGGTCTTACCAGAATTGGTGCTCTAGACGTAAACTCATTTTCAGAGATATAAAGTTCCCCAAACGAGCGCAGTATGATGTTAAAACATCAGGTTTGCTTCCCCGTGCAGTGCACCCAAACCAACCCCAAAAAATCAAAGCAGTGAAAACACGCCAGTGTACTGGAGAAAATAGGATTATAACTGTTGAATGCCAAATGTCTGGAAACGTGGCATGCAGTGGAGGGATGGAGGGATGGAGGGATGGAGGGACGGAGGGAGGGAGGGTTGGAGGGGAGGAATTCACCAAAGGGCCATAATCCCCCCTATAGACTTAAAACAGTTCACGTCTCAGACCTGCCACAGAGACATTAGGTCTGGAATAACTGCCTGATTATATCTCTCCCCCCACACACACACACACTGCATCAGTTACACAGGGAACAACACAACAAACATGCAATAAGTGTTGATATAATCGCATCGACATTGGATATGGATACACAGTGTCATCATGGCATTCATGTGCACAACATTTCATGAATGGTACAAGTAACCTCAATGCTACAGAGATATTCATAGCTGTTATTGAGGTGTTGATGTTCATTGTACAAAAAGACATTTGGCCATGAACAGTTTAGGCCCAGGGTTGAGTAAGAACCAGCTCAGCTCAGACACAGTTAAGGATAGTTTGAAATTGGCAACATGCTGGTTGAATTATTATGACATTATCTTCTACATTCCAGCTACCGCAACCCTAACCTGAACCTTAACCCTAACCCTAACCCTAACCCTAACCTTAAGCCTAAACTTAACCCTGTACATCAAATATCAATTTACTGTCTGGTTGGCTGGTGAATGACACTGTCAATTTGTCAGTAGCCGATACTGTGTACAGTTTCACACTGCATTACTAGTTTACACAAGAAAATTTCCACCCATGCTACGAGATTACCTTCACAGGCCTCACCTTGAGCAGAGTGGGTCCCGTCTAGAGGGTGGGAAGAGGCGGGGGGGTGTCAACGTTGGAGGTCTGCAAGTTGGGGGGTTGTCTGGATGGGGTCTGCTGCTCCTGATGGCTGCCGTTGCTCCTGGCTTTCTTGAGGGTGTAGGCCTACAAGGTGCGGTTTAGACAAGGCCTCATCCCCCCCTTCCCTGCCTCTGGGTGCCTCTTTTGTACTCTGTTGTCCCTCTGCGCTGTGAGGGAGGTCCGCAGCACTCAAGGGGTGTATGAGTGAGATCTGCTCTCCTGCTCTCCTCGTCTTTCGCTCGGTCGGTGCTCCTGCTCTCATGGATGCTCCATCATCAGCATTGTTGCTACGGGTTGTTGACTGGCCAGAGAGAGAGAGAGAGAGAGAGAGAGAGAGAGAGAGAGAGAGAGAGAGAGAGAGAGAGAGAGAGAGAGAGAGAGAGAGAGAGAGTGACACAGACACGGACATAGACACAGACACAGACACACAGACCAAGACAGAGAGAGACCAAGACAGAGAGACAGAGACTTGAGGGCCATCGGTGGAGCTCTAGGGTTAACATTGTTCCAGTCCGGACATTAAGACTGGGTACACACAGACTAATGTAATTAATGTGAGCCAGACAGCTTTAACAGGACAAGTGACGCCTAAGATTAAGAACAAGGTGATAGAACTGGGAAAAAAACTGTGAGGAAATGTTTCATGTTTCTCTTGATCCTTTCAAGGTGCCTCCAGTCCCATCCTAAACAGATTTTGTTTTGTCATATCATTTGTCATCTAGCAACATTTGTTTTCTCGTTTCTCATCCAAATCAGGTAGACAGACAGACAGAAAGACGGGCAGACAGGCAGAAAGACAGACAGACAGGTGTTTACAGAGTGATAGAGAGGGAGACGGAGGTTCTGTATACACATGTAAGTGCAAATGATCAGTTCATGGTGTTAAGCACATCTCACGGTAAGCCATACACAGAGAGGAGAGTTTTAGGAGAGTTTAGCAGCAAAGCTGAAAGCCTGATCTGATCTTCGTATGTTGGTGACCGCAGGGCCACTGATAGCTTTGGCTGGGCCTGGGAGAAAGTCTTCTGAGCGCCCCCTTCACTGTGACTATTTATCACTTATCCTGGGCCTAACCCTGGTGGACCATATGCCTCTATAATCTCTACTAATGTCCTCTTTAAACTATTTAAACTTATTTCATTTTCTCTACATCTACTTATTTACCTATCTAATTATTTTCTCTATTCTGTCTAGTTTCTTCTCTTGTCTTCTTGCTACTTTTCTTGTTTCTGTCTCTCTTTTCTACTTCACTTTTTATTTTCATTTTTAACATTGATGTTTATCCATTTGTTAAGCACTTTGAGCTGCATGCCTTGTATGATACTGTGCTATACAAATACAGTTATTACTATTATTCTAACATCCCCCTCCCTCAACCAATGACGTAATGAGGACCCAATTATGGAACCCCTCCTCTCTCCTTGGGCCCAGGACAACTGACCTGTTTGTCCGTCCCTGTCAGCTTCCCTGAGTGGCAGTGCTTACACAATGAATGAATGTGTGGCCCAGAGCTGGGTAAGCCCCCCAAACTGTTCCACATTCCTGCAGCCTATAGAAAAGCTATACACATATGCTATTTTACTTGATTCCTCAACAGAGAAACATTTGTACATGCGTGAAAGATTTTTGGGGGGCTCAGACGTCAAGTGGGGTAAAGTCATTTAATGCCCATAGATTTACTTGTTATTGGTGGATGATATGCAGCAATGAATGTGCTTCTTAGAGAGTCCACTAAAAACAAACAAAAAATCCATACAATAGTGGCAATGGCTGCTGTGCTGTGCTACCCTGATGTGTGCTACTCTTGAAGCGCCACTGACCCAGAAGAGCTTCAAGGAACATGTAAAATACAGCTATTACAATGTATTCATGACGACATGTAAAATACAGCTATTACAATGTATTCATGACGACATGTAAAATACAGCTATTACAATGTATTCATGACGACATGTAAAATACAGCTATTACAATGTATTCATGACGACATGTAAAATACAGCTATTACAATGTATTCATGACGACATGTAAAATACAGCTATTACAATGTATTCATGACGACATGTAAAATACAGCTATTACAATGTATTCATGACGACATGTAAAATACAGCTATTACAATGTATTCATGACGACAGCATGAATAAGCGAAAATTAAAAAGTTCCAGGGTTATTCAAGGCTAATAGTTTGGCTAATTTTTCAAGCTTTTGCATTTTTTCAATCATATTTGAACACTTTGCACTAGGCAAAATCTTCGGTCTCTTTCTTAACAGGGTCCGTCAGTACCCATGTAGGGTGACAGACAAGCACAAGATATTGAAGTCTGGTTGGCACAAGTTGGAAATGACCATTCGTACCATGAGAAGTCAATGGTCAATGATACAAAAATAACTATAAGCTAATATTGCTGATATGGTAGCACTTACTGTATTTCATTAAAGGAGGTGAAATTGTGTTTGATTTCGCTGTGCTGATGAACCGGATCACTGGCGTAACAGATTACTGTCACGTGCAGACAGCACAAGGCAGAGGCTATACTTTGGGAGCTCATTGCTGCAAGTAGGCAGCCTCCAACAATGGTACAAGATCTTGGTAATCTTATTGACACAGAACCTCAGAAGAAACATAAACTTGCACTTGGTTTGAATAATAGCGCGAACTAAGTGGGAGCATGTTGAGAGACCTTTTTGTATAGAAGCGTCCTTCTATCCCATCTGTAGTGAAAGCTCAACTGGGAAACTCCAACTCCCATTGTCATTGTGAAACAGCACTCCACAGCACACAAGTGAACACTGCACACAACGAAATTGCATTTATGCCTCACCCGTGCAAGGGGGCAGCCCTCAATGGCGCCCCAAGGGAGCAGTGCGGCGGGACCATGCCCAGAGTACCTCAGTCATGGAGGACGATGGGGGTGAGCAGTGGTTAATTACTGCTCCCACCAACCTGGCGGGTCAGGAGTTGAACCTTTGGGCTAGAAGTCTAACACCCTAACCGCTTACCCATGGCTGCCCAAAGTGCAACCTGTAAATGAACAGCAAATCTTTTTTTTTTTTTTGTGGGAGTGGGGCTTTAAGGGTGTCAAAAAGAAAATCTGCTTTGCTTTGATTGTTTTCATCTAGGATCTATCCAGCCTTCCATCTGATTCTAGTGTTGTTGCCACATCGTTCCATTTATGTCTAATCGCCCCCTTTAAAGGTGCACTGTGCAGGAAATTTTCAAAAAAGGTACTGCAACTATGCTGCTCATTGAAACTGGGTTGCCTTGCCAAATGTGATCTTTTCATGAAAGTTTACTAAATAATAAACAGATATTTACCAGTATGACCAAAGTATAGCAAGTTTGCAGCTAAAAATGTCTATTTCTGAAAATTCAAAATGGCAGACCATGGAGAAGAATACCCTTTTCATGTATGAAAAGGGCAAATTTTCCCAGTCATAATGAATACTTATTTGATTGTGGTGGTAAGTATTCATGAAAAAGGTAGCTTTAGTGAATGGGTAGCATGAATTCTGGAAATAAACAACTAAAAATCTTACACAGTGTACCTTTAATGGTCTGTTTAAAAAAAAATTCCCTGGACACTTAATGAGGAGTGTTGTTGCTCATATTGGCTTGTTAAATCTTGTTAGGCAAATGTGGCAGTCATATCTTATTCTGTTTACCATGGAGAAGGGCGGCCAGGGGCACCGCCAGATATTTTGGGCTCTGTGAAAGATTCAAATTTTGGGCCCCTTTAGGGACCCCTGTCAGTGCTGTCAGTGCTTGGGCCCTCAGAATCTGCAACACCTTTCCCCCCTAGCGCCACCCATGAGGGCGGCTATATACATTCCAGCTAATCACCTTCAGAGTCCTTAGTTATTTCTATATCTGTGATCTCCTGATCTCCGATCCCCATGCCTTCAATTCCATTCTCCTTAAACCCTGCAGTCATAATCTCCTGGCTGTCCCCTGCCCTACACTGACTAGACTCACATCCACTACACTCCCCACCTTGGGTGGCGGGTCTTTAAGTGTCATTCTGGAATCTACTCACTGAGCCTGTGGCTGCCCTCCGCACCCTCCTCATCATCATCATCATCATCATCATCATCACCATCATCATCACCATCATAATCATCATCAAGACCCCATAAGTCTTTCCTAACGGTTTGGCCCTCAAAGCTCTTTCTACCGTAAGACAAAGTGCAATGGCAACCATTGCTATATTAATAAAATGAACAATGCATACATACCTACATGGAAACAAAGTCATTTTATGAGTGAATGAAGTGAATAGCTGAAATATGTTTAACTTACCTTTCACAGTGACTGAAAAGGAGTTGGACCGAAGATTTGACTGCTCTTTTGACACATTAATCCAAGGCGGTCTCCCTTGAACTTTCGTTCTTGCCCCTGTCCCGTACAACCTCTGCCTCTATGTCAGCTTAGCACTATGGCACCTTCTGCTTGCAGCTTTTCTTTTCATGACAGCCAGATTTCTGCAGAACGCTTCACTGCCTTTCCCAGTGAACATATACAGTACTACAGACCACATTTAAGGATACCACCTGCAGAGAATGGAATGAGTGATACTGTATGTGTGTCACAGCACTGTGTAGTATTTCCTCAATTTCAAAAGAGACCCCCCCTATATATAGGGCCTAGTTTATTTGTAATCCCTCTCTTGGCTAACCTCTGACTCAATATCTCCAGTTCCCATACCGACTTTACATGCAAAGCGCCAGCCAAGCTGTTGTCTGCATGGCTTAATACCTGACAAAAGATTAATTTTGTGTCATTATATCTGTCTGTTATATTGAGTTTATGTTGCTCTTTTGCATTATTTTGCATTTTCATAAGCTTTAATAAATACATCTTTAAGTTACTTTCTGCTGACATTGGCCTCTGTTACACGGGACATTTAATTTCTAATTAACTGAAATGAATACAGAATAAATCTTAATTCTGCTTTGAAAACATCACGTTTTCACTTCACTTCAATTCAGAATTAAATTAAAGTGCAACGTAAACTTGACGGAACTATTTAATTCAGAATTATTAATTCGAAATTAAAACCATCATGTAAACGTAGCCAATCTCCATCTTCCAACTGTTCAAGCACTTTACATCAGGTATTCAACTCTCTTCCCTCCTGATTGGTCAGTTTCAAATTTGGTGCCTTTCAAAGATTCTCTTTCTCTGGTGCCTTTCACCACCTCCCCGGCTTCTCCTCGTCATGTATAACATGGCATAGGCTACTCTTTGTAAAGTTGCTCTGTTCATAGGGGAATTACTTGCTCTCTTAATCTTAAATTGGGTGAACATTCCCTGCTGCTGCTGTCCCTTGAATCTCTGTTTTCCTTGGTGGTCATGGAAAGCCAGGGGGACTCCTCTCAACAGAGCCACACCGCCACCAAAATGAATTCATAACTATTGAATAAAGAAACAGCATTCAGAGTTTCTTGTCTTGTGCTTCTTGACGGTAACAGACCTGACATAATTTGCAAAATTACATTCCCACGATAAAGTAACATGTTTGGTGTCTGTGTGGTAGTCTTACTCTAAAGACTTGCCCCCTGTTAGGCATGGGAGGCACAGCACGACACCACTTCATTTTAAGGCTACGTTTGTCTAATAATGCTGTCTGTAATCAATCAATCAATCAATCAATCAATCAATCAATCAATCAATCAATCAATCAATCAATCAATCAACCAATCAATCAATCAATCAATCAATCAATCAATCAATCAATCAATCAATCAATCAATCAACTGAGAGTATTATACAGTATTATACAGCATTATACAGTAGCTTGATGACAAGACACCCTTCCCTCCATGATTTACAAAAGTCACTGCAGGTTAAGAAAATGTGTTCTTTTTCTTTAAAACAAATGATTAATAATTTCATTTGTACCACATAAATTGGTACAATGTTTGGGGAAAAAAATCACTTCAGTCATGAACATGACTCACGCTTGACTCAACTTGAGCAACGTGAGAAGACTTTACATAAGAGGAACACAGCCTGTACCTCACGATTTGCAGCACAGATGTTTTGTTTAATGAACACATTCATTTAACACACACACACACACACGCACGCACGCACGCACGCACGCACGCACGCACGCACGCACGCACACACACACACACACACACATACACACACACACACGTCTCTCTCTGCCCAGCAGCCAAACCATTGATTCCCGATATGCTACAGCTAGACTACAATGGGCACACAAGCACCAAGCACCTCCTTCGTCCACCAAAAGAGAAGGTCAGAGCAGCCTTGCAGCTTTGAATAAAGCACCAGTGTTGTAGCTCACAGACAAGATGTGATGAGGTAGATGGGAACTCGTGACAAAGAAGTAAAAAGGCTGAGTGTTGTCCTCTTTGAAACAGAAAAAATAAAAATTGGCTCGAAGCAAGTGGACACTTCTGAGTATTCGTACAATCTTTTCACGAACGTGGGGATGACGGTGAGAGTAAAACGCTTGACCTGCGGCGAGACAACAAACAATGAAGTATACACAAACGTACGTGTATGTCACCCATTTACAATCTCCCCCACAATGTTCTTAAGGCTTCTCTGTAAAAGAAATGCATGCCTTTAAGACCTGACCTCTAAGACGTTTGAAATGTTCTTCCACTTTATGAAGTTCAAGGTCTTGTGTATGCTACATTCAAAAATTGGATAAGAACAGCATAAAACAGAGTCGGCCTTTGAGTAACTTTTCCATCAGTGACAATGTAATTAAATCTGGTAGCACATTAGGGGTGCTGTTGTCAGGGCCGCTGATAGCTTTCACTGGGCCCAGGACAAAGTCATCTGAAAGGGCCCCCTACCCAATACATACAACGTAATGGGGACCCAATTCTGGGCCCCCTATGTCACTGGGCCTGGGGCAACATACCCCTTTGCCCCCCTGTCGGAGGGCCTGGCTGCTGTAACGAGAGAGCCATGGCTAGTGTGACAGACAGACAGTGACAAGAATCAAACGATCATCCAGCCTGTGATGAATGGCTTCAAATCTGGTAGAGCGTGCAGTTTGGCAGCACAGCGTCATGTCTGGCCTGGCCCTGTGACAGCAGTGTGGACACGGCCTGCCACCACCACCCTGTTGACCTGGGACTGAGCCAGGGTGGATGGGGTGGGGGGCTGTTGAGTAAGGGGGTGGTGGGTGTGGGTGGTAGGTGGTGTTGGGGACCTTTCTCTGGTCCGGTATGGCCCCAGGAGTACATGTGTTTTCAGGCAGAGGTGGGGCACGACTTGGCCTTTCACTGTGAGGCCATTGTCAACATGTTTGTGTGCCTGGCATTGTCACAACAAGGTGACCCACAGGAGAGGTTGACAACACTTTGGGCAAATGATGAGTGGGGCAGGGCACAATGGGATGGGAGAAATATGGTGGGTGACATGGGCAAGGGCAGGGAAGCTGACAAAGGGGGCAGTTGCCCCTTCTGTGTGTGTGTGTGTGTGTGTGTGTGTGTGTGTGTGTGTGTGTGTGTGTGTGTGTGTGTGTGTGTGTGTGTGTGTGTGTGTGTGTGTGTGTGTGTGTGTGTGTGTGTGTGTGTGTGTGTGTGTGTGTACATGCGTGCCTCTGTGTGCATGTCATGTGTATATGTGCGTGTATGTGTTCAAGTGTGCACTTGTGTGCAAGTGTACTGCGTGTGTGTGTGTGTGTGTGTGTGTGTGTGTGTGTGTGTGTGTGTGTGTGTGTGTGTGTGTGTGTGTGTGTGTGTGTGTGTGTGTGTGTGTGTGTGTGTGTGTGTGCGCGACGTGTGTGTGTCAGAAAAGCATTATGACAAAGCAACAGTCATTGTGACAGCAACCAGCTCGTCAACGCAGATGTGTAACCCAAGAATAGGCTTTGGTTATTAATACTTGTTAAGTCAACTTCTTCTTTTTGGACATGCCAAGCTGCTTTGCACAATGTCTTTCACAGGAAGGGAACCGTCCCCTCCTCTAACACTGTCACCACATGCAGGAACCTTTTAGGATCTGGCCTCAATGACAACCTTTGACTGAGGCCTCCTTATTAACGGAAACAAAAATATAAACCAAACTTTAAAAAAAACAAATCCTATGGAGAATATCGTGATCTGCTTTAGTATTCTGAGTGCATGTTGACATGCATGTTTCTTTAGGTATAATTCAGATTTCCAATGTTGACGGCATTCATACATCCCCAAACCATGTCAGTCCCACTACCATGCTTGACTAGGCAGATGATACACTTTTTTGTAAAACTCACTTGTTTACCACCACACATGCTTACCACCATCTAAAGCCAATCTGTTAATCTTGGTCTCAAGAGAAATACACAGACCAAGGATATGGATCTCTGGAACCATGGCGTGTGGTCTGATGAGACCAAGATAAACAAATTTGCTTTTGATGGTGTTACTGAAGCAGATCATGATACTTTCCATAGGATTTCATCCAAATCTCACACCCATCTGTTTTAGCCAGGTGCAGACTCAAAATGTAAAAGTTCATTGTAAAGAAAGATTGAAACGCACACCGATCACCTTTTAATCCATTTTCATTTCGAGACGTTTCGGGCCAACACAGCCCCTTCTCAGACATTCTCTACAGGATTTTAGCCGGGGGTGTACTCAATTTTGTTACATATTGTAAAACGTTAATTACTGTATTTAGATTTTTTGTGAGTGAGCAACGAATTTAAGTGGTTATACGTATATGTTGTTAACAGGTCACTAATCATTGTGTCGAAGTAACATTTCTTTAATGTTGTTCTATGAAAAGATACTCTTACAAAGCCGCAAAAATGTGAGAAGTGTACTACGTGACATACTGTGTCCATTGACCATGTATCGGTTGATCTGATATCACCAAAGATTTGCTGATCCAGGATCAACATCAAAGTTGTTGACCCAGGATCAATTTTACAAGTGACCAATCAGGGATCATTTGTGATTGATGATGTCATAGCCCAGAGACATGACAATTTCAAATTTCCCTCTCCTTCCCTCCTTTTACAACCCTCACCGTTTTGAGTCTGCCAGACTGTGAATGGCAAGGCAGTCTCCTACTTTCTCAAATCAGAGGTAGGCCTAAGATTAATCCAAAAAATATTCATGAGTGAATTGCAAACCAATGTAGCCTACCAGTAATTACCTTCACATAACATTAGACGTGTCCACAGATTTAGATACTAACCACTAGTATAGTATTAAACATTGTGGTGGGACAAAAATATTGTTAGCCAGTTAGTAACTGTCCTCTGCTGTGTGGGTATAGTTAGCAGCTTTGGTAGCTAACATACAGTATATCACGAAAGCGAATACAACCCTCACAGTTTATCTTGGTCCCAAGAGAGATGAACAAACCAAGGATATGGATCACTGGAATCATGTCGTGTGATCTGAAGAGACCAAGATAAACAAATATAGCCTACTTTAGATGGTGTCAAGCATGTGTGGTGGTAAACAAGTGAGTTTTACAAAAAAAAGTGTATCCTATCAAAAGCCAAGCATGGTAGTGGGACTGACATGGTTTGGGGATGCATGGATGCTGTCCACATTGGTAATCTGAAATACACCTAAAAGAAACATGCATGTCAACATGCACTGTGACTACTGAAGCAGATATGATATTCAAAATCTCACACCATGCATTCAAATCTCACACCAATCTATTTAAGACAGATGCAGACTCAAAATGTAAAAGTTCAATGCAAAGAAAGGTTGAAACGCACACTGATGACCTCCCTTTTCATCCCTTTTTATTTTGTTTCATTTCGAGACGATTCGAGCAAACACAGCTCCTTCTCTACCGGATTGTCATCTGGGGTGTACTCACTTCTGTGAGTACATGTTCAAACATTAATGGCTGTATTTTGTTTTTTCTGAGTTAACAAGAAATTTAAGCCGTTAAATACGTTGCTAAAAGGTCACTAATCATTGTGTCAAAGTGACATTTCTGTAATGCTTTCCTATGAAAAGATATACTCACAAATCTGCAAAAAACTGTGAGGGGTGTACTCACTTTCGTGATATACTGTAGTTAACAACTAGCTAACATACCAATGTAGACTATCAGTAATTAGCTTCACATAACATTAGGCGTGTCCACAGATTTAGATACTAACCACTAGCTAGAGTATAATATTAAACATTGTGGTGGGATAAAAAATATTTTGTTAGCCAGTTAGCAACTTGAGTATAGTTCCAATAGGCTAACATAGTTAGCAACTATGGTAGCTAACATAGTTAACAACTAGTTAACATAGTATCTAACATATAGCCTACCTGAAGTCAGAATTCTTTGAAAGCATGGCATTCATCCAAGACCATGTTTTATTTATCATTCCAGCACAAAGCACATGAGCTTCAAAGTGCAATTTTAGCTCCTCAATTGCTGCCATTGTTTATTTTACTACTCATAGTGATCCAGGACCATGGTTCATTTTACCCCCCACAGTGATCCAGGGCCATTGTTAATTTTACCCCTCACAGTGATCCAGGACCAAAATTAATTTTACCACCCTCACCAGGATCATTATTCATTTTACCAATGATTCAGGACCAAAGTTTATTTCACCGATCACAGTGATCCAGGACCATTGTTAATTTTTACCTCTCATAGCAATGCAGGAACAAAGTTTACTTTACTAATCAAAATTATCTAGCAACGTTGTTTATTTTAACCAATCACAGTGATCCAGGACCATTGTTCATTTTACCGCTCAAAGCGATCCAGAACCATTGTATACAGTGTTTTACCTCTCACAGCGATCCAGGAACATTGTTCATTTTACCGCTCAAAGCAATCCAGGACCATTGTTTATTTTACTGCTCAGAGGGATCCAGGTCAGTTGTTCATTTAACCGCTCAAAGTGATGCAGGACCATTGTTCATTTTACCTCTCACAGTGATCCAGGGTCAATGTTCATTTTACAGCTCACAATGATCCAGGACAATATTTCATTTCACTGCTCACAGTGATCCAGGACCATTGTTCATTTTAATGCTAACAAAGATCCAGGACCATTGTTCATTTAACCGCTCAAAGTGATCCAGGACCATAAGTAATTTTACCACCCTCACAATGTTCCAAGATCATTATTCATTTTACCACTCACAGTGATCCAAGACCAAAGTTTAATTCATCAATCACAGTGATCCAGGGCCATTGTTTATTTTGCCAATCACAGTGGTCCAGGGCCATTGTTTATTTACTGCTCACAGTGATCCAGGGGTCCGTTTCTGGATTCTTGTCGTTGCTAACCGTCTTAAGACCGTCTTATCATTCCCTTGGATTTAGTGGTGAGCGTCGCTGTCGAGAGAGATTTGAGTCGCTCTTACGAAGGACGTTGCTACCGTCGTTAGCAAAGACGCTTTCAAGATATGGACCCCAGGACCATTGTTCATTTTACCTTTCACAGTGATCCTGGATCATTATATATTTGATCTCTCACAGTGATCCAGGGTCAATGTTAATTTTACCGCTCACAGCGATACAGGACAATTGCTCATTTTACCGCTCACTGTTCACACGGATCCAGGACCATTGTTCATTTTACCACTCTCTGCTCACACTGATCCAGGAGCACTGTTTATTTTACTGCTCACACTGATCCAGGGCCATTGTTCATTTCACCACTCACAGTGATCCAGGACCAAAGTTGATTTTACCAATCATAGTGATCTAGCGACGTTGTTTTTTTTGCCAATCACAGTGATCCAGGATCATTGTTTATTTTACTGCTCACAGGGATCCAGGACCATTGTTCATTTTGCCGTTCACAGTTATTCTGGAACCTTGTTTATTTTACCGATCACAATGATCCAGGACAATATTTAATTTCCCTGCTCACAGCGATACAGGAGAATTGTTCATTTTACTGCTAACAATGATCCAGGACCATTGTTCATTTAACCGCTCAAAGTGATCCAGGACCATTGTTCATTTGACCTCTCACAGTGATCCAGGCTCAATGTTCATTTTACCGCTCACAGTGATCCAGGACCATTGTTCATTTTACCTCTCACAGTGATCCAGGCTCAATGTTCATTTTACAGCTCACAATGATCCAGGACAATATTTCATTTCACTGCTCACAATGATCCAGGCTCATTGTTCATTTTACTGCTCACAATGATCCAGGACCATTGTTCATTTTACCAATCACAGTGATCTAGCGACATTGTTCATTTTACCGCTTGCTAATCACAGTGATCCAGGACCATTGTTAATTTTACCACTCACAGTGATCCAGGACCATTGTTCATTTTACTGCTCGCAGCGATCCAGGACCATTGTTCATTTTACTGCTCACAGCGATCCAGGACTGTAGTTTGTTTTACCAATCACAGTGATCCAGGACCATTGTTCATTTTGCAAATCACAGTGATTCAGGACCATTGTTCATTTTACCCCTTACAGCAATCCAGGACCAGATCATGCACTGTTCACAGTGATTCCGGATCATTATTAATTTTTAAAAAATGATCCAGGAACATTGTTTATTTACCGCTCACAGTGATTCTGGACCATTGTCTATTTTACTACTCACAGAGATCCATGACCCAAGTTTATTTTATCACTCACACTAAGGGAGGAGCATTGTCCATTTTACTGGTCACAGTGATCCAGGACAGAAGTTTATTTACCGCTCAGAGCGATCCTGGACCATTGTTTAATTTACCATTCACAGCGATCCAGGCCCATTTTCATTTTAGTGAAGTGAAAGTGAGTGAAAGCCCATTGGGAAACTCCAACTCCCATTGTCTTTGTGACACAGCACTCCACAGCACACAAGTGAACACTGCACACAACGAAATTGCATGTATGCCTTACCCGTGCAAGGGGGCAGCCTTCGATGGTGCCCCAAGGGAGCAGTGTGGCCGGACGGTACCATGCTCAGGGTACCTCAGTCATGGAGGAGGATGGGGGAGAGCACTGGTTAATTATTGGTTAATTTACTGCTCACAGCAATCCAGAACCATTCCTCATTTTATCCATTCGATATCATGCTTTTTATGTTTAATTATGGTTTTATCAATATTTTTGATGAACTACAATAGTGAAATAGGCCAGTAGATGTTTTGGATTAATGAATTATGCAATTACTTTGGATTACAATGGAATTTAAGCATGTCATGTTGAAAATGTGCTCTTTTCTTTCAGAGATGGAAGACATTATTAAAAAGGCTGTCAGTGAATAAGAGAAAAGAAAATCTAGATCAAAGAAAGTCAAACGGAGACCCCCTTGTCATTCACGGTCTGGCAGGCTCAAAATGGTGAGGGTTGTAAAAGGAGAGGGAAATTTGGAATTGTCATGTCTCAGGGCTATGACATCATCAATCTCAAATGATCCCTGATTGGTCACCTGTAACATTGATACTGGGTAAACAACTTTGATGTCGTAAATACTTGGTGATATCAGATCAACCACCATGTATCATGGTTTACTTGTTTTTTTGGGACACTCCTACATATTTCCTCCTCTCTAGGGCTTCAGGCTGTGGGTGGAAGTTGACTCGTTATGCTGAGGAGGAAATGGTTGCTGTTGGGAAGTCTCAAAATGCGGGTGGGGTGGGGTGGGTTGTGGTGTGGGGGATAGAGGGCACAGAAGTGTAGTTCAGTAAATCTCTTCTTTAGTGAGTAATGCTTTTCAGGGACCAGGCTGAGTCACATGTCCCTCTCAGCAGCACACAGGAACAGTCTCCTAAGCTGTGTGGCCCCAGGTCAAGGCACTGCATGGGCCCCTCGCTCTCTCTCTCTCTTTACTTCAACATTGGTAGTTACGAGAGGGCTCGGGAACCTGGAATGAAACTGTGTAAGTCAAAATTACATGACCTTCTTTCGAATGCCATTGAAATTCTGTTCAGTGGTGGAATTTGCTTTTGATTATTTCTGCACTGTAGTTTGTTTTCCCAAGACAAGCAGATACCAAATAACCATTGTCTCACCTTTGTTTTTGTTGTTTGTTTGTTTTTAATGTACCAGTTTTGCACTACTTTATTTTTAGTGTTTAGTGATATATTTCATCTTATATTAGTCTTTATTACTATAATGCCTTAAAGTCAAAGTTGTTCGGGCTAAGTTGCCT
Source organism: Engraulis encrasicolus (assembly GCF_034702125.1). Classification (NCBI taxonomy): domain Eukaryota; kingdom Metazoa; phylum Chordata; class Actinopteri; order Clupeiformes; family Engraulidae; genus Engraulis; species Engraulis encrasicolus. The sequence goes on from NC_085870.1 coordinate 26,358,394, forward strand.
GCGGTATATTACTGCAATGATGATGACTTGTCTGCTCCAAAGTTCAGTGTGATGCACTGCATGCCCCACAGATGGCGCCAAAGAGTTAGAACAGAGATTGGAGGTCCTGAAACATTGGTAATATTTTTACAGGTATTCAATCCAGACTAGAGCATGACACGGGAGTGGATTTTCACTCCCGTTCCATCCCGGTCCCAGAAAAAAAATCCCATGATCCCAGACTGGAGTAAAAGAAACAAATCCCATCCCGTCCACTCCTGAAAAGAATGTTTCCCAATCCTGCCCACTCCCACTCAAAATCAATCACACTCCCATTTCATCAAAAAAATGAGGCTTTTTAAATGAAAAAGTAAGCGAGTATTCCCGCTCTCGTTCATTTTCATTCCCGCTCCTGCCCGCTCCCATTCATCTTTATTCCTGCTCCTGCCCGCGGGACCCACGGGAATGCCTGAAAAATGTCATCTTCTAGTGCAGACACATTTATCATGCAGGTTTTTTTTTTTTAAGTGGAGACATAATGAAAATCAACGTAAAGTATTTTAGTATGACGTTATTACTGTGACTATGATTTAAACATAGGCCCATTAACAAAAAAATATATTTTTCCCTTTTCTGTAAATAAACAACTGTTAATACAATACACATCATCAGGGTCATAAATTGCTCGGTTTACTACGTAATAGGAAACAAGTTAAAACTTTTTACACACAAAACTTTTTTAATCCATTTCAGCAGTACCCCCAATTCACCACTTAGTGTCACTATACACCTAAATGTTGTTTGTCCCAGCTCTACTAAATCCTATTGCCATGCCGCCAATGAAGTAGCTCAGTTTTTTATAAGACATGAAATTAGAAAACTCATTCTCATGCCCAGTACATTGCCTTTATTTCCTAAGGGACTAGATGTGAGAGTGCAGGTGGGAGTTATCAAAGGTCATAACATATTGAAATGGAGTCTACAGTATATATTCCCACATGTGACTTATAGCCAATAATGAAGGCATTACAGGCTCGTGCATATAATGATATTCCCACACGCAAACGCACACACACACACACACACACACACGCACACACACATACACACACACAGAGACATACACGCATACCCATGTACACGAACGTGCACACACACCTTCTCTCTTTAACAACTAAACTCTCTCTCTCTCTCTCTCTCTCTCTCTCTCTCTCTCTCTCTCTCTCTCTCTCTCTCTCTGCTCTCTCTCTTTCTCTCTTCACAAAGCTAAAGGCTAAAGGCATCTTATCGACCATCTCACCACTAAACAGTCATCTACAGGACACTTCATAATGCTTTCTGTGTGCTTTGCGTTGCATGTTTACAGTAGCTTGGTTTGTTTTTGTCCTCTGTGAACTGTAAATCACCCCCCTGGAGACCTACCCCATATGCTGAATGAAACCCCATGTAATGCTTACTGTAGTGTTGGGCAACCTGGAACCAGTTACAATCCAAAGTTGCCATCCAATGCCACATACTGTTATATTGAACTGGTAAAAGGTCAGTTGGAAAATGTGGCACCGGATTTTAGCTTCTGAATCCAGGTGGCCCATCACTGAATGTAATACAAAAATGCAATGAAATGTAATAGAACGTAAGTAGCTTAAGTAAGGGATAATTGACGACACGGTCTGCATATAACAGGCATAATAATGCACACCCAGGTGGTGATGCGGCCACGACGCGAAGCAGCGTCAGGCTGTTTAGAACGCTTCACCTCGTCCATTATTTCCCTGAAATCGGGACACCTCATTGGCCGTTATTCCTTACATATTGTGCGCGGAGGACTCGAGCAGCAAACACGAGCCTGCATCTCCTGTAGGTGCACACACACACACACACACACACACACACACACACACACACACACACACACACACACACACACACACACACACACACACACACACACACACACACACACACACACACACACACACACACTAATAGCTGTGTCTTCCCCAGGGCCTCCGTAGGTGTCCAGCCAGCGTGGGTCACACTGTAGAGAGAGAGAGAGAGAGAGAGAGAGAGAGAGAGAGAGAGAGAGAGAGAGAGAGAGAGAGAGAGAGAGAGAGAGAGAGAGAGAGAGAGAGAGAGAGAGAGAGAGAGAGAGAAAGCAAAAGCCATTTGCAGGACTGATGGAGGTGTCAGTTTGTTCTGGCCTAGAGAGTGCTTAAAGTGTCTTTACTGTAGGACATGACCCAGGCCGGGGAAGACTAAAGTGTCTTTACTGCCATGCAGGACAGCTGTGGCAGCCAAGCAGAACACAAAAATCTCAGGCACCCTCAGGGAAGGGCCGTCGAGTGGAGTGGAATGATGATTTTGTGTTGTTCAAATAAATAAATAAACAAGTAAACAACCCGAGAATGGGGAAGAGAATGACTTGTGCATATCATTACACTGCAGCTGTGTACTCTGTGTATGGTGCAATGCTGTACAACTACAAGCGTTTCAAATGACACTCACGGTGTGCTGTTTCCCCACAGGGAGGCTGACGCAGGGGTATTGTTTATTTTTTGGTGTTTTGTTATCGTTGGCCAAAAATACAGTACCAACATGACTCAGGAAAACATGAATCAATGAATGAACATGACGAGTGGAGCCACGCAATGCCACTTCAAAACAGCAGCCAGCAGCCACAATAACAACAACAACAACTAGACTGCCTGTGCAGTCGCCTTCGACTGCTTAAGGTATATCCCCGAAACGCAACGCTTCCAGTCCCCAATCATTCCTACCACTCCCGTCCACCTTTTCATGAACGTTTATGATAAATACAAAATATAAAATAAATATATTTAATATCTATACATAGATCAATGACGTGCATAGGCTTAAAACCAAATGACTATTGTGAAAATGAAGGAAAACATGGGGCAAATGGTAACACTGTTTTAATGGTTCACTATTACAGTGGATATACCACATTAGGTACAGTGTAATAACCAGTGTAACAATATTTAATACCACGTCATACCAGTGTGACACCATGTACCAATTTTGTACTTATATCATGTAGGCTATTTGTGTGTAAGTGGTATTACATGGTATTGCATATTTGTACACTGGTATTACACTAGTATTACATGGTATTACATATTGTTACACTGGTTATTACACTGTACCTGGTATTGCCTATTTTTTACACTGGTATTACACTAGTATTACATGGTATTAAATATTGTTACACTGGTTATTACACTGTAGGCCTACCTGATATGGTAGATTCACTGAAATGGTGAACCATAAAATTAAGGAGTTACCGGGCAAATCAATCCACCCAGTCAGAAGTTATGGGCCAATAAAAATTCCACCATTTTGAAAGTGTTGACCTCCAAACTCGAATCAGTTCATGAACCTACCGTGCAGCATTCACACACCAAATCTGGGACAAATCCATCCACCCGGTCAGAAGTAATGGGCCAAACAAAAATTCGGCCATCTTGAATTCGGCCATCTTGAAATTGTTGACCTCCAAACTCGAATCAGTTCATGAACCTACCCTAGAACATTCACACACCAAATCTGGGACAAATCCATCCACCCGGTCAGAAGTTATGGACCGAACAAAAATTCGGCCATCTTGAATTCGGCCATCTTGAAAGTGTTAACCTCCAAACTGTAAACAGTTCATGAACCCACCCTAGAGCATTCACACACCAAATCTGGGACAAATCCATCCACCCGGTCAGATGTAATGGGCCAAACAAAAATTCGGCCATCTTGAATTCGGCCATCTTGAAATTTTTGACCTCCAAACTCGAATCAGTTCATGAACCTACCCTAGAACATTCACACACCAAATCTGGGACAAATCCATCCACCCGGTCAGAAGTTATGGACCAAACAAAAATTCGGCCATCTTGAATTCGGCCATCTTGAAAGTGTTAACCTCCAAATTCTAATCAGTTCATGAACCCACCCTAGAGCATTCACACACCAAATCTGGGACAAATCCATCCACCCGGTCAGAAGTAATGGGCTAAACAAAAATTCGGCCATCTTGAATTCGGCCATCTTGAAATTGTTGACCTCCAAACTCGAATCAGTTCATGAGCCTGCCCTAGAGCATTCACACACCAAATCTGGGACAAATCCAAACATCCGTTCAAAAGTTATCGCGTTAACACGAAAGACCTTACGCGGCGGACGCGGCGGCGGCGGCGGCGGTGCACGCAAAACCATTACATCCCCGACGCTCCGCGTTTCGGGGATATAAATACTGTTCTGTTAGCCACCCCAATACGTACAGGGGCTGGCTTTCCTTCATGCCATGGGCAGGGCCGGATTATCACAAAAACTAGACCATGGTTGCAGCCTAGGGCCCCCCACCTGCCAGGGGGCCCCCCTTTGGTCAAAGGTGGGGTAGACGTCAGAATTGTGAAATGATTATTGGTAATAATAAATTCTCCTTCTGAAGGGGGGGGGTAGCTAGAGAAACACGTAGCCTAGGGACCCCGGACCATCTTAATCCAGCCCTGGCCATAGGCGTGTGCAATTTTTAAGAAGTTTTTCGTCACAATGTACTGCAGTCCATGTTGACATGATAATCTATGAATGTGTGATGACCGAAAACATGTGAAAATAATGCTGCAATACACTGTAATACAATAATAGCCTATATAGACTTGTAGGCAGTTAGAAGTTCCACATGCGTGCCCCCAACACCTCAACCCCCCTTCAGCAACTGCGCTCCAAAATGTCTGTGCACTGCACTGTCGCCGCTGCCTCGTGCCATGTCATATCATGACGTTAGTGTTTGTGTGAAGGATTAGTAGCAGCTCTGTGATGGAAAGCAACAGAGACGGAGGAGAGGATGGGATGTGTTTATTGTGCTGTAGCTGTCTAATAAGGGGGCGGGAGTGTGTTTGTGTGTGTGTGTGTGTGTGTGTGTGTGTGTGTGTGTGTGTGTGTGTGTGTGTGTGTGTGTGCGTGTGTGTGTGTGTGTGTGTGTGCGTACTTGTGTGTGTGTGTGTTCGTACGTGTGTGTGTGTGTGTGTGTGTGTGTGTGTGTGTGTGTGTGTGTGTGTGTGTGTGTGTGTGCACGCTTGTGTGTGTGTGTGTGTACATGTGTGTGTCTGTGGTGTGTGTGTGTGTGTGTGTGTGTGTGTGTGTGTGTGTGTGCGTGTGTGTGTGTGTGTGTGTGTGTGTGTGTGTGTGTGTGTGTGTGCGTGTATGTGTATGTGGGGGGGTGTACTGAAATCACAGCAGGCTGACGACTCTGAGCCCATGTGGCTGTCAAGACAGACAAGCTTTCAGGAGACAAGCTGATGACAGCCCACACCACAACAATAGGCCAGGCAGGCAGACTGGCTGTGCTGGTGTGGTGTAGTGGGTAGGCAGTACAAAGCACAGCGCATTGGCACAGGGCCGCTGACTGCTTTGGCTGGGCCCAGGACAAAGCAATCTAAAGCAACCCCCCCCCCCAACCTTAGCATACAGTACAATGAGTAGAGTAGAGTTAGAGTATCCTTTATTAATCCTGAATAAAATTAAGCCAACCCAATTCTGGGCCCAGGACAAAGTGATCTAAACCAACACCCACCCACCCAATACATACAATATAATGAGGACCCAAATTCTGGGTCCCCCTTCGCCCTGGGCCCAGGACAACTGACCCCTTTGTTTCACCCTGTTGGCTTCCCAGCATGGGCCATCAGCAACGACAATGCAGGCAGCATCCAGCATGGAGGAGGCAGCATCCCCTCCCCATGTATGACATCTGTTCTGAGGCCAGGAGCAGCACAGCGCAGGGCAGATTAAACCTAATCCCGCATATTCAATATCCATTGTATCATTGTTGCCTGTTTACATCCTATTTTCTTCCATTACCTCTATGTAAATGTCGTGGGCATGCACCGGTAAATTACGGAGCTACTTTGCCAATAAATAAAAAATCATCATGAACAACATCGGCTTATTAGTTGCCTTGAGAGGTATTGGGGGGATTATTTGCATGATTAAATAATTACATGCTGTATTTGTTTTCGTAATGTTGTTAACATGCTTCAATTACATAAAATGGGGAATGGTAATCGAATCTCTGTAAGCCACTGAATTGATGCTAACCTACATCACAGTCAAATTGAAATATATAAAATAAAATAAAACAATAAAAAACACAAACAGTTGCTGTAAAAAAAAGAAGCTTTTCTTTTTTTAATCAATGTGACAGCTTACCGTTACTGGCACAATGCGTGGCCGACTAATTATTTACATAAAGCTCCTGTTTGTACATATGGCTCTGACGGAGATGCTTAACGAGACGGGGTCTTCAAAGACATAGGAGGGGGGTTGGAGTTGGGGCCAGGGTGGCATGTGGTGTGGTGTGGTGTGGTGTGGTGTGGTGTGGAGAGGGGTTGGGGTTAGGGCCGGGGTGGTGTGTGGTGTGGTGTGGAGGGGGGCTGTTGGTGTGGTGTGGTGTGGTGTGGAGAGGGGGCGTTGGTGTGGTGTGGAGAGGGGTTGGGGTTAGGGCCAGGGTGCTGTGTGGTGTGGTGTGGAGTGGTGGTGGCTGAGCAGGGAGGCCGGGGGGGCCGGGGGGACGGGGGACGGGACAAAGGGGTCTGTTGTCGTAGGACCAAGGAGAAGGGGGGCCCAGAATTGGGTCATCATTATATTCATATACATATACATATACATATGTATTGAGAGGGTGGCCTTTCAGCTGACGTTGTCCAGGGCCCCGTTATAGCTGTCAGCAACACTGTAGCCAAGGCTGGGGGTTTGGTCCTCCATTCATATCAGTGAAGCTGTAGCGCTGTAGCACTTCAGTGCACCTCTTGGCTGGCCAGCACTGGTTAGGTGGAATGACATGCTTTGTTACACATTCTAAATTTGGTGCCGCTTCTGAATCTCTGGGTGAAATTCACTCTGAGTGAGTGCTGAAAAAATGGGTGTAATTTTGATTTTTGGTATAATGAAACCCATGTCAGACCCCCCACCTCCTTTCTCCATCCCTACCCCCCATCTCTATTTCCTGGATTTGTATGTGAGGGGGCTTTTCCATTGTTCTGGCCGGCTGTGTCTCAGTGCCTCCCTTCCTTCCTTACAGTGTGGGTCAGAGGCACTCGGAATCGGGTCAGGCTGCCTGACTGCCACACAGGCTTTCATTTTTAGCCAAAATGAAAAAAAAACTATTTCATTTCTCATCCAATGCATCTGCGAAAGAGACAGACTTACAGTTTGTCTTACTCATCCATTAATGCATCAGCGAAAGAGACACACCACCTTCAATAATCTCGATTCTGTAGAAATGACAGATGCTGAAAGAGAAAGAGGCATATAGTATTCTGAGTAAATCTGAGTGGACACAAAAGTCCACGCAAGGTGCACTTGGTGATTGACCTAAATAGAAAACAAGATGCTCATCTCAAGGGGCTATCGTCTAATAAAGAATTTGAATTTGAATTTAAATTTACTAGGTGAGACAGTGGCTACTTGGTTGAATATACCAGGACAAGGAAATAAATGTAAAACTGGAAATGCAGAAGGAAGCTGTTTGATAGAACATTTGACTATGTTACACCCTATTTTTTTCCTAATCTTTCTGCCCTTTTTTTGTGGAGTTAGAAACTGTAATGTCAAAATTCACCCTATCCCGCAATGGTGAAGAATCTTTAAAAAAAAAAAAATCCTGGATCCAGATTGTGATTCGGATCACCACCAAAATGTAATCACTTGTTCCTTTTGTTATTTCCAACAACTCTACAAAATTCATCAAAATCCGTTCATAACTTTTTGAGTTATCCTGCTGACAGACAAACAGACAGACAGGCAGTCAGACAGACAGACAGACAAACCAACGCAACTGAAAACATAAGCTCCTTGACGGAGGTAAAAAAAAGAGCCCTTATTTTAAGATGGGGAGTTGTTGCGAAACAGCTGTTAGTGTGGAACAGGCTAAACAGTTTTTTGATTCTTTCAGGGTACCGAGGAAGGCAGAAGGCCGAAACATGCCCGTGTAGTAAAAAATAAAAAGTTTCCCTTTCTCTCATTTTTTGATTTGTGGATAAAATGGCCCCATTCAGGATTTCTCTGTGTACTGATGCTGTTTAGACACAAACGATATATGATCACCTATATTAATGTTTATAATCCTCTAGCCTCTCACATCATATAAAGCCTAAAGAGTTCTTTCCTGAGTATGTCATGGGGCCCATAAACACTCACACAATGTGTGTGTGTGTGTGTGTGTGTGTCTGTGTGCGTGCGCGCGCGCGTGTGCACATGCGCGTGTGCGTGCACATGTGTATACGTGTGCGTGTGCGTGTGCGTTTGTATACGTTCGTGCACTTGTGTGTGAGAGCGTGTGTGAGTACGTTTTGCATGTGCATGTGTGTACATTTGTGCATGTGTGTATGTGGTATGTCGGTGTGTGCGCATGTGTGTTTTGGAGCCAAGCAGGGAAACTTTGCGAGGGGGTGAGAGGCTTGAAGAGTCATTATATTAGCTGGTTGCCCCAGATAATCACCCAGATCAAGATGAATGTGATGTGGGGGGAGAGGAGAGGAGAGGGCTGCCACTGCCAACAGCCTCTCACACACTCAGCCAAGTGTGTAATAAAAAAATCCTGCACACGGAGGGGATATGCTATGTGTGTGTGTCTGTATGTGTGTGTGTGTGTGTGTGTGTGTGTTTGAGTGTGTGTGTGTGTGTTTGAGTGTGTGTGTGTGTGTTAGTGTGTGTGTGCGTTAGTGTGTGTGTCTGTGTGTGTCTTTGTGTTGGGGGGGGGGGGTGTTCCCTGCTCACTCAATATTTCACTCGCTGTCCTCTGCAGAGAGCGTTTGCAGCTCACTTGCTACACAGAGCCAAACATACAGCTACTGCACTGGAGTCCTGGCCACATAAAAAGGCGTTAACAAATTGATATTTACTGATCACATTCCAGAAGCATTAAATGTGTGAAGTGAAACCTTGGTGCAGCTTACAAGACGCCTGGGCTGTTGAAACATATAATATGCATGTATGCACACGCACGCACACATGCACGCATGCAGGCATACACACATGCACACGCACACACACATAGTACACCCGTGTGCACATGCACATACTTGCACGCACACACACACACACACACACACACACACACACACACACACACACACACACACACACACACACACACACACACACACACACACACACACACACCACCCACACGGACACACAAACGTGCACACACACACACATTAGCTGTTTGCAAGTCAGCATGATGTTGTGATATGCCCACTGTGGGAATTGTCTCTGAGGGATGGGGCTTCGCTGAGTTCCATTAGTATGGTAATATTTCCCCTGTATGATATTGGATGTGTGGGACGTCAGCAGGCCAGGAGGAAATTATACAGTAAACCTGGAGGCTTATGGGGAGAGCAGCACACTGAGTTAATTGCCACAGTACTTGCAGGAGGAGAGAAGTGCCGCACACTCCCAAGTTGTGTATAAACAAGTTTTTAATGTGACAATGTTTCAGCCTGTCGGCCTTCCTCAGGTCACATACAGTATAACCCTAGACACGTGACCTGAGGAAGGCCGACAGGCCAAAACGTTGTCACATTAAAAACTTGTTTATACAACTCGGGAGTGTGCGGCACTTCTCTCCTCCTGCAAGTGTTTTGCTGGTTGCCAGCACCTCTTTTTCTGGTGTGCGTTTTGCACCCCCACTCATCAATTGCCATAGTACTGTCACAATACTGAGCTTCCTGGTTACAGACCACACACCTCTACTATAATTTTGTAATATCACTGTTGTAGGCTGATAGTATTATAAGAATGACTGATTATACACAGTATTACACAGAGTTATTTTAACTCTTAAAGAGTTGAAATTCACTCCATTTCAAATAGCAATGGGTCCCATCCAAAAATAGTGTTCATTTTACTTTTTGGTCACAGTAATATTTTCAAAGTTTTGTAAATAAATATTTTGTCTCTCTGACTTTTGATTCCACTGTTATCTGGAGATTACTCTGGAACAATAACACCCTGGCCCCTTTTAAAAAAAAAAAAAAAACTGTGATAAAAGTAGCCTAGTCACATTAAAATGGATACAATTATTTGAGCCGTTTAGATAATAGTCTATCTTTCTGGGAAATTAGTATTATTACATGCTACAGGCAGGTACTTTTGTATTAGATTTAGTTCTACTGTGGTATGTATTTGTAGAAGTTGCTGCATTTGTGACATACTGAGGTGTTTATACATTGGCAGAGCATCCCCCTTGCCTTTGTATTGTATGCACTTCACACTGGGGCCAGATCGGATGCGTCAGCCGGGGTCTTGTCACGTTGGTGGCTGTAGTGGGAAATTCGTCTGTTCAGTGAGGGGCGGAGGAGATGTGTGAATAGACAAGAGTTTGGGAGATAAGGATATGTGCACTGACTCACCTTCCTGCAGGACCAGACAGAGACTGGACAGTCTATCCCGCGCTCGAGTTTTTCCACCCACTGCAAAACAAATGACTTTGAATGCTGTGAGAGACAAAAGCAAAGTGAAGCCCTATTTTCGTCGCTGATACAGCATCGCCCAACTCAGCGTCTCTGGACTGAATACGGCGGCATCAGTTGTCAGAGGTAAGGGGATGTAGGCTACTGTATGTCTGGGGTTTCAATGGTTTAGGTTGGGTTTAGTTTAGATGGCAATATGAGTTTCTACCTGAAGTTATAATGTAGCGAAGGTGCCGGCGCCGCACAGCGCTGTCTGTTTTACGCACGGTTAGCTTTATTTTTTTGTGTTGGTTCAACCGTTGGCACCGTCGTGCTCAATTGTCCATTATTGTTGTCCCGTAGCGTACGCGATATCCCCTTATTGTCTGACCAGCCGTTGGTTTCGTTTTGTCTGTGATCGTTGGCTGTGAAAGTGACTCGGATAAGCTTTGATGCATTTTTAACTCTATCGTAGCATGCCATTGTATGTGTCCTGCGCGGTTTTGTGTGCTGTGTCACCTTCAAAATGCCCAGGATTGAATTTTATGATGCGATCTCATACAACATAATTGCCATATGAATGTGCCAGCCAAGAACTATGTTTAAATTAGCCGTTGATCTGTAAGAGCTATAAGAGATACGAATTTAACAGATCCCCCTAAGAAGGGTCACCATGTAATGCACCTGCCAACTAGTAAATTATTTCCCTTGCGACAAGTTATAACTGCAGCCTAATGTAGGCTAAGTGTCTTGTTTGCACCCAGCCGTGTGAAAAAACATGTTGTGGACTTGTAAAAACATGCTGAGGGGTGGGTGTTGATTACAAGCTGGGGTCTTTCAGGGGGAGCCGCTGCCTGGTGAACCCAAGGAAAGAGGAAGGGAAGGGAAGGGAGAGAGGGGGAAAAAGTTTAAAGACCTCTCCTGGCTACCGGTCACTCACTGCTGCTGCTCCGCTTCCTGTTTCATGGGAAAACAAACAATAGACAGAGCAGCCATGTGATATCCTGCACAGGTCCAACTAGATTACGTGTGGCTCAAAATTGGCCTTACTGCATTACATTATTATCAACACGCCACAGCTTTGGCTGCCTTGGATGGTTTTCCCATCCGTACACATTGCCGCATAAGGTTATTGGCTATGCAACAACATTGTTCTCTTAATCTACAGTGTGGTGGCTGTAGATCAGTTATTCAGCAAATCTGTGAAGGGCCAAATATGTGTTCTGTAAACCAGAAGCTATCTATTTTCTGTCATCATATCAAATTCTGTCACATCTGACAGACGCACGCACGCACAGCACATACACACACACACTGCACGCACGCACGCACACACACACACACACACACACACACACACACACACACACACACACACACACACACACACACACACACACACACACACACACACACACACACACATTTGGGAACAACAACAGAGTGTGGCATTGTGTGACTCTAGTCTAGGCTGTTCAGTTGCTTTTAATGGGGTCAGCATTTCCAATTCAATAAACGAGCTATAAATGGTCGTAGAAGATTCTGTAGAGCTATAGTGTCCAGCCACAACAAACTACTTGGCACCCAGAGTGGACAAGCATAACATTCAGGGGAGGTGTGAGATACAGTATATATCATCAAAGGTTAAGTTGAGTTAGATGAGTACCATCAAAATAAGATGTGTCATATCCTAGAAAAAAAAAATCAGAAAGCGGCAAAGCAAACCATTCACATCTTCCATTTGACAGCTTGCCCTTTACGTTGAGGTTGCTTCAGATACCGCCCTTTTCTGACACTCTATTCGTATAATTGTAGTCTGTAGTGTAAAACATCTATGTAAAACCAACTCAAAAATACCTACAGAATGTCACAAAAATGTATGACATGGATTGTTTTCCATCGATATAACTTGCAACACTGTTTTAAAGTCAACTGGCAATGATGCTTGAAAAGAAAAAGTAAAAAAAAAAAGCCACGTGTTGGTTGTAATCAACACATTTATCAGAAGTCATCAGCTGAGTGTAGAAAAGAGGAATAAGACAGCTGTGAGGCTTACAGTGGGTCTATACTACACGTCTCGGGTTCAACCTGAAGGAGCATATTTCAAACTCCCACTACCCACAGCTCCAGCCCAACCACACCTCATTCTTTTGTCTTGTTGTGATTGTCAGCATTCTACTCCGGAGCTTTATGGAATTCTCTGTCTTCCCACGAACAAGGGGAGCCGCAACAGGGCGTCAGGTTACCTGATAGTGTGGTTATTCTAGTTTGCACATTTGCACGTTTGTGCGTTTGTACATTCAGAGCGCATTGTTCTTATCTCACCACAAAAAGATAACCGTGAGAGACTTTTCACGGTGGCAAGCAAGACTGCCTGCCTGACAAAAGGAAAGACAAAAAGAAGTGAAAGGGGTAATTATGTAGTGGTTTATGTTGATGCTGTGCTGTTGAGATGCTGTTATGGACTTTAGTGGGGGTATAAACTCAGGATGCTGTTTGCCTCTGATGGGAAGTTTTAGTAATGGGGGTAACATAAACCCTCCAGTACTAGGGGCCTATATACGTAGCTAGCTACAGTTGGCGGATTTGGGCTGAGGTTCAATGTCTGTTAGTAGGTCACAACTAATCTTTAAGCTTAGCCCAATCAATCCAACACTCCAGGCAATGTCGAAACCCATTCATGGCCTGAAAAGAGACCAACCTAAATGTTTAAATAACCCTTTAAACACAGAGGCAGCTGCTGCTCTATCACAGTCCACATTTTTTTTAAACAAACCCTTGAACTTTTTCCGAAAAGGAAAGTAGTGCCTACAGATAGGCATCCAAAATCTGGGTAAACATGGACTTTTGATTTCCTGACTGCCTGGAAGGACACCCCTCCCAAAATACCCAGGCTTAAATATGCTCTCCCTCATACACGCACATATGCTTGCACACACGCACGCACACACGCACACAACCACAAGCACGCACGCACACACACACACACACACACCCACACACACGCGCACACACACACAATCAAATTTGTCTCATTATTCCCAGGACGTCTCTCAGTCAGCAGCTGTCAGCCTGAAAACTAGTTTGCACATAATCATAATCAATGAGCATTGGCAGCAGACAGGAAGCCATTCCCCAGTTCTTTATTAAGCATGAGAGCATTTGGATGCTTCAGGCACAATGGGCCCAAGCTTACACACAAAAAAACTCAGTAAAAATTGCAGTGTGAATTCAATATGTAAAGAGTCGATTTAATATCTAATATATTAATATAATATTAATATTTGATATATTTATAGTGTGTATTTGATTCCAGAATATTCTCTAAGTGTTAAATTAACAATACCTTTTTTACGGTGTGTGTACGAATATCTCTGAAAGATGCTCAGCCAGCCAACCCAGTAATTATTTGGCAACATGCAGCCTGTAATTTTTTCTGTTTTGTTTTTGAAGGAAGCCAATTACTGCTTCTGTTCTGTGTGCTGCTCTGCTCCTCAGTCTTCACACTGCATCTGGATCATACTGTAGCAGCACATGGTGGGAAGCAGGGCCGCTGACAGCTTTTGCCGGGCCCGGGACAAAGCCTTTTGAAAGGGCCCCCGATCCAATACATACAGCGTTATGAGGACCCAATTTGGGCCCCCTCTCTCCCTGGGCCCGGGCCTGGACAACCAACCCCTTTGTCCCCCCGGCCGGTTTCCCTGGTGGGAAAACGAGCAAAATGCGATGACGGATTTTTGTCTCGTCCAAAAAAAAAGCCCCCTCGGGGATGTCTCCTCTCCTGCCACCACCCACAGAAATGAAAGGGGACTGTTCGGGAAACAA
>NC_085870.1:26375160-26385160 GCF_034702125.1 Engraulis encrasicolus
ACACACACACACACACACACACACACACACACACACACACACACACACACACACATACACAGCCATATTAAAACTTGCGGACCTCAGGCACTGATTGAAGGTGCAGGATCTGAAGGAGAATTACTATTATGGTGATTATTCTTTGTGTACAAGGAGCAGAAGAAGGAGAAGGAAGAAGGGAAGGAGAGAAGGAGAGAGGGAGGTGTGGATGAAGTGAAGATGCTGTCCTTTTCCATTTTCTTTTATATTCTGCCCTCTGTAGCTGCATTATCACGGCAGTTGACTTCTACACAGTCTGCATTTATTCCTATCAGTATGCCAGTAAGAGCTTTGTGTTTTGAGTTTTTCAGTGGGAAACTGAGAGAGCGAGATAAGACAAAAGATAAAGTGTGTCGGTGTGTGTGTGTCGGTGTGTGTGTGTCTGTGTGCCTGCTGGGTGCGTGCGTGCGTGCACGTGTGTGCGTGCCTCTGTTTAGATTGTTCCGTTTAGGCGGACAGACATGCCCCACAGGCTGCAGGCAGGGAAGATCAATATTGAGCAGTGCAGTGGGGTTAAGACTCAACACCCCCCCCCCTCCATACAAACCAACAGGGTGGCTGACTGTATCAGTAGGGCCCGAGACAAAGTCATCTGAAAGCCGGCCCCACCCCAATTCACACAATGTAATGAGGACCCAATTCTGGGCCCCCTCCCTCTTTGGGCCCGGCACAACTGACCCTTTTGCCTCCTCCCACCTTCGGCTTCCCTGTGAACCAAGGCTTCCCTCTGTTGCTGTGGCTGAGTTTTATCTCTTTTTTTGTCTGCTGCTATTGCTACTGTTGCTACTGTTACTGCTGGAGGGTGCAGGCAGGAAGGCAGCATGAGGATGAGGATGGGTGTGTGTGTGTGTGTGTGTGTGGGGGGGGGGGGGTGTTGGCTCACTGGAGCTTCTCTTTCTCTTCTCTTCTCTTCTCTTCTCTTCTCTTCTCTTTTCTTTTCTTTTCTTTTCTTTTCTTTTCTTCTCTTCTCTTCTCTTCTCTCCTCTCTTCTCTGCTCTGCTCTTCTCTTCTCTTCTCTTCTCTTCTCTTCTCTTCTCTTCTCTTCTCTTCTCTTCTCTTCTCTTCTCTCTCCTCTTCTTTTCTCTTCTCTTCCCTTCTCTTCTCTCCTCTCCTCTTCTCTTCTCTTCTCTCTCCTCTCTTCTCTCTCCTCTTCTCTCTTCTCTTCTCCTCTAGCCATAATGTGTTTTCCAATTATTCTCACCGGTGTGCACTGGCCCGACGGTGTATTACGCTTCTCATCCGTAAGTGTGAGTGTGTAGGGAGGTCTCGATGATGTGTATGCGTGACTGTTTATGGCTGTGTGTGTGTGTGTGTGTGTGTGTACGTTCGTGTGTGTGTGTGTGCGTGTGCGTGAGTGCATGCGCGCATGAATGCATGCGTGTGTGTGAGAGTATGCGTGGGTGTGTATGGCTGTGTGTGCGTGTGTGTGTTATGAGCGAGAGTGTGAAAGTGCTAAGGAGGAGCTGACTTCATTTAGGTCGTTTTTTCTTTGTGTTTGAACACATTAACAGGGCGGGAACACAAACTGGCCATTTGAGATGATCACGTTCTGATGGAAGTCCTTTGTGTTCTTGGTTGGAACTGCTGATTGTAGTTCACCTGATAATCATCTTGTGTGTGTGTGTGTGGGGGGGGGGGGCATGTAAAGAGAAAGGACCACGCCTGCCTGGTTTTGCTTTAGTGATGACACTTGGTCCCTATAACTCTAAATCTGAACCCCAGGACACACCTCCTCCCTGGGGACTAACTTGTCACTAAGAGGCTTTGAAAAAAGGGAGGTAAAAAAAGCGACTTGGCTTTCATACTTTAAAGACAAATCTTCATGTCACGCTTGTTTGCCTCATGCAAGCCAGATACCAAATCCTAGCAGCCGTTAAAATGACATGTAAAACCTCACGTATAGCCTCACGTCATAACAGAAGGAGGATTTTCTGTTGATGTCACATCAGACAGCCTACAGTAATGCCTTTGGCTATAGGGACCGTAGTAGAATCATTGCGGAGATGGGCCCGCCGACAGGCCCCTTCACTCACTGCTAATTCTGAAAAGACCCAACAACATTGTTATGACATTACTGAGAGCCCTAACCCAGTAAGGCACGGCCACTGTTATAAGTTAGCTGTTACTAGCATGGCAATGGCCGAGTCTTAATGTACGTATTACTAAAGGCCCTCTATGTACTATCATAGTGGTGCAGTACGATGGTTGCAAAGTTCTCTCAGTGACTATAACAGTGTTCCACTGGTGGAATGGTGTGTGTTAAGGGGCTACATGACAGATTAAGACTTGGTCATTACAATTTTGGTGACAGCGAGGTTATAACATAGGGGCTCTGCCCAAAGCGGTCAACTTGTGCTAAAGCATATGAAGGCTTATAGCATGCGCTTTAACTCAGAGCTTGAGTGGGTATCATAAAACTGAATGATGACTCCTTGCCTGGTTACCACCAGACCTAATCACAAGTTTTCACTTTCAGATCGGAACGATTGTGTAGAACTAAAGGCAGTATGGGAGTTCCCAGGCTAGATGACTCCCGCAGTGGTGCTGTAGCATTTCACACAGTGTAGCAAATGGAAAGTGCATGTCAGATTGAGTGAGCTTTTGCTGCAGATAGACAATCCATCAGGCCGCAGATTAGTCGTAGTTGCTTTGTGGAGCAAAGAGGAAGTGTTAGGAAATTGGATATTCCAGTGTAGCATCTCTAGAGTATCAGATATTTCCAGTACTCTCCAAAGAATACGGGCCTGTTAGCTGGTGAATGGTGTCTGTCAGGAGTAGTCAGATCACAAAAGGATGTGAGCTTGTGAACAGAATGCTGATTTATGTCATTAAATGAACTTTTCGGCAACAGCAGCAACTAGCCAAGCCAGTGTTCCATAGCTGTGCATAGGAGGAGGAAATCAGACTCTATAGGTGTCCAGTATAACCTGAGGGGCAAAACACATAGACAGGTGGAACAAAAGCTTCATCCGGCACACCATTCCCTTTGTTCATTTGCTTCAGCAGGATCTACCACACACAGTTAAGATTCTCTATTATAATGATATCATTCAATGAAAAATAAATGGCAGACACTAATCATGTTAATGTTCATAACAGAAGGTATATTGGGAAAATGACTGACATGTAGTAGTATAACTTTATTGTCCCCAATTGTGTTTGCAGTACAAACGCTGGCACCAAACATGAGACATAGACAGGCATATCAGAGAGCAACAGACAAAAAAAACAAGAAACACAGAACTGCACAAACTAGCACACATTGCACACCAAAGCTGATGACTAGGTTAACACTTCGCATGCAGTCTTGTCAACATGAAGTTAAGTTTCTTCTAAATATTCTACATTGTTGGATTAATCGGTTCATCAATACAGCTCTTCACATTGCTCAAGCCTATGAATGATGATGAATGATGCATATTCTATGCCCCAGTTCACTCTAACCTTCTCCCCAACTTCCAGTAAAAGACCATGGAAGACCCTTTCCGTGGAAACACACGAAAAGCCACTATGAGCACATGCAAAGTTAATGACCACATCATTACCCACTTGGTCAAAAGCAAGTGGCAATTTTTCCATTTGCATGCATTCATGCCGCCAGACACAGCCTATTTTTTTTCTCACTAAAATGGATCCAAAGCCTAGATGTTCTGGACCCACGTTGTTGCCAGCCATCAAATTTCAATGACTTCTTCAACTTGATTCGATGTGGGTGGAGATGGGCATTCTTGTTGCTGTCGTCTCATGACATGTTGGTCATTCACATGTGATAAAGAATGACAGAGATGACCCTGTTGGCCATTCACATGTGATAAAGTATGACAGAGATGACCCTGTTGGCCCGCCCAGTCAGGGCAGCAGATGCCTGATCTGCTGTGTTTGTGAATGAACGTGTTGGTCTGGCCTACTAGGCTACGTATCCGAATAATAGCCCTTGATCGCTTGTAATCCCTCTGAGATCCACTTATATAGGAGGTTTATGTCGTGAGAGATGGATGAATGCGGTGACCTCCCGGTGATGCTGGACAGATGTTGCTACTCAGCATCCTCAATAACAAAAACAACAGTGCATGACAGAGCAATGTTTTTATTTTCATTTAATTTAAACATTGAATTGTTTATCGTTGGATGTTGTTGATGAATCAACCTAGTTACACTAAGCCCATAAACCCTAACCTTGAAGTCACAGCAGTTTTCCTATTTGGCCCACTGCAGAACTTGGAAGCAGAATAGTCTTTCAAATTCAAACTGCAAGTTAGATGGTCTGCTCCTCTGTATTTAGTATTTAGAACACAGTATTTAGTATTTAGAGAAAGTTAGATGGTCTGCTCCTCTGTATTTAGTATTTAGAACACAGTATTTAGTATTTAGAGCAAGTTAGATGGTCTGCTCCTCCGTATTTAGTTAGCACAGTTGTAGTGGATGCTGAGTTGTCTTCCACCCTGTAATGTACAGATCATTTCAGTTGAGGAAGCACTGAAATGAATTTGTTTTTGGAAGCATCGTTGTAGCCTCTTTGCGCAGACGGGCCCACTGGTGGAAAGACTGAAGTACATCACAGTAACATTGCTGCTCTGACATGACAGGCAGCAGATTAAGACTTGCATGTTACAATTTTGGTTGACAAAAACTGCACAAAGGGGTTACAGGCCAAAAAAGTGTTACTTAACGACATTAGATAGTTCATAACAATTGTCAGTATGTATCAAAATACAGTGGGGATCATGAAATGTGGCTTGGTTTGTAGCCGATTGTTTCAGGTCTGTCATATGGGGAAGAAGTCACATCATGCTAGGCAGGCAAGGCTAGATTGGTATTACCGTATTTGACATAGCGTGCTGCACATGTTGTTTTACAGTAAATGACTTCATTAAAAGTGCATGAGGCATACACACAGAGCTTGCTAGCTGCCTGTTCTTTATGCCTGCATGAATACAAACATCAAGATGCATGTGTAATTGCTATGTGGCTATCTATCTTGCAGCCATAGCAATCAACCACCACATTTAGTATTTAAATAGGGCTATGGTCTAATTTTGAGCTATTTGATGTTGACTGCGTCCTTAAATTAAGAATGTCCTCTTCTGAATCTTCCAAATTCAAAACTATGGGTCTGTAATTAGAATGCTTTACAGTCCTATATTTATCATTTGGACATTGTTTATCTTGATCTACATCTATCTGCACAGTATAGTAGGCCTACTATGTACGTAGATGTGCATAGACAGTCGACAGAAGTAGAGAATTCAGGCTACATACCGGTAGGCTATAAATACAGGACCAACCTATATTATTATGCACTGCAAAATTTGCAGTGTTAATTCAACACTTGGAGAGATACATGTAGCACTCATAGTGTTGGTTCTACTCTTTAACCCATTGATGCCTAAAGCACCTGCAAAAAAGGCTGCTGAATGCCCAAGCCCTTTTAAAGAAAAGTTGCCCTCAGCCTAGAAAAACCTAAATATCTCTGAAGCACATAAAACATGCAATAAGTTGCATTTAAATGCTAAGACCCTCATCTTGCATTAGAATGTGTTCATTCAACTCTAACATACCAAGATTTTTAATAAAATTGTCTCAAATCTCATTAGCCTGAATGTTGCCTCATGCAGCTCCAGGCGCCAGGGCCAATGTTTCGCAACGTAACATCCAGTATCAATGGGTTAAATGTTGAATAGCCACTGCAAAATGTATTGAAGTGTTACTTCCCTTTACACACTCTTCCCTGCCCACTTTGGCTTGTTAAATGGATAAGCCGAGCCATGGAGGGTGATTGAACAATGATGGAGTGCTTAGATAAAAAAAACAAGATCTGATGCGCCGTGATGAGATTTCAACCTCTCGCCATCACTCATCTTCCTCACCGACAGGAGCCTGGAATCTGCGGCTCCCTAATTTATATAAATACATTACAAGTCCAGAGCATGGACACACATGGACGCACGCACAAACACATGCATGCGTAGACACACACGCATGCACACGCACACGTGCAAATGAGTCCACACACACACACACACACACACGCACGCACGCACGCACGCACGCACACAAACACACACACACGCACGCACGCACGCACGCACGCACACAAACACACACACACACACACGCACACACACTCGTCCATGCATGAAAGCAGTGCGAAAAGGTTGTCTCCACCCTGGACCATTTTTCTTTTATTCATTTTTCATCCATGTTGCCTTACTTTTGTCCTCCCTCTCTTTCTTCTTTATCTCTCCGTCTCATTTTCAATTCTCTCTCTCTCTCGTTCTCTCACTCACTCTCTCACACTTTGCTGTCGCTTGCTCTCTCACTGTCGATCTTCCCCAGTTTTCTTTGTCTGTGTCCTTTTGCCCCCCCATGGTGGTGCCAGGAGCAGCTATTCACCCAGCTCAGCTCATGCATACCATATTCAAACCCTGCAGCAGCAGATTTTTCCCTCCCGTTTTTTTTTTTCTTGAGGGGGGAGCGAGTACGATGGGGTGGGGTAGCATAAGTTGGGGTGGTTTTGGGTGGAATGGGGGACTGCTCTGCTGTGTGTGTGTGTGTGTGTGGGGGGGGGGGGGGGGGTGGTTAAGCGAGTAGGATGGGGTGGGGTAGAATAAGTTGGGGTGGAATGGGGGACTCCTCCGGGGTGTGGGGGGGCGTGTAAGCGAGTAGGGTGTGGGAGAAGGGCTGGGGTAGGGTGTGATGGGGGACTTGACTGGGTTGTATGTGGGGGTGTAAGTGAGTAGGGTGAGTGAAGGAGGGGTGGGATAGGTGGGGGTGTGGTGTGGTGTGGTGTAAGTGTGGTGTGGTGGGGTGTGGTGGAGTGTGGTGGGACTCCACTGAAAACGAATCTAAATACCCACAATGCCCCAGGGAGCTGATTAGGTGGAGCGGAGCGAGGCGATAGGCCGTAGCTGCCTCCCACCGTACCTCCAGCCTTCTGCTCAGTGGCATCTGCTTAAGGCATACATGTACACACGCACACACGAACACACACATGTACACACACACGTACACACACACACGCACAAACACATACACACACTCTCGAGCCTTCCACAAGACTCTTCAGTCCAAGCCCTCACATCCATGGACACCATCTATATATTGAATGGTTGTGTGTGTGTGTGCGTGCGTGCACGTGAATGTGTCTGTAGTATATGCGTCTGTGTGTGTGTGTGTGTGTGTGTGTGTGTGTGTGTGTGTGTGTGTGTGCGCGCGTTTGTGCTTGTGTGTGTGTGTGTGTGTGTGTGTGTGTGTGTGTGTGTGTGTGTGTGTGTGTGTGTTGTGTGTCTGTGTATGTGTGTGTGTGTGTGTGTGTGTGTGTGTGTGTGTGTGTGTGTGTGTGTGTGTGTGTGTGTGTGTGTGTGTGTGTGTGTCTTATGTGTCTGTGTATATGTGTGTGTGTGTGGGTAGATGAGTAGGTGGAGGGCCCTGAAGCCCTCTCCACCTTCCCCCACTATCCCCTGAATTACAGTCCATGCATGCACTCCATACACTCACTCATCCGCCCCCTTTATCTCCACATTTGTCCCATTTTAGAGGATAACTCTGAGAGAGATCATCTGGGACCAGAGTCACATACTGTAACTGGTACTGTAGATGTCGTGACAAAGAACCTGAAATTACATGTACGAGTATACACGTGTAATGCCGCAGCAGATTATTGGTATTGGTCTTCTAGGTCAAGGATACCATACAAGATTAGTGACATGTTTTGGGGCAGTATAGACTTAAAGCCTTTGTTTTTTAGTCCAAGTGTAGCGAAGGGGAGTAGAGTTGCCCCGCTGGGACTCAAACCCAGACCTTCTGGGGTAGTAAACTGAGGCCCCGACCACTACACCAAAGAGCCAGGCTCATTGGCATGACAGTCAGAACACACCCACAACCCTAGTGATGGTCACTCCATCACACTGCCTTCCCCTTCGGGAAGCACACCCGTGCACTTCACACACTCATGGTGTCCCTCACGCAACTGCCCATCATGCTACTCCCATCATCAATGCTTCATCCATCACTGGGGTCCCTCACACCGGGGTCACCCTCACATGGAATGATGGCTTACACACAATGAGTACACTTCCGATGGCCTCACAGCAGCCATCCCACTTCTGACACCATTTATAGCGAAGGGGAGTAGAGTTGCTCCGCCGAGACTTGAACCCAGACCTTCTAGGGTAGTAAACTGGGGCTCTGACCGCTACACCAAAGAGCCAGGCTCGTTGGTATGACAGTCAGAACACACACACAACCCTTGTGATGGTCACTCCATCACACCAAGTCTAAGTAGAAAACAATAGTATATTTAGCATTAGTAGATGCTGAAATAAACATGGGTAGGCAGTGTAGATATGTAGGCAGTGTAGATATGAACCTATGTATAAATGAAGAGCTCTTTCCAAAACGCTATATCCACCAATTTTGACTTTTTGCATTTCAATATTGGAATTGACTGCTAAGAAGTCCTATCATCTATGTGTGAATTCTTGCCATTCAAATGTTTTGAGAGCATACTTTTTAAACCTCTACAAAATGCATTTTGCAATGCATTTCAATGGAATGCCCGACGCAAAAATGTCAATTTCCCAACATTCTATAAAATGGATATATCTCATTTTGGAAAAGAGCTCCTCAAATACATACATACAGTACAGTATGTGCATTGGTCAATGACGCTTTCGTAGTAGCGGACATCAGGGTGGTGCAACAGCAGCATATGACACTAACTGTATGGATTACATCATATTTGTTGTTTTGTCTGGATTATCTCAGTCAGAAGCGTATTAATTGCTTGAATATTGATGACGAATTACTAATTAATTTATGGGCATTGGCTGTTTCTAACCTACCTGATGTCTACCAACAAAACGTCATTGACCCCACATACATACGTACATAGTACTATATGCATATGTACATGAAAACATTATGCATACTTATATGAATAAAATAAATAGTAATTATTAGATGGCCTGTAGGCATACTAATTACTCCAGAGGATATCCCTGTGTCAGTGAGCGTGGGAGGAAGATTTACGATGCATGCCTTCAGATGGAGCTGTCTTCATCAAGATGACCTCAGACTGTAGGGTTACAGTGGGCCATGACCCTAATCCTGGGCTGCAAGTGAAGACATAGGTAGTGTATTGAGGAGGGGATTACGTAAGGAACTCATTCTTACACTTATTGACCGTATTTAGTCCAATTTATGTAATGGCTTTATCAGCAACACATTTGTTTTCATTACGTAGTGTAGTCATTATATAAAATGTGTTTCAGTGATCGATGGAGGGGACAGATAATGTTGTATTAACTTTAGAGCAATTAACCTCATTGTATATTTTGGAATACTATGCAGTTACATTATAGAATACCTAGACATGTGTGTGTGTGTGTGTGTGTGTGTGTGTGTGTGTGTGTGTGTGTGTGTGTGTGTGTGTGTGTGTGTGTGTGTGTGCGTGCGTGCGTGTTTGCTTGTGCATACGTGTGTGCGTGTGCTTGCGTTGTGTATGTGTGCTTGTGTGTGTGTGTGTTTGTGCGTGTGTGCGTGCGTGCTTGTGCATACGTGTGTGTGTGTGTGTGTGCGTGCTTGTGCATACGCGTGTGTGTGTGTGTGTGTGTGTGTGTGCGTGCGTGCATGCTTGTGCACATGTGTGTGTGTGTGTGTGTGCTTGTCTGTCTGTGTGCATGACAGTGTGTAATGCGTGTTTACAATCATTAATGGACGAGCGTATGTAACGAGTTCTACCTTAATGAACACCACTTTACAGTATGTGACAGAGCACACAGAGCAAACAACATTGAATGGCAGCCCGTACAACTACATCTCCCTGTCTGGTGTGCTGTGGTGTGGTGGTATTTGTGTCTAATGTGCATGTGCGTGTATGTGTGTGTTTGTGTGTGTGTGTGTGTGTGTGTGTGTCTGTGTGTGTGTGTGTGTGTGTGTGTGTGTGTGTGTGTGTGTGTGT
>NC_085870.1:26390160-26395160 GCF_034702125.1 Engraulis encrasicolus
CTCCTCCTTCCACCTTTACCCTTACTTGTACCCCAGCCCCCCATCACACACACACACACACATGCACACATGCACGCACACACACGCACGCACGCACACACACACGTACGCATGCACACAAACACTCACACACACACACACACACACACTCTTACACACACACACACACACACACACACACACACACACACACACACACACACACACACACACACACATACCTCATCCGTCCTTCCCACCACCCCTCACCTCACCTCACCTCACCTCACCTCCAGCTCCTGAGATTACAGTAAGGTCAAAGTGTGCCGATTTCCAGTCATGAGAGAGAGAGAGAGAGAGAGAGAGAGAGAGAGAGAGAGAGAGAGAGAGAGAGAGAGAGAGAGAGAGAGAGAGAGAGAGAGAGAGAGAGAGAGAGAGAGAGAGACAGACACAGACCCAGACCCAGACACACAGAGACAGAGAGGTACACAGAAAGACAAGAGAAAGAAAGAAAGAAAGAAAGAAAGAAAGAAAGAAAGAAAGAAAGAAAGAAAGAAAGAAAGAAAGAAAGAAAGAAAGAAAGAAAGAAAGATGAGACGAAGGGAAACAATGGCATGTCCTGGAGGCAATGCCTGTGACAGTAGGAGCTCAACAGCAGCAGAGCAAAGCAGAGATGTAAAGACGCTGCTGCTGCGCTTGAACTCTATAAAGAAACAAACTCAGCTGAAGGGTAGCATCTGAGCTGAAGGGTATAGCATACCACTCTGGCATCTGAGCTGAAGGGTACAGTAGCATACCACTCTGGCATCTGAACTGAAGGGTAGCATACCTTACTGCTCTGGCATCCGAGCTGAAGGGTAGCATACCTTACTGCTCTGGCATCCGAGCTGAAGGGTATAGCGTACCTTACCGCTCTGGCATCTGAGCTGAAGGGTAGCATACCTTACTGCTCTGGCATCTGTGCACACCACGCTGAGAACTGCGGAGAGGGCATCAAGAAAAATGCACACACACTACCTCAGAAAAGCAGAATGAGAATGAATATATGGGAATGATATTTTGAAAATCCAGTGCTTGAATCCATTGCTGCTTGTTCTGTCTTTGTATTGTCATCCCAGACCTCCTTTCATGCTTTTCCATGCCTCTATATATTTTGCCTACATTTTGCTTGTTTTTTTGTATTGCTGCAGTCCAGTATATTAACCTTTACTTTTTTGAAGGGGGGGGGTCACCTTTATTTAGAGAGGACAGTGAAGAGTGGGACAGGAAATGAGTGACAGAGAGACAGTGGGGAGGATCGGGAAATTACCTCGGGTCTGGAATCGAACCCGGGTCTCCGGCGTAACAGTGCAGTGCCCTACCATTTGAGTCACGGCAGGGCCTTACTTGTACTTTCTACTTACCTTCTTCTGACATAAGGCTGCAATCACGCACTGCCACAGAACCCTGAGTGCGTTGCAATATGCGACCTTGCCTCCTCCACTTGCTTCTCGTCATGATGACATCACTGACAACAGCATGATATTTCAGTATCTTGCAAAAGCTCAATTGTAGAGTCTTTTTCTCATTTGCAATTGGGATGGTGAATGAAAAACAGTCCCTCAAAAGTTGTTGTGGCTAGGCTGACAGCTGGGAAACTTTATCGTTTTCTCCACGGAGGAGGGGCCAGGGGGCGGGACGAGGAGACAAGTGCAAGTGGAGGAGGCAAGGTCGCATATTAAAACGCACTCCCTGTCTCATGCTTTGGCCTGTGCTTCATCCCAGGACAGCCTCAATCCCATCCCCTTCAGCTCTGTCTTCACGGTCCTTCGCCAGGTGTTCTTTGGACTTCCCCTCTTTCTTTTCCCGATCGGAGTCCATCTCTCAAGGCGACTTATGGTGTTCTTTCATTATTGGGCGTTCTGAATACATGGCCGAGCCGCCTCAGTCTACGTTTTTGAATTTCAAGTGACGCGTGAGCTACCTGTCCTCTTGTGAAGGTCTTCATTTTTGGAGATTGGCCAATTTTGGTCCAGTATGTTTATTACAAAATGTGAATACTGGGCTACATAAGAAGGAATTACAAGTACCATATGCATGCTCAAAATGCAATGTTCGAAACGTATGGTACATCTAAAAGTTTATAAAAGGCACAGATGAGTAAGAAGGATTTACACTTCACACAATACAACCACAGTGTGAGATGTATGTTTATTTTTAAATTTATTTTATAAATATTTGACTTTCAAAACATTGTCTTGACTGTCTTGACAGCAGTGTGCCAATAGCCATGCTTTGTTTAGGACAGCTAACTCCACATTGTGTCTCACATCATCTTAATAGTCGTCCGTGCTCCTTGTAAGGTGAACATGTTTGAGTCCTAAGGAACATCCCTCTGCATCAGCCCAACACAATTACATTACAGCAATTAGAGGAGTCCTCAGAGAAATAAGCACAGATGGCCTGGTGCGTGTGTGGGTGGTGGGAGGGCGTGTGCATGTGTGTGTGTGTGTGTGCGTGTGTGTGTGCGTGTGTGTGTGTGTGTGTGTGTGTGTGTGTGTGTGTGTGTGTGTGTGTGTGTGTGTGTGTGTGTGTGTGTGCGTGCGCCTTTGTGCATGTGTGTGTGTGCCTTTGTGCATGTGTGTGTATGTGTATGTGTGTGAAAGAGAGAGAGAAAGAGAGACAGAGAGAGAATATGTCCCAGACCCTGTGTACGTTCTGAGTGTCATGCAGCTGTATCTGTTTTACATGCTGTGTGTGGTGTGTATGTGTGTGTGTGTGTGTGTGTGCAGTATCTGTTTCGTGGTTTTCTTGGTCAGCCTCTCTCTGCCACCATAGCCAGCCGACCAGACCACCAGCCTGTGTGTGTGTGTGTGTGTGTGTGTGTGTGTGTGTGTGTGTGTGTGTGTGTGTGTGTGTGTGTGTGTGTGTGTGTGTGTGTGTGTGTGTGTGTGTGTGTGTGTGTGTGTGTGTGTGTGTGTGTGTGTGTGTGTGTTGGTCAGCCTCTCTCTGCACCAGCCCACCAGCCTGCCTCGGCCAGAAGTTAACCTCATTAGCGGGTCCCCAGAATTCCCCTGGTGCTCCGTGACCCTTGACCTCTCCGTCACCAATAAAAGAAAGCGCTAAAGTGCATACGTAAGTGCCACGGCCCTGTGTGTTACAGGGAGTGAGGCTATTTCAATGGAAGCGAGGGAGGGAGGTCAAAGCCCTTTGTCGTGGCCAGGGCTGTAAGGCTGTAAGGTCTGCTGCGCGGACAAGTGCCCTTTTCAATGTGAGGAATAACGACGACACTCGTTCTAAGTAGTAGTCTAACCGCGCATTGCCCCTTATCTTCAGGTTGGCTTGCCTTGCGCCATAATTATGCCACCGTGGTTGGTGGCATCGGAGAGACAATGCGGGCTCTGTGCGCCCCACAGCCAGCCCACAGCTGTGCATGTCACGGTTGGTGTAACTTACGCCTCTGAATGACAGACCTGTGTGTGCGTGTGTGTGTTGGGGGGGGGGTGGATGTGATTTTGAGTGTGTCAACATGCATGTTTGTGTCTACATGCTTGATTGTTCTTACTCCTGAGCACGCTTCTGAACGACTGAGTTTTGAGTGTGTGCGTGTGTGTGTGTGCGCGCGTGTGTGTATGTGTTTGTGTGTGTGTGTGTGTCTGTGCGCGTGTATGTATGTGTTTGTGCGTGTGTTTGTGTGTGTGCGTGTGTAAGCGTGTGTGATTGTGTCAACATGCATGTTTGTGTGTACATGCTTGATTTTTTTTTACTCCTGAGCATGCGTAAGTGCTCTTCATCTCAGTCAGACTAGTGTGCGGAGGAAACTGCCACAAGATATTGTTTTTTCCCCAACACCAAAGAGCACCTTCAAGATTTTTTCTGAACAATTCCCTGAGCACTTCGGATTTTCTCTTCACTTGATGCCACAGTTTCACTTTGGTCTCACTCTGCAGTCTCCTGCTCCCCCATACAGCTGTTTACACACACACATACAAGCATAAACACGGCACACACACACACGCATGCACACACTCACACACACACACACACACACACACACACACACACACACACACACACACACACACACACACACACACACACACACACACACACACACACACACACACACACACACACACACACACACACAGAAACCCCCTCACACATACAAACATATATATATTCATGCGAGGGCATGCACACACACACACACACACACACACACACACACACACACACACACACACACACACACACACACACACACACACACACACACACACACACACACACACACACACACACACACACACTCCCACAGTAATCTCTAACCCCATTGATTGGCCTATTTTCATGAAGAGCAATGCAGACTCCATTGATTTAGCCAACCGCTGCGTATTAAAATCGAGCTCTGTCCCATTTCATTTCCCCGCCTCTTTCCCCACCCCTTCACTCCGCACGCTGCGGGTCGATGGCACACACTTGCCGCATGTCATTTCATTATAGTAATGATCTGTCTCCATCCTTTCCTCATGGGTGGCACAGCATAGGGTCCCTGGGTCCATATACGTGTGTGTGTGTGTGTGTGTGTGTGTGTGTGTGTGTGTGTGTGTGTGTGTGTGTGTGTGTGTGTGTGTGTGTGTGTGTGTGTGTGTGTGTGTGTGTGGCGTGTGTGTGGCGTATGTGTGTGTGTGGCGTATGTGTGTGTGTGTGTGTGTGTGTGTGCATCTGTGTGCATGCGTGCACGCACGTGTGTGTGTGTGTGTGTGTGTGTGATTGCGCGTGTGTGTATGTGTGGGCCCGTGGGTCCATAATATATATTGTGGTCACGGTATTGTGGTATTGTGCTCACGGCCAGGCCTGCTGACAGCTTTGGTTGGACTCGGGTCCGTCATCCGAAAGGACCCCCACCCCAGTCAATACATTAGATACAATGCAATGAGGACCCAATTTTGGGCCCCACTCTCCCTGGGCCCAGGACAACTAGCCCCATTGTCAGGAGTTCAGTACAACAACCTCAATCTGAGTTTGGATTTAGTCAA
>NC_085870.1:26400160-26402660 GCF_034702125.1 Engraulis encrasicolus
GCCTGGATGTAAAATACAGAAACATTGAGCATACAGTCCCAGGAAAAAGTTTGTACACCCTTTGAAATTTCTTACATTTCTGTCAAAATTGGTCATAAAACATGGTCTGATCTTCCCGGAAATCACAAGAAGGAACAACCAAAGTCTGCTTTAACTAATTCAACCTAAAGATTTACAAGTTTTCATATTTTCATTGGCCATAAGATGTAAACATTCACAGGACAGCAAGGCATAAGTAAGTACACCCTTGCATTCAATAGGTTTTAACCCTAAGTTAGTCCCAATAACCTCAACCAGATGTTTAATGTAGTTGCAGATCAGATTAACAAAACAATCTGGATGTATCTGGTCTCCCTCTTCTTTAGAAAACTGCCTCTCGTCAGCAAGGTTTGTGGGATGTCTGTGCATAGCTTTCTTGACTTCATGCCGTATAATCTCAATTGTTTTTTGTCAGGGCTTTGACTGGGCTATTCCAGAATGTGTATTTCATTATTATGAAGCCATTCTAAAGTCGATTTGCTTCTAAAGTATGGGTTGTTGTCACATTTCAGCACCCATCCTCTTGTGTGCTTCAACTGTGTGACAGACTACCTCACTTTTTTTCTGTAAAATGTCTCGATAAACTTCTGAGTTCATTGCTCCACTGATAATAGCAAACTGAAAAGGGCCTGAGGCAACAAGGTAGCCGCATATAATGATGCTCCCGCCACCATACTCAAAGGTGGAGATGATGTTTTGGTGAAGGTGTGGTTTTCCAGTTCTCCTCCAAACATGACATTGTGTGTTCCCCTGAACAATTCAACTTTGGTTTCAACGTTGGTCTACAGAATATTTTGCAGTAATTCTATGAAGCATATAAATGCTTTTTCGCAAACCTCAAAGGTGCTGCAATATTTTTTTGGACAGAAACCCCATTCATTTTAGATTGGCAGAATGAATCCCATTTTTAGCTATTCTTTGTTACATCTCCTCTTCTGAGTATGGTGGCGGGAGCGTCATTATATGCGGCTACCTTGCTGCCTCAGGCCCTTGACGGTTTGCTATCATCATTGGAACAATGAACTCAAGTTTATTGTGATATTTTACAGAAAAAACCGTGAGGAAGTCTGTCACACAGATGAAGCACACAAGAGTATGGGTCCTGAAATGTGACAACAACCCATCATTTAGAAGCAAATCGACTTTAGAATGGCTTCATAATAATGAAATACACATTCTGAAATAGCCCAGTCAAAGCCCTGACAAAAAATAATTGAGATTATATGGCATGAAGTCAAGAAAGCTATGCACTCCAGACATGCCACAAACCTTGCTGACGAGAGGCAGTTCTCTAAAGAAGAGGGAGACAAGATACAAACAGATTGTTTTATTAATCTGATCTGCAACTACAGGACAAGTCTGGTCGATGATATTTCAACTAACTGAGGGTTAAAACCTACTTAATGCAAGGGTGTACTTACTTATGCCCTGCTCTCCTGTGAATGTTATGGCCTTATGACCAATACAAATATTATAACATGTAAATGTTTGGATGGAATTAATTAAAGCAGACTCTGATTGTTCCTTCTTGAGATTTCCGGGAAGATCAGACCATGTTTTATGATCAATTTTGACAGAAATGTAAGAAATTTCAAAGGGTGTACAAACTTTTTCCTGGGACTGTATACTGTGAAAATTCTTAATATTATGCTGATTGAAAATCTGGATAGAATGGTTTTGGAACAGATTTTAAAAGGATTCGGTTCAACAGTTGAACTGTAAGTTGATTAATGACATGTTGAATGACTGATCACTGGCCTCTGTGTACACCTCGCCTCAGGTTAGATATGAGAGGCTTCAGGTCCAGAGCTGGGGGTCCTTACTCATCTATCGTGAGTTCTCCTGATATGGGAAACTGCCTTATGTGAGACCACTAAGCTCATTTTGTCAAGTGATGACAGTAAGTGGATTGTTAACCAACCAAAGCTTGTATACATCCATGTGATCTATTTCGAGTTTGGATTTGACTGTGTTGGCCTAACATTTGTACTGTATAATATGCTACAATCAGAAAAACAAAGTCCTCAACACAAAAATGCAGTCGATAATTCCTCTATTAAGGGCATTTGACTGCCACCCTTGTGGCCTTTTACCATCCAAGTTATATTGCACAAGCAGCTGTGTAATAACAATATTGAAGTCCTGACGTCTTGAAAGGCACTGCAGCTTCCATTAATCATTCCTGCTTGTCAGAGGCTGTACATTTGGGAAAAAAAATGTTAGAAGCTGAACAGTCAGTTGATTAATGACATGTTGAATGACTGATCACTGGCCTCTGTGTACACCTCGCCTCAGGTTAGAAATTAGAGGCTTTAGGGCCACAGCAGGGGGTCCTTACTATAGCGTGAGTTCTCCTGATGTGGGAAACTACCTAATGTGAGGCAACTACACTCATTTTGTTCAAGTGATGACAGTAAGTGGATTGTTTAACAAATCAAGAAAAGCTTCGACTTCCATACGA
>NC_085870.1:26407660-26577660 GCF_034702125.1 Engraulis encrasicolus
AAAATGTCACATATACAGTAGCCTACACTATATATCCTCATATATCCAATATCCTGTTATCCCGACATTTTGCAGCAAATATGAACAAGGCTGATCATTGCGATTGATGCCAACGATGTTTCTTGACCCTATGGAATACTGAAGAAGCTCTTCTCTTCTATTTTCTTTTCTTCTCCTCTCTTCTCTTCTCTTCTCTTCTCTTCTCTTCTCTTCTCTTCTCTTCTCTTCTCTTCTCTTCTCTTCTCTTCTCTTCTCTTCTCTTCTCTTCTCTTCTCTCCACAGATGACAGAGGGGCGGCTTGGCCAGGTGCGTCTGTTGGATGACAGGCAGTTGGAACTCCTGGTCCAGGTACGTCACTGCACCATTTCAGTGCAGCCTTATCTTGTGTTCTGGAACCCGTTCTCCACATTCACTATTGTCTTTTTTCTGATCACTGATTGCTTTTGACTGATTTGTGTCACCCAACATGGTGTTTCTTAAACTGGAGGCAATCAGTGACTAGACACATTGTTTAGTTTTATTTGCCTGACATCGTCCTTTGATTCTCTGAGCATCTTATCACTTTATTACAGCAAGGTTTCCATCCAACTTATTCATGCACATTTGAATTACTGGAAGATGAAAGAAATAAAGTCTCACTTGCAAACACTTTGATTGATCTAAATTGGCCAATGATTTACATTCGGATAAATTTCAATCTCATTATGAATATAGTCTAAATTATACATGTGAATAGTGACAATAAAATGCATACTATTCTATTCTATTCTTTTCTATTCTATTCTATTCTATTACGGCACTGTACATTAAATGTGCATTCATGTGAATATGTTGGATCGGAATGTGACTAATCTGATCACTGATTGTTGGTCATTTATTTATTTATTTAACACGTTGTACATTTTAGACCAGCAACAATCAGTGACCAGACAGACAATTTATTTAGTTTGTACTGCCTGAACGGTGACTGTTTTACACACATTTAAAGTTGATTTGCCTTTCCCTTTTCCATCCATGGCATGCTGGTGTGGTGTCTTCCTAATTGTCTCAGCCTAAGCTGTTGTCCCGTGACCTTCTGGATTTGGTTGCCTCACATTTCAACCTCAAAGAGAAGGAATACTTTGGGATATCCTTCACCGACGAGACGTAAGTGTAGTATAGACATAGGCACAGCCTAGCCCAGTGGTTCTCAAGGTTGGGCCTTCGGATCCCTAGGAGTCCGTGGCACTTTGTCCGGGGATCCATGAAAAAAAAAAAAAGTTCAAAATTGAATGAATTAAAATGCAGCATCAGAGCAGCTTGATCCAGCAGTGGATCTCTGATTTGGCTGCAGTAATCCAATCACTTTCAGCCTCATACCCCCACCCTCATAACATAAACCAATGGCACACTGTTGGCAAATTATGCCAAACTGTCAAGACACATTTTAAGACTTAAACGTTAAGCCACAAAATTATGTTAGCATATGTTATAAATCTGTCACATCAGTCAAAACTATTGTGGTATCTTTGTATAAGGGGGTATCTTGACATTTTTCTGCTAAGTAAAGTAAATAAGTGTCCTTGGCCCAAAATAGTGTGAGAACCTCTGGCCTAGACTGTCCTACATTGAATTCAACTGTCAGGTCAGTCTGGCCGACCTGCCTATTCACAGTATTTCCTGGTCCACAACACTCCGGAACCATTTTAAAACGGTCAGTATAATGTACTCTCATTGGTCAGTTACCCTTTATGCCATTTGGAATCAGCCTGATTGGTTATAACTGTGTCCAGTACACTGGCCTGTTGTACACATACGTATTTAAAGAGCTCTTTTCTAAAACATATATTTTTAAATTCCCTTGAAAACCACTGTTTTATTTGCTTGAATTTGTCAAGGAAACATCAACGTACTTCAATCGCCTCATTGATACTTCAAAATAAAATGTAAAAAGATTTATGAAAAATATGCTAATTAAATGAAATGGCTTTTATGGTGTTTTGGAAAAGAGCCCTTCAGTTGAGGACGCCTTTTCATCCCACCTCTGAGAACTTAGAACATAGTTGACAAAAAAAGGCACACCGGAGAGCTCCCATTTAATCCATTTTATTCCTGTGTGCCACCCGGGTCCGAAATGTCACACAGGAATAAATGGGAGCCCACCGGTGTGCGTTTTTTTTTTTCATTACCTATGAACTTCACGTTTTTGAACCTGCACCCGAAACAAGCCCTATTTGGCTGTGTGGGAGATTTGATTTGGATACTCACCATGCCAGGATCACATAGACACTGTCTTAAAGCACGTTCACATATCCTGGTTATGTGTGCTTTGTTGAGGGCCTGTTCACATTATAATTGGGAAAAAGCTTTCCAAATTTATAAACCTTCAGGGGCTGGCGCTGTCTGGAAGTATGTTGTTGTAATTATGAATCACAGAATATTGTTGTAAAAAGCTGTTCAAATGGAAATAAATCCTTGGAGTTAATTAAGCCCTTTCAACTTGTTAAACACAAGGCACAATGAACAATAGCCATGCTTTGAAACAGCCAACAAATTTGGTTGTAGTTCTTTGTCATTGTGACAGTACATTGGCTGAAATTGTTAAATCTCTGAAGCACATAATGATTTATTCACACAGGGCCATATAATCTCAGTTCTTTGTTGGTATAACCAGTCAGTCTTTTATATGTAACCTTTGGTTTGTGTTCATTTTAATAGAGGTCAACATAATTGGCTGCAGCTGGACCGGCGAGTGTTGGATCACAACTTCTCCAAGAAGACTGGCCCTTTGGAGCTCAAGTTCCTTGTGAGGTCAGTAGGTCTCTAACATCTTATCATCTAACACTGTACATTCCTCATCAGTCCAAAAGCTCTTGGCTTGCTGGATTAGTTTGCCGTACTTACTTGCAATAAGTCATGTCAGTGGCAGAACAGCATTTTATGAAGGAAGATCAACAGAGCAAATGGATGTTAAATTTTATTTAGCAACATTCACCATCCCGTTGATGATGCACTTGATTGTGAGGTACAGGAGCGCAGAAGATATACTTTCTATGTGATTGACAGCATCTCTGCATGAATGTTTCCCCAAAAAGGACCCTGTTGTTCTTTCACATTCCCATTAGGGGGCGCCATTTAGCCATGATTTGCCATGGATACTCAGATACTTTTTCCTCATTTGGCCATTGCACTGATGCATCAAACTCACTGTTGCAATGTAACTTCTGGATTTGACTTGTGTGTTTTTTTTTATAATTGCCTTAATCAACAGTTGTTTATTGTATGTATAAATAACGTCATACTGAAATCCCCTGTAGGTTTTACATCGAGAACATAACATTTCTGAAGGACACGACAACTATAGAACTCTTCTTCCTGAATGCCAAATCCTGTATCTTTAACGTAAGTAAAGCAACAACAACAACAAAAAATCCCATTATCTAATGTCATCTGCAGTGTCAGCATTGCTTTGCACAGCCAGACTGAGTCATGGAATGACTAATTCCCCTATAAATCACGTCCAGTAACCAACGGCACAGGGTACTGTTTGTGAGGGGAGTGAGTGGTTAGGGGGTGTGGTTTGGGGGGATCCCCTAGAAGTAGAGTCCCCCCCACCCGGCTATGTTCAGGGGTGGCTTCTGGAAGTTTAAAGGCGAGAAGGAGGCTGTGTGTGTGTGTGTGTGTGTGTGTGTGTGTGTGTGTGTGTGTGTGTGTGTGTGTGTGTGTGTGTGTGTGTGTGTGTGTGTGTGTGTGTGTGTGTGTGTGTGTGTGTGTGTGTGTGTGTGTGTGTG
Organism: Engraulis encrasicolus; assembly: GCF_034702125.1. Lineage (NCBI taxonomy): Eukaryota > Metazoa > Chordata > Actinopteri > Clupeiformes > Engraulidae > Engraulis > Engraulis encrasicolus. The sequence goes on from NC_085870.1 coordinate 26,411,431, forward strand.
TGTGTGTGTGTGTGTGTGTGTGAAAGAGTGTGTGTGTGTGTGTGTGTGAGAGAGAGTGTGTGTGTGTGTGTGTGCATGTGTTTATGAGTGTGTGTGTGTGTGTGTGTGTGTGTGTGTGTGTGTGTGTGTGTGTGTGTGTGTGTGTGTGTGTGTGTGTGTGTGTGTGTGTGTGTGTGTGTGTGAGAGTGAGTGTGTGTGTGTGTGTGTGTGCTTGTGTGTGTGCGTGCCTCCAGATGTCAGCGTCTCTTAAACAAGCATGTCGGGCCAAAAACACAGTTGGCAGCCATGAAGCCGCCTTTGTGCCGGCAACAAGGCCAACACAGCCCAGCATAAGCTGCAACAGCAGTGAGCATTTCACACACTGAGCAGAGAGCAGAGGCATGTGCTTCACAAAAATAATAAAGCACTGCAGATACATGAAAAGGGATCAATGCTTGCGTTAGCATAGAAGATTGAAATTGCATTTGACCGCAAAATGACTCCAAAGTGCAGGCAGCTAAGAACTAAACTCACTGATGTAGACATTACACAACAAATAGAAAGCAGCGTGTGCTGGCAGCAGAGGGTCACTCTGAGTCCGCTAAGCAACAGCGCAAGTGTGGCAGTCTGCCTGGCCTCTCTCCAGACTCCCCTCCTGTGAAGCACCACTTACACCAGTGGTTCTCAACCTTTTTTTTTTTTAAAGAAACACCCCCTTGTCCTCATCACAAGCCTTCCAACGCCTCTTTTGACATCATCATAAGACTGACAACGCCCCTCTTAGTATTGGAAAATTAAATGAACTAATGCCCCCCTAATGGCAACTAAGCACCTCTCAGCTCTCCAAAGCCCCCTGGGGGGCTGTACCGCCCACGTTGAGAAGCACTAACTTAGAGCCAGGGAGAGCCCATTCCAGCACAGACAGACAGCACAGGGTCTCTTTCTGGTTCATACTTTCTCTCTCTCTCTCTCTCTCTCTCTCTCTCTCTCTCTCTCTCTCTCTCTCTCTCTCTCTCTCTCTCTCTCGCTCTCTCGCTCTCTCTCTCTGACCATGTTTAGCACTTCACTTCACCCCTCCTGCTATGTTGGTTCCGTAGCTTTGCTGCTTGTTGGACAACGACTTGTTGACGTAGCAGTGAAGTGAACAGGCTCGCTATTTGTTTGTCTGGTTGTTGTTTTTTATGTGTGACTCAGAATTGTTAAGCATTAAGGAAGACAATATAGGCCATAGATCACACTCTGTTTCTTCAAATTATTCATCCACTGCAGGGATAGAGAAGAATTAAGAAGAATTAAGGAAGACAATATATTTGTGATATGCGTTGTGTATTTCTATGATATACATACGGTTCTAATGACGTGGGTGAGAACAATGCTTCATGTGCTCTGTTGTCTGTTCTGAAAACCTGTAATCCATCTCACTGCTCTGCTCAGCTTGTCCAGGGGGAGCCCATCTGTAAAGCCTCTGTCAGATCAGAGCCATTCAGGCCAGTTTGGGTTAATAAGGGATGGACAGGCAGGGTGTGCTGCTGCCCCAGACACTGTGGAGTGGGCGGTGGGTGGGCTGTTTTAAAAGGACAGACTCAGCCATAAAATGATGTTTGGGAAAATACAACAACAATTTAATTGCTTAGTAATATCATATCCATCTACGTGTATGCAAGGGTGTCATACAGGGGGGGTAAAGTGTGACTAAGTCACCGGGGCCCAATGGATTTAGGGGGCCCACACACACTCCAATTTATGTAGTTATATGGCTGGGGGTGGGGGGGTCCATTGGAGCTGATTGTACATAGGGCCCAAAATATTCTGCTACGCCCCTACATCTATGGCCCAAACCGCTGAATATTCTCTGCATAGATAGTTCAATGCTAATTGACATACCATCACAGTAGATTACGTGGTTAACGCTTCTAATCTGTGAATTAGACTATGCAACTGCGGCGAGGATCCGCATTAATAATGACGGTTTATATGCCCTGTGTTTATAGTTTCTGAAGAACGTTATTGTCGCTGGCGTTAGAATCTACCCCTTGATCTCAAAGTTCATGGTGTTGCCTGCTGTTTGAGTCTCCTCTGACAAGCTGCAGATGGCGAGGTCGAAGGGTCTCTGCTCGGACATTAGTCTAGATTTACCTAATAACAATAGTGGGGTCGTTTTTTTTTGTTTTTTTTTAGCTTTTCGTAATTGCAAACAATTGGTACAGTAACTATTTCACGCTACAAATGCTATATCTTTCTCCGTTCTCTGAAACTCGCGAGTGCGCGCCGCGATGGCGAGCGCAAGTTTCTTCTCATGTTTTCCAGCCCCCCGAACAACATCAACCTGCTCTTCGACTGTACCATTTTATAGTCGACAAACTTATAAGCACTTTTTAGGTTTCTGTCTTTGACGAATTTATAGCTTCTACTTTTAACATTTAATAGTTATTAATCTGTTGAGACATGCATTACGTCGGCGTAAAATAAATCCAGGTTGCGTATTTTGAGACGAAATATACGGCGGCTTAATGGTTTCGTCCATCGTAGTGGATCCTGAAGGTAGCGGCACAGGCAATTTCCAAAGTGGGGAAGAGTGAACAACTAGGATAGGACGGTCTGTGGGGGAGGATTAACTAACATCGACGACTCTTCTTTCTTTCTGCTCTGTTTTACTACTTTAGGGGCTTTTTGAAGTGGAGAGTGACCATGTATTCAAATTAGCGGCTTATGCGCTGCAGGTAAGCAAGTCTTTTTGATATATTCCCAACATTAGTATGACAGAAAGAATCGCTGTGCAGGCATGCGCTCTAACGACGTGCTGCATTTGAATTCGCTGTCTGCAGCGATGCATTCGTGTCCAGTGGGCTTTCAAATTCAGATTGCTACAACGTTAGTTGTATCAGTTCTATTTCATGGACCTCGATGTAACAATCTATGTAACAATCTTCTTTGCTGTCTGTTGCTGAGCTATGTTGTAAGATCGTGTCGTTCATGCAACTGAAGAACAATCGGTGTATATTTGCAACAGGTTTTAGAGCCTATAGTTCTAATAGTGTGGGATATGTAAAGGGGGGATCAGGCTGGAGCTGTTGATATTGTGTGTACTCTCCTCGTGATTGCTAGTTAAGCGCCTTAAGTGGGCCAATACCCTGACTTCTTAACACAACAGGAGAACATGTCAAATACTCCCTTGTATGTTTCTCGTGGTCCAGTTGTTACACCTGTTTTTGATGTATTTTCTTTATTATTCCGTCTTCTCAGTTGTTTAACTCTTTTTTTATTTGTTGTCTTTTAGGAAGCGAATGGAGACTACACGAGGTAAGGCAATTTCAAAACTTTCTTCACATTTGTTAGTCTTACTGTGCTGTAAACAAACTTCTTGGGGGATGTGGGATTGTTGCTATGACTAAAGCTGCTTGCATCAAGTTTTGGCACCAGAACTATTGTGCATCACACACCTGTGTGAAGTCAGATTGCACCTTAACACTAGACATTTTGACTCTGCAGTGGAACTCTAGACATGGGTACATTTAGGCCTATTTGGTTTTGCATGGTGAGGTCAGGTGGGATTTTAAATCCATTTAGTTCCTTGTTCATGCAGTGTCAACTACAGTGGAATCTTAAACAAAAGTCTACCTCATGTCCTAGTTCTAGGTCACAAATTAATAGCTCTGTTTTGATTTAGTTTGATTTGTTTATGTTGATGTACTCCTGTCAGCATATTTTGACATCTAACTCAAAATGGAGTTGCTCCAAAGTAATTTTTCCTATTATTGTGTGTAATAAATGATGGCTTCCTTTTTCAATGTTCATCGAGCCTTATCCATTTGCCTTTGTGTGTGGTGTTATCGCTTCTCCTTGCTGGGCACAGAGACTGCAAAGGTTGTAGTAGGGAAAAGTGCTGATGTGCTGAAGTTGGATGAAGGGAGCCTGAGGTCTGCGGGGAGTTTTTAAAAGAGCCATGAGACTTTATTATGTTGGCTTTGAATGGTAGGGAGACCTGTGGTGACCTACAAATATACGACCCCTACAATCACAGCAGGCGTGTGTGTGTGTGTGTGTGTGTGTGTGTGTGTGTGTGTGTGTGTGTGTGTGTGTGTGTGTGTGTGTGTGTGTGCGTGTGCGTGTGCGTGTGTGTGTGTGTGCGTGTGCGCGCGCACACATGTTTTTACCCTTCTCTCTCAGTTCAGAGGCCACCCCTGTGTATTATTTGAAAACAATGATTAGTGCACAGGTAGGCATTGTATGGTGTGTATGGAGAAGTTAACTATACCCTATACACACACAGGGGAGAGAGTACCTAGCAAGCACTGCCATTTAGTACTTCTAAGGGCGTGTTGTTGAACAAAATCATAAATGGTTTAAGATGTATAGCATCAAGTTTACCAAATGTCAGGTGAAAATAGAGTGCTCTATTTATTTATCCCCAAGGAAAGGAGGTTATGTTTTGTCAAGCATTGATTGCTCCACCCAGAGTGTTTGCAGTTCCTTTCAGAAATATTATCCAGACGAGTTAATGTTTCACTACCTGCACACTGTACCCTTGAATGGTGCTGTTTAACCTGCCCCGGAAATGGCCGCCATGCCTTGTGTATTCAATGACCTCATTTGAGAATCCAGACCAGTCAGACCCAGGAGCGTCTCTGTGCGTATGAGATTTGTGTCTGTTATGACTTACGATGCTCTTACATTGCTGTGTTACTGCGGTCTGCGGCAGTGAATAGAGTAGGGATTCCCAAACTTTACCATGACATGGCCCCCTGTGGTTATACCTACATTATACCTCCTCGCCCCCCCATATACCAGTAGATTCTGGCCAAAGCCCCCCCTTACATAGGGTGTGCCACACAGCTTTTTTTCTGCACACCCCTTTCACAACCGTAGTCTAGGTCCATGAGTCAGTTCCCCATTGGGATATATAAAAAGATGATAATGGTACTGATGTTCAGATATACAGTAGAGTATGATAATGCAGTTCTTAACTAAAGGGAACATAGTTTGATTTATTCTTGGTTTATTTTAGTTATTCAATTTATCCAATTATCTATTTTGCCTTTCCTGCCAACCTGCCGCGGCCTCCCTAGCACCCCCTCGCGGCCCCCCTGGGTTCCCTGGCCCCCACTTTAAGAACCACTGGAATGAAGACAGTAGTGCATATGGGATGTTAACATTTGTAAATCCCCCTCCATATAAAACATCCACCACTGCTCACGCCCCGGACTGAAGGGAGTCCTAAGAGGCAGACCTGGAGATTAGGTGTGTGTGTGTGTGTGTGTGTGTGTGTGTGTGTGTGTGTGTGTGTGTGTGTGTGTGTGTGTGTGTGTGTGTGTGTGTGTGTGTGTGTGTGTGTGTGTGTGTGTGTGTGTGTGTGTGTGTGTGTGTGTGTGTGTGTGTGTGTGTTCCCACCCCCATCCATGCCTTCCTGGGAACTCATCTGAAGCAGGGAGACGTCTCCCAGTGTACTCGGCACACCAAGCAACAGAGCTCGGATAGAAGAATAGGGTGCACTAGTATTCAAATGGGTTGGCATTGGACAGTATATGATGGGACAGGACAGAATAATATTGAAGAGGCTAATACAGGATAGTATAGGCTAGGATGGGACAGGACAGAATAGGTTAGGATAGGATAGAATAAAGAAACGGATGGCATATTTTGGTGTAGGGCAGGGCTATTCAAATGGCGGCCCTGGGGCCAGATGCGGCACTTAGAGCGCAAGGCTCTGGCCCCCCACAAGCCCCTTGAAATACAGAATTGTTTTTCAGAATTTAGAGCTAAAAGTACAGTTCTGTATCGAGCTGAAATGGACGTCTAAGAAATGCAAAATCTTCCAAACCCCCAAACCCCCCACCTCAATGAAGTCTCCCATATTTTTTTTCATTCATAGTCGCCAACCAATACATAGGCCTACGTATAGTTCGGCCCCTTTACTAGGAGGAATTTGAAAAACTGGCCCTCGTTGACATTTAATTGAATACCCCTGGTGTGGGGTATGATAGGATGGTATAGGGCCGAGGGAGCTGAGGTAGTAGGGTATGTTCAGGGTGACACCCTTGTGTACCCATATACTGCAACGATTGCAGGAAATGGCACCTACTCTTCCCGAGGTCCATGCATAACATCTAGTAACAAACTGACTCGCCTTTGAAGGGTAGCCGAGTAGTATATAAAGTGAACTCTTATTGTAATATTAGTAGGAGTTCTTAAAGTGGGATTGGCCATCTAGTTGCAGTTTATAACCGCTTTAAGCCTTGCATGCAGTATGTGCATATCAGGGTTGGGTGCTGTTGAGCTGAGATTGTGCAGCAGCAGCAGCAGCAGCAGCAGCAGCAGCAGCAGCAGCAGCAGCAGCAGCAGCAGCAGCAGCAGCAGCGAGCACATCTGGCCTTTGTACCCAGGTACCAGTGGCTTCATGCCACTCCACCAGAATAGCTCATCCATTAGTGTGCCTTTTTTTCGTCTCCCTTTCCCTTTCTCCACCCACAGACTTGAACTGACTAGCCCCATATCACGCACGCACGCACACACACACACACACGTACACACACACACACACACACACACACACACACACACACACACACACACACACACACACACACACACGTATATGCATACATACCCTTAACTGACACACACACACACACACACACACACACACACACACACACACACACACACACACACACACACACACACACACACACACACACACACACACACACACACAGTACATCCATACATACACACATTTAGCTGAGTTTGGAGGGTGGGTGTAGGAGCTGTGGTGCCCATAGTCTGGCCTGCCATGCTCCACGAGATAAGCCAGACGCTGTAATGGCTTCCAGGTGCATGGCAGCACAGGGGGGTTAAGCCGGGGTGTTGGGGCATCCACCGCAGACCCCCTTTGGCGACACACACACACACACACACACACACACACACACACACACACACACACACACACACACACACACACACACACACACACACACACACACACACACACACACACACACACACAGACAACCCCCTTATTCATAACTCACCAGACTCTATTCCCTTGTTATAAAACTACATGTGTAATTGTCATCACAGTCTAAGTCACTAATCACACGGCGAAGCAAAATAAGAACCCATGCAGAAAAGGAGCCAGGTATACGTCAACGCTCTTCCTGGCTTTCCCCAAGTGTGATAAGCCATAGCTGATAAATGGGGCTTGTTCGTAGGTGTGTTTTATAGCAGTCCAATGGAGTACTTAGTTAAATATTATTCATGCCACTGTTTGTTTGCTGGCCTGGAAACTCGTACACACCTAGCAGAGATTGTTGATGTCGCCAGAGTATGGCAGTGACATGCACTCGTTATTCTCTGCTCTGCGAGGGGCATTTCATTCAACAGTAGAAGAACAACAAACGTGTTGATGGTTGAAACACCACGGCTATGGACACTATGGCTTGAGACAATGGCCATGGTGCGTGCGAGCTCTGTGTGTGTCTGTGTCTGTATTTTCCAAAACACCAAACAGTCCTGCTGTTTTTTGGTCATGTGAGGGTCCTCGCTCTGAATGGTGCAACCCTCGTCCAAACTGTACCCCAACCCCCTCCTTCTCTCTCTCTCTCTCTCTCTCTCTCTCTCTCTCTCTCTCTCTCTCTCTTTCTCTCTCTCCCCATTCTCTCCCTCTCCCCATTCTCTCTCTCCCCTCCTGCCTCCCACCAGGTCTGGCCAGCGAGGCCCCTGAATAGCCTTTGTCAAGCCTCTACAGTGTAGAGCTTTGCCAAGCCCCCCTTCTCTCTCTCTCTCTCTCTCTCTCTCTCTCTCTCTCTCTCTCTCTCTCTCTCTCTCTCTCTCTCTCTCTCTCTCTCTCTCTCTCTCTCTCTCTCTCTCTCTCTCTCTCTCTCTCCAATTGAAAGGCACTTTGCTCCCCCTGCCTGTGTATTGAGTGACTCATGGTTCATATTATCGTGGGACCTTGACAGTGACATACAACACATTATGTCTAGAGAGATAAGGCACCAGCAGTGGCCTGTAGGAGAGAGAGAAAGTGCATCGCAGGAGAAGGAAAAGAGAGAGAGAGAGAGAGAGAAACCTCAGTTTTTTTATCTCCTTCCTGTATCCGTGATTTATGGGGACCTATGTACAATATTTTGCACATATCTCAGTGCTTTGTGGTGGAGGATAAGGGAATTATGGAGGACGTACTTTACCTTAGTGGTGCTGGTCTGTGCATGTCCTCCACAGAGGCAGACTTTCCATTAGGCAAACCTAGGCAATTGCCTAGGGCCCCGACCAAATCTGTCCTCCATAGGGGCCCCAACTGTCACACCAGTTGCGGTAAACACACACACACACAAAAAAGCATGATCTTAATTTGTCACTTGTGTAAAGTAATCCAAGATAATATATGAGACGAAACACTAAAATGGCACCAAAACCTAGAATGTTCTGTCTATATAATGACTTTTGAGGGCCCCATGTTTATATTTCGCCTAGGGCCCTAAAATGGCTAGATCCGCCCCCGGTCCTCCATAGACAGAACAGAACAGAGAGTTAAGCCCAGCGATGGTTTGGGAATGCCTGCCTTGCCTGTACGAACAGGACCGTGTTACTTCTATTAATGCAGGCAGACACACCTTGTTTACCAAGAAAAAAGAGGCTCTTGAAAGAAAGGCCTTTTGATAAGAGCTGAGATAGCGTGTTTAGATGTTCTCTCTCTGTAGTCATCCCAGCAGCAACAGCAGACAGGCACAGACAGAAATATATTTTTTACCACAGATTTCACCCTTTCAGGAATGCCAATTAACTCAAAGCTGTTATCATGATGATGAAAGTGCAAAACCTTTTTCCCTGCAACCTTTCATATTTTTCATTTTGGAGAGTTTTTTTTTTCATGCAACTGTTATATTTCCGGTCCTGAAATCTATTACTAATCTGAAGCTCGCAGTTGATCGTGATGAATGGCTGGGGAGTATTCCTGGCTGCGGGTTTATGGTTATTAAAATCTCCTCTCCTGTGCTGTGCCGGCTTTCATATCCTGTGTCTGTGGGTTTTATTTTTTAAAATTTAACGGACGATATCTCTGCTCATCCCCAGTGATGAATGCACGCGTGAGGATCTGAAGAAACTTCCCACCTTACCCACCAACGTGTTGACGGAGCACCCTTCGCTCGCATACTGGTAAGCTGAGCCGCATCATGCATCACGAGTCTGCATTCGCAGGTTGTAACCTCTGCATACCACAAACACATATTTTGCAACTTGCAAGCTGTGCATTCTACCAATACATACAGCTTGTGACCTGCCTCTACAACCAGAGCATATGAAGAGCGTTTAAAGGGGTATGCCACTATTTTTGGGCTTAATACAGTTAAAATCATTGGCCGGGGTTTATAAAAGTGGTAAAGTGTCTTATTTTTCATGTTAAGCGTGATCTTGCTTTAAGACAAGTTAAAAGAGGGAATATGTCGGTAAGCTAGTGAAAGTCAATGGATCCGTGTAGCATGCTACACGGATCCATTGACTTTCACTAGCTTAGCGGCATACTCCTTTTTTTAACTTGTCTTAAAGCAAGACAACGCTTAACATGAAAAATAAGACACTTTATAAACCCCAGCCAACGATTTTGACTGTATTAAGCCCCAAAATAGTGGCATACCCCTTTAAGCTTTTTAGAACTCCAAGTATTATTTGCTTGCATACTGTGCAGTGTCTTCCAAAGTGGGGTTCGCGACTACGTAGGGTTGGTCACAGACAGAATTGACTGTTTGTCGTATATCTTGAATATATGCTTTTGTATGATATAACCATTTCATATATTGGTAAGTAACAGTACATGCATGTATGGTTAATAATTAATACATGTATTTGCTTTTCCTGGGAATTTCAAATTAATATTTATTCCTATTTAGGGACAAAAAATGCTAGCCATAGAGCTCTTCAGCGTTGACGTCAACTTGTATGCGGCGTTTGGACTTCCGGTTCCATGGCGATTTTTTTACATTGCAAAACGCCATAGAGATTCAGGTTTGGCAAAAATATAAGTTGCACGCCAACAACGAACATTAGCGTGTCCCCGCATCCCTTTCTCATTAGTGGAACGGATCGTATCATCATGTTGGTGTATTCACATGTTAAATCATGACGATTATAATTCAATATTGCTAACCCCTTTCTGATCATTAAAACTTCCGAACTACATACTTTCCTTTGGTTGCCATGGGTACAACCTTCCGCACGTACATGACGTTAGATACAGGCGCCGCTTCTGTAGTCGCCAAAAGTTTCCGGGTTTAGCATATGGACGCAACATCGTATTTATGTCGAAGTTTGACACAAAATGATCAACCATGTCATACCTACAGCCTATTTTTAACACCCTCGACAGTTTGCGGGGGTTCGCTAAGCGCGTGCTTGCACTCGGAGCTTATTTGAAACTAGCCCCTATTCATTCCCTATGGAGGCCGGAAGCCGATACGAACCAGGAAGTCCTTAAATGCTAACATGAAAGACTACAATCTACCACATGCNTCCGCGTTACTGAAGAACTCTATTTGGAATATGGGGGAAAGGGCTTGTAAAAATATATTTAGATACAAAATGGTGGGGTCCCAGCAGAAAAAACGTTTTGGACCCATGGCTGTAGTGTATTTACCATGACTATCAAAGTTGCCCTATAAAGCCATGAGGGATTAACTACACAAGATACTATTTGTGTTTGCTTTGTTATTAATAAGGAAGAACTGTGTCTTACCACTAGCGAATGTTAGTGGCTTATACATCCCCAATAGCACGTGTTCACAGAATGTCAACTGTATGGCACCAGCAGCAGAGAATATCAGGAGCTTATAAACCGCACATGCCATTAGCACATATTAGCCAAATGTCAGCTGTGCGTGCGTGCGTGTGTGTGTGTGTGTGTGTGTGTGTACCACCAGCACATCCTAGCAGCACATACACATAAGCCGTGTGCGTTGGGTTGCGTATGTGTGCCACTAACTATGTACACGAAGAGCTCATTTGCAGATGCTGATGGCCACCTGGCTCGTTAAGCTGTTTCTGTGTCTGCCTCTGACCCACCCAGCCAACTAACCCCCCCACCGGCCCCGCCCCACCTCACATAAACTGAACCCTCTCATGCCGACGAGTAGACAAATGGAGCTCAAGCTATTCAAACACATATTCAGATGCAGAGCTGTTGACGACATCCATCAGCTCATTTACCTGAAATAATGTGTCTAATTAATTAGGGTTGTGCCCACGTGTTCATGTCTGCCCAGCGGTGGCGGTTTGGGGAATGCCAGGTGGTGGTGCCCTCCACTGAACTCCACTCCCTGGCAGCTGTACACGCGGGCACCGTTTTGACAAGATGCCCCCCCCCCCCCCCCCATCCTGCTCAGTGCCAGGCTGCTGTCAGTGGTGTGTTAAAGGGTTCTCTTGATGCTAACAGACAGCTGCCCATGGATTAATTGGCAGATTTTAGTGTGTTTCTTTCAGTGTGCGCGTGTGTGTGCACGTGTGTGGGTGTGGGTGGGTGCGCGTGTGCACTGGCATATGTGCAGCGTGTGTCAAGTTGTGTGTGTGTGTGTGTGAGCTTGTTTTGTGTGGTTTGGCGTGCGTGTGCTTGCATGTGCCGCATATTTGAGGGCGTATGTCTATCAACAGCTGAAGAGATTGCATTGCAACAATTCAGTATGTGTGCGTGTGCCTACACTGCTGTGTGTGTGTGTGTGTGTGTGTGTGTGTGTGTGTGTGTGTGTGTGTGTGTGTGTGTGTGTGTGTGTGTGTGTGTGTGTGTGTGTCAGGGCTTGACACTGGCACCTGCCAACCGGCCAAATGCTGGTAAAACTTGTCTGTGGCTAGTAATACTTTCAGTGTCACTAGCCAATTTGACTGGCTCTGACAGTATGTATCATAGTACCCTATACCATGCTGTTTGCCCTGTGTGTCAATTGTTTGTATCGAAGAACAAGAAAAAGCTCAGTAACTCAGTTTATATTTGCTTAATATAGGCTACTTCCAAGTTGAAAGCTATACACCCATCTTGCTTTAACACCTCATCTTCTGAGGATAGATGTACACCATCACAATAAAGAAAACAAAAAACAATATCAAATGTATGGCTAGTAGAAAGGCTGAATGGCTAGTGACTTGGGAAAATCACTAGCCACATTGGCCGGTGGGTGAAAAAGTTAATGTCAAGCCCTGGTCTGCATGTATGTGTGTGTATGTGTGTGTCTATGTGTGTGTGTGTGTGTGCTTTCGCAGATGCATGTGGGTGGGTGTTAGTGTTGAACAGAGTGGGGGGGTGATATTGGGTAAAGCCTGCCGGGGTCGAGGATTGATACTGCAGTTGTCCAGATGGCGTGCAGTCAGTGCTGCGGGCTTCAGAGATACAGTATGTCTCACAGGACAGGCTGTTAAAACAGTTTTATTTGGGCTAAAAAAAGACAAGCAAAGAAAAAAGATGTGAATGAAATTAACATTTTAAGCCTCTTACCACACCACCAGCAGTGCCACCAGCAGCGTCTCTCCGTACGTTATGATCTCATCGTGTGCTTCCCCACGCTCTGTTTCACCACAGCGAGGACCGAGTCATCGAGCACTACAAGAAGCTGAAAGGAGTGACCCGAGGACAAGCCATTGTCAAGTAAGTGAAGTCATTCGCTTTCCATTTCATTTCCTCTCGCAGGCGGTAAGAGAAGGACAAGACAAGGCAGGGCATGGGGTGCATTTCTGGAAACCATAGTTGCTAACTTTGTTAGCTACTTTGTTGTTTGCTTTACAATTTCCCATTGACGACTGCCCAAGTTGCTAAGTGCTAACAACTACGCCTTCAAGAAAGGCACCCCAGAGCAGGGCAGCATAGTGTAGTGCGAGATATTGTGACAAGTAAATCGTGTCACAAAGTGCAATCAAGGATGTAAAGGGGGCAATGAGGCTTCAACACATAGGGTGACGCTCGTAAACTCAGCTGGGTGCTGCTGCTGTTGGTGAGGGTGTTTAACTGTGTAGACAGACCAGCCAACAGCATCAATGTTAAAGTGTCTCCTTTTGTTTCACTGGTTTGGATTTGGTCTCTTTCCGCCGGCCAAATTGTCGTTAATTACTGAGTCCATCCGACGACCATAGACTGACCCCTTCTCTCTCCCTCTCCCTCTCTCTCTCTCTCTCTCTCTCTCCGTCTCTGTCTCTCTCTCTCGCCCCCACCACGTCCTTCACCTTCTGTCTCTCTCTCTCCTATCACTTCACTCCCCTCTGTCTCTCTCTCTTTCTCTCTCTGTATAATTGTGTCTGTCTCTCTCCCTCCTTTCTCCACTCCTCAGTCTGTCGCTGCTCAGCTGTGACCATGACAGTGACAGTGGCCCACTGTGTTTGCGTGGCCACGGATTTCAGACAAGGTCGTCCCGGCCGGGGGCTGGCTGTGTTCATCAGGGGCTGTGTCCCTGAGCTGATCAATTCCCCCCCACATACCACACACACACACACACACACATATATAATGTGCGCGCACGCACACACACACACACACACACACACACACACACACACACACACACACACACACACACACACACACACACACACACACACACACACACACACACACACACACACACACAGAGTCCCCATCAAGGCCACTGGAGGAAATCAATGGTGTTACTGATGTAACTGACACTGGGCTGTGAATTAGTGTTCCTCAACGCCAATTGCCCCCTGTAACAACGTATGAGCAATGGCATTTAACTGTTCTCACCTTCCTCTCACTCTCCTCTCATATGTATGCCTCTGCTTTCTCTTCAAGGTACTTGTCTCTGGTTCAGTCCCTCCCCAACTATGGAGTGCATTATTATGAAGTAAAGGTAAGAGAGTCTTTTACTCTTAACTGACAGTTAGCAACTTAGCTATTTCAGGATAATGGCTAACTGTCCCTGGTGCAATGTGAGGGTTAAGGACCTTGCTCAAGGACACTTTAGCCATTACCTACTGCCAGTAGGCTACTGGTTAAGATGGGATTTGAAACCACAACCCTCTGATCTAAAAACTAAATCCTCTAACTATTGGTCCACAGCTAGCCTTACTATCAGCTTTTCTGTGTTATTTTTCCAGTAGTTAAAAGGAGGGATTTAAGAATTCATAATCACCTATTTGTCCTAGCTGGCAAATCTTTTCCTCGAGATGCTGTGGCTCAGACCAGCCACCCACAACGGGTCTGCCTGCCCGTGGGGGGCATGTGCTTACCGCTGCTCTTTTTCTGCCCCCCCAACATGCTCAGTCTGCAGAGATCAAACATAGGCTTTGTAAAAAGTGACTCGCAGAGCTTTTGGATTGGCGGGGATTGGGTTTGGGGGGGGGGGGGGGAGGGAGAGATGAAGGAGTGTGGAGTGGAGTGGAGTCTGCAGAAATCTTTTAGATCTTAGTCACGCGTAGGGTCGTTAGAGTTGCTAATGCGCCGGCCATAATGGGATAATGGGCCTCCAGTAATTGTGTATTTTCTTTTGCTAGACTTTACCACATTAAGGGGGGAAAACTGCTAATGTCATGAGACGTTTAAGTGTGTTGCTCGTGGGGCTCGCTGCTACTTTCCCTCTCGTCTTATGTCTCTCAGGACAAGCAAGGCCTTCCCTGGTGGCTGGGGGTGAGCTACAAAGGCATCGGGCAGTACGATCAACAGGACAAGCGCAAACCGCGAAAGGTAAGCTACCGTCCAGTCATTCACCTTACCAAAACTGTGTGTGTGTGTGTGCGCGCGCGCGTGTGTGACTGTATGTGTGTGTGTGTGTGTGAGTGGGGAGGGGGAGAGGCAGTGTTGTTATTCAGTTTCCTGTGTTGTTGCTCTGCACAGTCGGTTAAATTTTGACTAAACTGTAAATAACCGGGAACAAAGCCTCCATGTGTGTGTGTTCATGCCTACACAAGGAAGGTCAGGGAGGTTGTTGGTGGCTATGGTGAATGAGTGAGATTCACAAACCTATGTTTCGAAGGCAGTTTATTATCCCTTGAGGCCGCCTTATCCGCCCCCCGATACAATTTTAATGTTACGCAGTTTCACATGAAATATGACGTTTTACAAAGCAATCTTAGAGAAATTTCATTTGCAATACAATATAAGTTTTATTTTCAGGGGACCTGAAAGAGAAGGTGGGGTCTATTTTGAAGGTGGCTGCCCTCAGTATAGGCCTGAAATGCTGGGGGAAATCCTGGTTTGCCCTTGGAGGACTTAATAAAATTAGAAGTGGCCCTTTGAATGATAAAAAAAAATCCCCACCCACCCCTGATGTAAAGTGAATGGGGAAGGGGGAAGGGTAGAGGGGATGGACATGAGGAGATATGAATGACTTGTCAAGATCTGTGGGTATGAGGAGATGGGAATGACTTGTCAAGATCTGTGGGTATGAGGAGATATGAATGACTTGTCAAGATCTGTGGGTATGAGGAGATGGGAATGACTTGTCAAGATTCGTTTTGCTAAGTGATGTGGTGCTGGAAGAATGGCCCTGTGTGTGCCAACATGTGCCAGTTGCTGTTGTGTATTGGCCCCAGGACATGAGTAATGGCACTCGACCTCACCCTCCGCAATACACAACGACAGCTGGCCGTGTGTGTCGAAATGGCAACGAGACCAATCAAGTCAGTCAGGATGTGATTTGGAGTGAATCTCCGAGGTATTGCCTCACATACACCTGACACCTGAATGCCAAGCTGTTTTGTCGGTTGTGTATTCCCCCCCACGCGTGCATTCCTTCCTCTGTTGCATCAGATATGGGGACTGAGTAGTAGAGTAGAGTAGAGTAACTTTATTAATCCCCAGGGGGAAATTCAGGTATCCAGTAGCTTACATAAATACACAAATAAACAAATGCCCACATGGACATTTCAAGACACAAATAACACAGGAATAGTCAGGGAGGGGAAAATAAAAATAAAAATAGTAAAGATAAAGAATGTGAAAATGTAATATGTAAAAAATGTAAAAAGGTAATTGTGCAAAAAGACATTCTGTGACTTGGGATAGACCATGTGCAGAAAAACATGCTGTCAGTTAAGGTAGACGGTCTTAACATGACCTGGAAAAAAGTGTTGACAGATACATCTAAGATATAGTATAGTATGTAGAAGTAGGCAGTGTACAGAGTTCAGTACTGAATTCAGGCATGGAACAATAGTTTACATTAAACATTAGTTGGGAGAGGGTCACGCTGGCTTTGAAACATTCAGTCATTTCAGGGATTAAACAAGAGTAGTCCAGACCTCAGTTCACCTGAAGTGCAGGTTGACCACATTCTGACCTAGCCTGAAAGTTTCATCAACATCCATGCCTAACTTTTCAGTTAGACTGTGAACAAATGGCCTGACCGAACAAACCAACCACCCACCTCCTTGATGGAGGTAATTATTTCTTGTCGCCGTCCACCCTGTACTTGATGTCTTTTTGTATCTGAGCCTCTGGGGTGGATTTCTCGAAACCAAAGTTGCTCACTACATTAGCTACTTTGTTGTTTTCAATGCATTTTCCCATTGGCAACTACCGAAGTTGCTAACAGGCTAGCAACTTCTCTTTTGAGAAACTCAACCCTGGGTTGGTAAAATGCGGAGAATAGCTAGCTAGCTAGCTAGCTAGCTACCCTCTGGCTAATACTATAGAGGGGGGCCTCACCTCAGAGGGCTGTAGCCCAGCGTAATAACACTGCACCATGGGGAGTGTGCCGTGGAGGACTCCCGTCCCGAGCACTACTTGGACGGATGCCAGTCTTCTGCCAGGGGAGGTGGTGGATGCATGGGGTGGCTGAGTCTGCCCTGGTGGCACCCTGACTTTGTTTGGCGCTGATGGGCTGCACTAAAAGAAAATGGGGGCATTTATTTATTGATTTATTCTTTAAACAGAGCGCCGCGCCCCCCACCCCTCATCTCATCGCTCTCTTTTTTTATTTTTCCCCTCTCGCCTCCTTGTTTGTTATGTGTGTGTGTGTGCGTGCGCATGTCTCTTTCTCTCTCTCTCTCTCTGTCTCTCTCTCTCTCTCTCTCTCTCCCCCTTTCTGATTTTCCCTCTCTTTTTGTCTTTGTCACTCTTTCACGTGCCCTCTCTTTCTCTCCCACTCCAGCCAGCCCTCTGTCTTTCCCTTTCTCTGTCTTTGTGTATTCCTCTTTTTTCTCTGTCTTTCTCTGCCCTCTCTCCCTTTATCCTGCCTCACTCCCCTCTGTTTTGTCACGTTTGAAAGAATACAACCCCCGTTCCGTTTGAGAGAGGGGCCTGTCCTGTCAGCTGCTGTGTATTGATTCGGTTTCCTGTCAGGGCCCACGGCTTTTTTGTGTTCAGCTGGACCAAAGCAGCCCCAAACCCCCCTCAACCCCCCCCCCCCCCCCCCCTTTAAATGCAACTTGGTGCACCCCAGCGTCCATGCGCCCCAGCACAGCACAGCACAGCCCACCCATTGCTGAACCCATGCACCCCCCCCTCCTCCTCTTCAAATACAACTTGGTGCACCCCAGCGTCCATGCGCCCCAGCACAGCACAGCACAGCACAGCCCACCCATTGCTGAACCCATGCACCCTTCACCCTCCCCCCTCTCCCCTTTCTCCCAGCATGCCCCTGTTCATTATGCAAAGCTGTGCCGTTATTGTGGGTCCCCTCAGGCCAAACAATTGATCAAGCAATAAAACACAATTACTTTAGTGGATGAGGGGGAGATGAGGGGTAGAGATGGATTGTGAGAGAGAAGGATCTCACGGGATTGGACACATCAGCCACCACCCTCAAACCTCACCACCGTCAACGCCTTCAGATTAAAGAGCTCTTAAAAGGGAGCCCCCCCCCCCCGACTGCCAGATGTGAGGCCTGCTGAACACACTGCAAAAGGAGGACTGTAACTGCCACTGCCAACTGTAATTAAGGCACGGTGGTGTTGTCCCTTCTCTCCTTCATCAGAGGCAGTAGTACACACAGGAAGTTGACTGTGTGAAATGTGTCAGGTTTTTTGGGGATGGTATGGTAATGGTGTCACTGTTGCCCAGGCTGAATTCTGCGCCTTATAGTCATATGGTATGCATGTGTTTTTTTTATTCAGACAGTCTGTGACGCTGTCTTCTGCTCTGAGTAAGCGTGCAACTGGGCACAGCAAGTACCTGTGACAATAATTGAGGTGTGTCCTCCTGGCGTTACGTGCACAGTTTGTGTGCTCGTCTCACCTGACCAAGTGCATGACCTCATTGCCTGATGCCAATACAAACATAAACTGTTTTTTCTTACTCTCTCTTCTTTCCATCTTCTCTCTTTCTGTTTCTCTCTCTGTCTTTCTGGCAGCAGCTGAATTTTTATCTATGGTATAGTACAAAAGGTCTAAATCTCAAGTTCAGGAAATTCAAACCATGCCACATTTTGTTTAAAATGTGAATTACCTCACTTTTAGTTGATCGACCTGTCTTGACAGTTCATTGCAATCAGCTGATTCAGAACTGGATGGATCAGTTATTTGGCAGGGTTTATACCTATTGTCAACCCTGGATTGACACATTTTGCTTGTGTGTGTTGTAGAGTAATCTAGTCAAGTACAGTGAGCGCATCCCCGCTCACTCAATCTCATTGGAGTATAATTCCCACAGCACCATATGTATGGTGACCGAGAATGCTCCCACAGCCCCAGATCCACAGGTTGATGCCCCCTGTGTTACGTTACAATACATTACAATACATTACATTGCATTGCATTGCATTGCATTATATTATATTACATTACACTTTGCTGGCGCTTTGATCCATTCTGTTCTATTCTGCTCTGCCGTACAAAGGCAAAGTGCAGTAACTACGCCAACTTTGAGAAAAATGAAACATGAAACTGAGAAAACTGCCTTCAAAGTCTCGGTATTTGGTTGGATATTGTAGTTAATGCAAATTTGACACAGCAATATCTTTAAAACGGTACTCATTTGGACCATAACACTTTGTTGCAAGATATTAGGAGGTTTAATGAAGACCATTTTCAGTCTAAACTCAATTTTGAGAAAAGATGCAGTTACTGCACTTTGACTTTGCACGGCAGTACTGTCCCTCAACCCCAGAGATTCTCCCAGAACCACAGGTTGATGCCCCCTGTGTGGTTGCCCTCTGCAGGGGTGAATACCACCTCCACCACCATCGCTACTCCACCCCACCCTGTGACCGCATGCTGCCCCATGGCAGTGTCTGCTGGGAGGAAGGGTGGGGCTGTGCTGCAGAGGGCAGAGCGCACTCCCCTCCATTCACAGGCTTTAGTGTGACTCATGGTCTATGACATATATGTGCTGGTGGAGATTTACAGCAGTAGAACACACGCACACGCACACACACACAAACACACACACACACACACACACACACACACACACACACACACACACACACACACACACACACACACACACACACACACACACACACACACACCTGTACCTTTCTATGATGAGTTGCCTGTGAGTGTGTGGTTTTTGGGTTATGCCCGGAATCGGATCAGAATGTTCTATGCTGGCGCGTGTGTATCCGCAGGGTTGTTTTGGAATTATTTATTCCTGACTTTTAGTGGGCGATGTAAATCTCAGTACCTGGAGTCTGATGTCTGAGAAGAGAAGAGAAGAGAGGAGAGGAGGAGGAGGGAGGGGGTCTTCTCACCCTCTGATGTGGCAATAAAAAGAGAGTTTATATAACCTGTCAACGTGTGCTAGGTTTTCTGAATATTTATGCACCTTTTGCGCAGAGAAGTTTATTTTGTTGTTGTTTGCTTGGCGTTTTAAGGTCGTCTAATACGTAGATATTGCACCCATGGGCATGAGTGAATTTCATTGTATGTCATTTCCAGGTTGTCGTGTTTCAGCCATTGCTAAACACTTTCCCACAACTCTTGGCTTGAAAGCCCAGATTGTGGGTGGGTCAGATCTCTGGCATACCTCTACTGTGCGTCACTGCCAGTTATGCATTTGTGTACACAAGGAGGGAAAAAACAGATACATGTTCAAATGCTCAAACCAAAAGTAGTTTTCATGTGAAATTGTTAATGCGTTGAATTATAATTCATTGTCTGTGACTCTGTGTGTGTGTGTGTGATGTCTGAGCAATTGCTGTTATGTTTGAAATTTGTAGAAATTTGTTCCTGTGAACATTATTTTTTGTGTGAACTGAAAGAAGGTGTGTGTGTCTGTGTGTGCTCTCCTGAGTGGATCCGCTAGGCTGGTCGTCTGGGAAAGTAGCCTTGTGGGGCTCTCAGGCCCACTCTGTGGGGGAGAGCATCAGGGCACTGAGGCGGGCCCTGGAGGCCTTTTGTGTGTGTGGATAGCCAGGCTCCGGATCTGGATCCACCACCAGGCGTAATATCTTATTTATTATGCACTCGAAAACCCTGGGCCGCCACTGACACCCACCCCACCCCATCCCACCCCCATGATAAGGGAAATGTTTTTTTCCATCCCCTCCTTTTATTCCACTGCCAGAAAAGAACATTCTGTGAGAAGAAGTGTTGCAGAATGTATTAAAGTAGACACTCCACAGAATGTCAAGGCAAAAGTTGAAAAAGTTGTCCCCGTGAGTTTCCATTTATATGCATGGTTTGAAGCATCAGTTTTGTGCTACTCAAAGTGCAACTCTTGAAATTGAAACTCGGAAAAATGCCTTTGATGTTGGCATATACAGTTAGATCAGTCAAACGCTATATAATGCAAACGGTATATATTGTATATGCTCAGTGTCCAGTGGAAGTGTATTTTTGCAAACAACATACTGTAGTTGCTGCTTTGCAGTTTGATAATGTTCAATGAAAGCGTCATGGGCTTTTTACTTTACACAGCCCTAAACATTAATTCATTTTGGTTGGTAAGGTATTCTGAAAAGTGTAACATCTCGTAAGTTTACTGTTGATTTTTATCCCACACGATAAGTTCATGACGATAAGATTAGAGTGTTTCTGGGTAGTCAGGTGAGTCAGAGGTACTTTGCGTGCCAAAGAGTTTGGGCTCTCTCATGGTGGAGGTGCAGGGAGGCACAGAGCAGAGGCCTGCACATTAATGATTAGACGGAAGTAGTAGATTCCTGACATACTTGCCCTGGGAGGCAAGTATAGGAGGCTAGATAAAGACAGGGAGGGGGCAGGGGGTCTCTCTCTCTCTCTCTCTCTCTCTCTCTCTCTCTCTCTCTCTCTCTCTCTCTCTCTCTCTCTCTCTCTCTCTCTCTCTCTCTCTCTCTCTCTCTCTCTCTCTCTGTCTGTCTGTCTCTCTCTCTCTGTCTGTCTGTCTGTCTGTCTGTCTCTCTCTCTCTCTCTGTCTGTCTCTCTCTCTCTCTCTCTCTCTCTCTCTCTCTCTCTCTCTCTCTCTCTCTCTCTCTCTCTCTCTCTCTCTCATGAACAGGAGACGGCCTGGCTTGGTCTGGTCCGGCCTGACCTGCTGTGCCGAGTAACGCTGTAAAAAAATAAAGTGAAATGAAAAGGGCATTGACTAGTACGAGGTGAGGACTGAATGGCCGTCAAGGTCTTATCTAGAGATCTGCTAATGTTGCAAAGGGAAATGGCATGAAAAGAAACAAAATGGTTTCTTCCCCAGAGAGAGAGAGAGCAAGAGAGAGAGAGAGAGAGAGAGAGAGAGAGAGAGAGAGAGAGAGAGAGAAGGAGAGAGAGACAGAAGGAAGGAGAGAGAGAGAGAGAGAGAGCCAGAGAGAGAGAGAGAGAGAGAGCAGCAGCAGAGGAGGTAGAATTCCTTTTGTGTGAGTGCAACCTGTTGGGCTGGTTTTGGACTTGGAGGAGGACATGAGGAGAGGGAGAGGGAGAGGGAGGGGGAAGCGCCAGCCAGAGAAGCAGTGAGCCGAGGGCTCTCTGAGATTGAAAAGGGGAAGAGGGAGGAGAGAAAGAGAAGAGAAAAGAAAAAGACCTGCTAGAGAAGTGGAGGAGGGAGGGAGTGTGGTGGTGGTGGTTGTGGACGTGAGGGTGTTGCGCTTGCTCAAGGTGGATGAGTGTGTAGTGAGTAAGGTGGCTGTGATGTCACAAGAAAGGTTGGAGGAGAGTGAGGAGAGGGAGGGGTATTTTGGGGGCGGGGCTAGCTCAGCTCCGCTCCACTCGGCTCGGCTCAGAGCACTGCTCAGCTGAAACTCTTGCAACACCTTTTCTGATCTGCGGGAGAGACCAGACCAGACAAGAGCGTATTGTTCGGAGGAAGCACAAGCCCTGTGGGAAACTCTATCTGACGATTCAGGACGACCCCAGCGCACTCACTGGGACTCCAGTGCTGCTTGTGGATTTAAAAACAGCTCCCGCTTCTTCTTTTTTTGGATAAGGCGTCGTGTCTGAAATACCTGTAAGTGGCAATTGAGCTTGATTAGCTTTTAGTCTTTATATTCATTAATCTTCAGAGACGAGCTGTCACTGGTGTGTATCACTTTTTAAAGAGCCCTTTGCTGTGGTGGTTGGACCAGGAATGCTAAGTGGAATTCAATGAGCTTGTCATTTGGGATCTTCGTAAAGCGTCCCTGATTGAATATGTCGAAGACAGTGAGTGGATGTGTGAGGGAAGGAGGTAGAGAGTTTTCTTGCTAGTATTGTGCAACCTGTGTCACTCAGTGTTCCTCATGGCTCCATTCAATTCTGAAGAGCTGTGAGTGTGTACGTTTTCTTTTTTTTCCCCCTTTTTTTTGGAGGCAGCCCCGTTTTTAACACAAGTAGTCATGGCAATGTGAGCTTGGAGATCAGTGTGTTATTACCCGGCCTGAGGGGGTAACTGCTTGCCTGAATGGCTGATCTGCTCCGGTCTCCTCTCTTTACCACCACCGCTGCCACAGCCCACCCCCCACCCCCCTTTCCAGTACCTGGTGGAGAATGTTTATTAGCGTTACCCCATTAATCACCAGGCACAGACCCCCTCTCTTCTCTTCACCCCGCTCTTCACCCCACAGACCGGTGGTGCCGCTGGGTATGGAGCCTAGCCTGCTGTGCTGAGCTGTGCTGTGCTGTGTGGATCTGAGAGTCAGATTGGCTCTCTCCGATTCAGGAAGAGAGACAGGGGCTTTAAATCTGCTAAGAATGGTCAGGACAGATGTTTTGCTCAGTCAGCTTTTTTTTTTATATCACCCTCTCTTGTTCTCTCGTACTGTGTGTGTGTGTATGTATGTGCGTGTCCATTCAGTTTATGTGTGCTAAGCTTTTTCTCCCTCTGGGCAAAAACGTTGGAGAGTAGAGGAGGGCGAAAGCAGGCACTTCACTCGTCAAGACGCTCACTCTTTTCATTAAACCTGGCCATGTCAAATTGGCCTCATACCTGCGTTATTGCTGCTGCCTGTTTTCAAGGCAGGCCCAGGCTGTTTTGTTGGCTAGAGTAACTCTGAACATGGCAAGTTGAAGCCCTTTTGTTTTTGTGCGTATAGTGTTTTGTTTTTGTTTTGTTCTTCTCTTGTTCTTCTCCTTATGATATTTTAGGCCAGTGTGGTAATATAAAATCAGAGGATGTGAAACGTTTGTTTTCAAGCAGCTGTGTGTGTGTGTGTGTGTGTGTGTGTGTGTGTGTGTGTGTGTGTGTGTGTGTGTGTGTGTGTGTGTGTGTGTGTGTGTGTGTGTGTGTGTGTGTGTGTGTGTGTGTGTGTGTGTGTGTGTGTGTGTCAGGTTTGCACTCCCAGGGCTCTCTTCCTGTGTGTGTGTGTGTGTGTGCTTCTTTGTAAGCATTGTGTGTGTGTGTATGCACTGTGCGCACGTGTGTGTGTATGCATTGTGTGTGTGTGTGTGTAGGCACTGTGCGCACGTGTGTGTGTGTGTATGCATTGTGTGCATATGTGTGTGTTTCTTTGTAAGCAGTGTGTGTGTGTCTTTTGTCTTCCGCAGTTGTTCCAGTGGAAGCAGCTGGAGAACCTGTACTTCCGTGAGAAGAAGTTTGCCGTCGAAGTTAACGACCCGCAAAGGTGAGAGCCACCACACAGCCAAAACAATGACATCGCTGCTGCTGAAGTCTTCCTAGTTTAGATTTTCTTTACGTGACGTGTTTTAGATTACTTGTTTGTAACGTTACAGTACTTAGCGAGCACATTTTATCCAAATGATTAAAATGATGAGAAGTTTGCCATCTAGGTTAACGGCCCACACAGGTGAAAGCCAGCACAGAGCCAAAGCAGCCGATTGCTACCGATTATCTTTAAAGGGACACTGCAGGAAATGGTCAAAAAAGGTACTGCAACTATGCTGCTCATTGAAATTGGGCTGCCTATTGCCAAATTTGATCTTTACATGAAAGTTTACTAAGTATTAAGCAAATATTTTCTAGTATGGTCCAAGTACCGTCGTTTTTGCAGCTAAAAATGGCTATTTTTGGAAATTCAAAATGGCGGACCATGGGGAAGATCCCCCTTTTCATGTAAGAAAAGTGCAATTTTTCCAGTCATAATGAATACTTAAAATTTGATGCTGGTGGCAAGTATTCATGAAAAAGGTAACATTAGTGAATGGGCAGCATGAATTCTGGAAATAAACAACTAAAAATCTCACACAGTGTCCCTTTAAAATTACACTCTAATGTAACGTTTAAATACTTCGCTAACACTTCTTATCCGAATGATTTAAAACGATGAGCATCTATTTAAGTACGGGGTGTTGGTTAAACCCCCCAGAGCAATGTGGGAATCATTCTTGTTGCTCAAGGGCACTTAAGCCATAGAGGTCATGGGATTATGCACCTGCAACTTCTTCGATTTCAGGACAAAACTCCTTAACCATTAGACCATGGCAGTATTTACCCCTTTTTCCCCCATGGGATTTCTTGCTGGCAGGCATTGTCATGCGGTAGGCTACGTGCTGCAGTGTAGGAGCACATGCTATGGGGGAGTGCAGCAGCGGCAGCATGATTTGCACTCTGTGTGCGTGCGTAGTAGCATAGGACAACGTACCTGCCAACCCTGAATCACGAACACCACACAGACGCACACACACACGTGCACACACCCCCTCTGGCAATAGCTCGACTATGGCTGTTACCTGGCTGGGAAATGGCGCATAGGCACACACACGCACGCACGCACGCACGCACGCGCGCACACACACACACACACACACACACACACACACACACACACACACACACACACACACACACACACACACACGCACACGCACACACGGTTACCTGGCAGGGAAATGTGTGCTTTTTTTTTGCTCCTCTCCTTTATAATGCAGAGTCAGGGACCCAGCAGCAGTAGCAGCCTCAGTAGCAGTGGTCATCTATCCAGCCTGCCTTCCTGCCTGCCCGGCCACAACACGCCACTACCATATACTACACAACCCTACCACTATATTACACAACCCTACCACTACCCTATACTACACTACACTAAACTACACTACACGCCACTACCCTATACTATGCTACACTACTCTACGTTACGTGCCACTACCCTATACTACACTACCGTGTACTGTCCACGAATCAGGAGAGCGCAGCTTTTCCTGCGCTGCCTGGAAATTAATTAGAGGGCACTGATGCAAGACGCGCTTTAGTGCAATCCATCGACTGTGCTGCTGCTGCTGCTGCTGCTGCTGCTGCTATTGCTGTGTGTTATCAGTGTACCAACACTCGTGCTGCTGTGGCTGCTGCTGCTGCTGCTACTGTGGCGGCTGCTTGCTGCGGCGGGATGCCATCACGAGCCAATTGAATTTCATGACAGAAAGTTCTAGCATTTTTATGGTTGGCGTTGCAGCTCATTAAGCAGGTGATGTGATGTGATGTGATGTGATGTGGAGGGTTGGACTGTGTGTCTGCGCTGTATGCAAACAGGGGAGGGAGCTGGTGCTGAGCTTTTGTTGCAATGAGATTTCAGACACCCCTCTCATTCATTTATAAGGTGTGTGCGTGTGTGTGTGTGTGTGTGTGTGTGTGTGTGTGTGTGTGTGTGTGTGTGTGTGTGTGTGTGTGTGTGTGTGTGTGTGTGTGTGTGTGTGTGTGTGTGTGTGTGTGTGTGTGTGTGTGTGTGTGTGTGTGTGTGTGTGTGTGTGTGCGTGTGTGTGTGTGTACATGTACATGTATGCGGGTTTGTGGGTTTCGTGGGTACATGTGTATGTATGTGTACGTGTGTGTACACACGTTCTTGTACATGTACAGGTGTGCTTAAATTTCTGCGTGCGTCATACAGTACATGTGTATGTGTATAAACACTATGTGAGTGAACCATGTGTACGTGACGTGTGCAACTCTCTCCTGTTGACGTTGGTGTGCCTCTCTCTCTCTCCCTGTAATCCACAGGCAGCAGGTCACCTCCAAGCGCACGTTTGGCCAGAGCGGGCTGGTCATCCACTCCTGGTATGCCAGCCACACGCTGATCAAGACCATCTGGGTGATGGCCATAAGTCAGCACCAGTTCTACCTGGACAGAAAGCAGAGCAAAGTGAGTCTGACCCCTAGCCTGATTATCATTGACTTTCAAATCTCTTTCGAGACTTGGTCTGACCAAGAGCATTACAATTAACATTTCTCAAATGGCATGGTTGACCCCTCCATTAGTTTGCTAATGGTTGTTTGCCACCCGACAAAGTGGGAGGAGGTCCCGTTTTTTCGGGAGCTCAGAAACGATGTTTGTATTGCTCTTGGCCTGACTGGAAGCAACGCTGAAGGTGCTGCGTCACTAGGAGGGCACAGCCTGGCTGTGTGACCCCCATCCCTTTATCCGCTAGCCATTAGCATGGTCACTTGTCATCTGGCCACCGTCACCTGGCCACCGGCTCTGTCGTCAGCTGCCACCTGTGGCCTGTTTGCTGTTTGTGTTCTGGCCAAGTCGTGTTCATGATGCCCAGGTGGTCAGTGTGCTGTCCAGGTAGCGTGTGTGTGTGTGTGTGTGTGTGTGTGTGTGTGTGTGTGTGTGTGTGTGTGTGTGTGTGTGTGTGTGTGTGTGTGTGTGTGTGTGTGTGTGTGTGTGTGTGTATCTGGTGGTCTCTTTTGGACAAGTGTGTGTGCGTGCTTGTGCGTGTTTTGTGTACATTTCTATTTGATATCTGTTTTTGTGTATGTACTGTGGCGCTGCAGCGTGTATGCGTGCGTGCATTTGTGTGTGTTTTTATGAATGTGTTGTGTACATTTCTGTGTTTCTGTGTTGCGAACCCAAGGGAGGTCGTTGAGAAGGATACAGTTGAGAGGGAGCGGTGTTTAGTTGTCACTGGGGGCATTAGTCAATTACATTGTTTTTAATACTGAGCGGGGCATTGGAAGGCTTGTGATGAAGTCAAGGGGCTATTGGGAGGCTTAGGATGCGGTCCATGGGGTGTTTGTTCAGAAAAGGTTGAGAACCACTGGTGTAGGTGTTGTGTTGTATGTGCGTCCCTCCCTTATCTCCACCTCCTTATCTGATGGTAGCCTGTGCTGTCTCCATCAGCACACTCTCTCCAGCCCCTGACCTACCCTCTGGCTCTTCTGTTTCCTCACACAACCATTAAGAAACAGAAACAGCTCATTTATTTTCACACATTCATTTCAGCATCTCATTGTCTTACTATCACCCTTGAGTTAAGGCCGTGTTTTTATTTTTGCTAACGTCTCTACGTACAGTAAAAATTACCCATTTGGCCACTTAATTGCATCAGTAGATCATCGTAAGCTGTGAAAGTCTTGAGCGTGCGAATTAGCACGAAAAATGGGTTTGTTTTTATGCTCTTAACGTCTGTGTTTGTTTTGGCCGCTGTACTTGTTTCATTAAAGCTCTTTTGGCACGGGTGTAGTGTAGTGTGTGTGTGCGTGTGTGTGTGTGTGTGTGAGTGTGCATAAGGGCGAGAGACACGAGTGTGAGTGTGCATAAGGACGTGAGTGTAAACTGCGAGGAGCGAAACGTCTCTCCCTGGTGCTAATCTGTCTGCGGCGAGACGCGAGAGCTTTCGTTGGCGGCTTTCCTTTCGCTTCGCTGGCTGGCTGCTTAGGGGGGCAGATGGCCCTGCCCCGCGCTGCTCCAGGAATAGTCACAGCCAAGCTGATTGATGAGATCCCCGCCCGCCCGCCCGCCGCTTTAGGGCTGAGGCATACAGTACAAATTGGAGCTTTATACCCCTGCAGAGTCCTCAGGATGATGTAATGACAGTCATTCCCTCTCCCCCTCTTTTTCTCTTTTTCTCTATCTCTTTTATTTCTCATCTTTTTTTTCTTCTTCTTCTTCTTCTTCTTCCTCTTCCTCTTCTTCTTCCCATCCACTGTTCCTGTCCCATAACTCATTGTCTTGGTCACCCCTCCCCACCCCTTCCTCACCTGCCCTCAACTCATTGTCTCCTCCTCCTCCTCTCCTCTTTTTCTTCAAGGCCACGTTAAGCACAGGCAAGACCCTGGGGGACATCGCCATGGACCTGACGGAGATCGGCGGTCCGCGGCTCAGCAAGCTGGTCAGCATGGAGAGTAAAGGACAGCTCATCATGGCCAGCAATGGCAGCCTAGTCTCCACAGGTAACGCTGTAGGCCATACGCAACTACTGACTGTCGCAGCAGCACGTGTTGAAAATACACACGTACAGTATTATGTCTATGACTATCGATTCAGAAGTCTGAAAATGCATTCAGTGTGTGTCTACGACTAATAATGTAGTGGTATGTTATTTGCAATGGGTTTTGAGATTTTATGCGTCATCTTCAACCACTAACAGCGTAATGTAAAATGCATGTACAGCATGTTTATATGACTAACAGTCCAGCATCTTGTTATTCCCAGTGGGATTAGAGTTTTTATTGTAATTTTGCCAGCAATAGCAGCCTGGTGTCCACAGGTAGGGCATTATGTCATATGCATCTGCCTGGGTTATTGATGTTTTTAGCAGCAGAAGTCATGGGGTCCATTCACAGCTAATGCAACTATTGAATTGATTAAATTATTATTTCATGCCGGATTTTATATATTATTTAATGTCTGTATTATATATTATATATGTATATAATTCTTATATACAAAATCATTACATGTAAATGAAAAAAGGTGTAAAGTTAATGAACAAACTTCACACAATGGTGACATTAGATATCACTGTGCCACCCTAACATCTGTTTCTAAAAACATCAATGACCCAACTACTACTGACTGACGGCACATGTTGAAATTGACATTGTGTCATTTTGGGTTTTGAGTTTTCTTATGTGTCGTTTTGGCCCCAAAGGTTCAGCAGATTCCGAAGCCAACGAGGAGAAAAGACAAGAAAAGCTGAATGATCTGAAGAAGAAAGAGAAGGACCTTCAGGACAACCTGTCCCTCAAACTGGACGAGCTCAAGAAAATCTGCCTCAGAGAAGCCGTAAGCAGCTCTGCTCTTGCTTGACCTTGTCCTTTAGTTGTGCTATTAGTGTGAATGCAACGGACTTAACCCATTTTAGCCTGATGATGCTGTGTATACGTTGTTTGACCTTTGGCGCCTGGAGCCACATGCACGCTGTGTTCAGGCTTTTGAGATTCACGTTTTTTAATTAATAATGAATGCAAAATGAGGGTCCTAACTCTTAAATGGAACTTATTTCATGTTTTTATGTGCTTTGGAGGCTGAGATATTTAGGTTTTAATAAGCAGAGGGCACCTTTTCCCAAAAAGGGCATTGTCATTCAGCAGGCGTTTTTTTAGCGGCTGCCTTAGGCTAAAATGGGTTAACTAAACTTAATTGAGTTATGTTTGTTTATTTTTCCCCTCAATAGGAGCTCACGGGCAAACTGCCAAAGGAATACCCTCTACAGTCGGGAGAGAAGGCCCCCCCTATCAGAAAACGAGTCGGGACCGCATTCAAATTGGATGAGCTCTTTCCGTACGATAAGGTTGGTGGCCTACGACATATCAGCTGGATAAACTTGTTAAGCATATCTTCTTCTTGATCAAACACCACCTGCCGAGAATCTCTTGCGACTATTTACAGGAAAGCCTTTGATGTTTGATGATGACATGCCCGAGTTAGAAAAAGTCACACTACAATGTTAGCAGATATTATCTGGATGCTTCTATTGACTATTATGTGACTTGTTTGTGCAATGAAAATGCCACTGTGATTTCTATCACTATGGGAAATATTGTCCGATTGCACTGTAACCCAAGCACGATTATATCAAAAAACATCAGAATTGGTTGCAAGGACTGCATTGTGTTTCATGAAAATGTTTTTGTAGTTATTTTGTACCTGTTCTGGCCATGATACAGCAGTAGTTACCTACTTGGCGATCTTGTGTTTATAGATTGCAGTAAATGTAGATGACTGTACGTAGACGTAATATGACTTTGTCATGCATCTTCCCATAATTCAGCAACAGTAACAAGGACATTCACTCTTGCTCATATCATGGGGCAGCCGTGGCCTAATGATTAGGGAGGTGGTGTTAAGATCAGAGGGTTGCAGGTTTGAATCCCACCCGTACCTCTCCCTACTCCTCCATCCATGGCTGAAGTACCCTTGAGCTAGACACCTAGACACCAAGTGTAATGTCATGTGATGTGTGTGTGCACGCGTGTACGTGTGCATAAGTGTGTGCATCTTCACATGAATGTCTGTGTGAATATTCATGGCTTTTGCGTGAGACTGCTCCGGGGACTGTAATCTACCAATACCGTGTGAAATAACTATATCGCTTTGGATAAAAGCATACCCAAAGTGTAATGTAATGTAATGTAATCATGACCTCTTGATGACCTCTTCGTGACCTTCTTCTCTCTCTGGTTCTTCTGAAGGACCCTCACCTGAGGAACCTGGAGAGCCGCTTCGCTCTACAGCAGAAAATCGTGGAGGCGGCCATGAAGCTGTCCAACGAGGGCGACCTCTGCAAGACGGTGAAGAAGAAGAGGCGGAGAAACTGCCTGGACTCCATGAGGAAGCTGCAGGAGATCGAGGATGAGATCAACGCCTACCGAATAAAGACCGGCAAGACGCCCACGCAAAGGGCCTCCATCATCATAGGTAAGAGAGTGCTATGACGTCATAGCCATGCTTCATTTTACAACCTTGTAAATGTCAAAAACCAACAAGGTCGGCGTCTGTGAAAACTTGTGTGAAAAATGTATATTGGAGCCGAAAATTTACAACAGAAGTCAGAGGTTAAAACTGGAGCAACATATTTCGGCAAAAGAATGTTTAACCACTGGTGTACTGTGGTGGCAGCAAAGACGTCTAAAAAACTCAGTAAATGACAAAAACCAACAAGGTCGGGGTCTGCGCCTACACTTTAGACCCGTGTATTGCTTGGTGCGTCTATCCCAAAAAGTAGAAATCACTTGACGTTATGAAAACAGGAGGCGCACACACGACTTGTGTGACTGTTTCTCCAGTTGTAACCTCTGACTTCTTTTGTAATTTTTTTCTTTTTTCATTACCTCATTTCACAACCTTAACGTAATGCTTCTAAAATCATAGGTGGCTGTCTAATACAGGCATGACCAGTTCCCCTGAGAAATACCTTTTAGGCTCTGTACTGTTGTTGGAGTTTCAGTCTTGGTCTGGTCTTATTGCCTCAAATTCAGTTTGCCAAACATCTTAAAATATGCAGAAAAAAAGAGCGTGGCATGTTATTATGTACTCGACGTTATCCTGTATGCAAGTATTATTTCTGTTTGTAAATGGATAAATGGTCTGTTGTGCAGCCAACTCACCTATAGTCTTTCTTGTGGACTTTTTGTTTCAGATGAGGCCAACCCTGCTGATCTTAGCTCAATGTCAGACAGCTTAACCCTTGACGACGGTAAGTCTCTACCTGTCTGTCTGGTTACTGGTAAATATATAGCCCCCCTGCCTGGCATTGTCTCTCATCCAGGACAAGGTAGCCAAAGGAGATCATTTATAAGCTAGGAGGGAGAGTCAATGTCTCAATGTTAACACATCTTCAGAGTCAAAAACATACTTGAAGTTATAAGGTACTGGACATATTTCTGGCACTTGAGGACACGATCGGACCTGTAGACATGATGACTTAGGGATTGTTCAATTATAGCACTATTGTTCAGCACCACATACACCAATAACACAACCGCCATGTTCCTCTCTCCCTAAAATCCCTCCCTTATTATTATGCTATGGGACCCCTCAATCTCCTTTGGGATTGATAAATTATCTCTACTCTACTTCACTCTACTGTATTAATTATAACATTATATTTTTTCTCATATTGTGTTGTTCTTATTCCCTGGCTGTGGTGTTCAGATGAGTCTATGGTGGGCCAGAGGCAGCGATCGCGCTCCGTGCAGTATTCTGACCGACAGAGTCCCTCAGAGAGCATGGGCATCCAGTACTTCACAGACCGCCGCGCCTCCACCAACGACCAGGACGTCAACCTCAACCGGTAAGGAGCAGCTGGGCAATATAATTACCCAAAAAAGTTATTTCCTTGTTTGGTAACACTTTATTTTAGTGTTACATCTATTAGCACTAGGGCTGGGCGGTTTACGGTTAAAAAACCGTGATCTCGGTTTCACCTACACAAGGTTCTCTTTTTGATGAGAGACGGTTTTGTTGTTGTTCATACTAGGCTACGTGCGTGAACTTCATACTTCGTGTCACACTTCATTTCAACTCCAAGTCCACTGTTGCTTTTCTACTAGGAAATGTCATCACAATTTAAGATGTTGATTGAAGCAATACAAATAATTGGTTAATCGCGCTAAAGAAGCTGGTGAGAGTGAAGCATAGCCTAATGAAGAACCCACATGGCATGGATGAATCATGATGAACATTTAAATCAACTTAGCTTACATTTGATCTCACAAAGTTAAATAAAAGGCTATTCTAATAGGCTACAACAGTTCTCAGATCCTTAACTGTATTTCATTACCATCCCAACTGCGTGTGCAGGACTGCTGTTAAGGCTGCGTATGAGTTTTGCCATTGAGGCTAATTTAGCTTAGCTTGCAAAATGCAATGGGCAGACAAGATACATTGCTACATTGCTGTTTGAAATTATTTGGGAGCAAAATAGGAGCGAAATACATCGCCATATGACAAAAACTACCTGACAAAATACATTCTACGTTATATTTGGCCTTTAATTCAAAGAAAATATTCACACAATGTCAAGTAAATCCGTTTGTTTTCGTGTCTCTTCAGTCTGTTCCGTTTCTGTCCCACTGTGTTTACTCGCTAGTCATGCGCTGCGCAAGGCAACATGCGGTCGTAGTGATCAATGTTGCCAGGTGTACAACGATAACTAAGCAAGTAGTGTTGCCAGGTGTTGAACAAATATGCAGTTTTGGGCTGTCTTGGGGAAAAAAGCCAAAAACAGCTGCTTATAATAATTTATTAACCTTTTTTACTTGAAAGGGAACTTAAAGTCTTGGGCAGGGAAATATAAACTATAAAATTTAAAAATATTGAAATGAAAAAGTGATGAAATAGAAATGGAGATTAATTTAAATTCATGATTGTATCTCATTTTTAAATTTAATTTCAGTTCTTTTTTCGTCCGAAAGATTAAGATTTGGGGGGAAATCGCCGCTTATCAAAAAACCGTGCAGAAAACCGTGATGTCAATTTTCATCAAGAAAACCGTGATGCTCATTTTTTCCAAAACCGCCCAGCCCTAATTAGCACTAATACATACAATGTTAATGCCTGTATACTGTATAAGTAACTTGTAAGGCTTGTACTAAGTAAAATCAAACATTTGTTAGGCATGTATTCGCAATTTTTTCATGCACAATTAGCGATTTATTACCAATATAACCTTAGTAAGGACCTAACAAATGTTTGATTTTGCTTAGTACATGCCTTACAAGTTACTTATACAGGCATTAACATTGTATGTATTAGTGCTAATAGATGTAACACTAAAATAAAGTGTTACCAATAGTTTTAATTATATATGTATTATATTTTGCCTCGACCAAAATTACTGCAACATTTTTTTTATCCTGAGAGGCTTTTTTAGAGGAAGATAGTCTCACTATCCTGTAATTGAATGACTTCAAAGTCATGTAAATATTTGTTCAAAGGGATAATGGACTTCAGTTGTCTCTAGGCGTACAAACTCTGACATGGCTGTTAGCTATGAGATTATTAATGGCAATGACACCAAGAATTCTACACAGTGTCATTTTTCGTCATTTGATCCTCTCCCCCATAACTCAGTAACATTAGTTATCATGTGTTCGGCACAGTGTAATTCTTGCTTTTCCACATAACTAGGGAAAGGCAAGAATTACACTGTGCCGAACACATGATACTGAGTTATGGAGGAGAGGATCACTTGACGAAAAATGACACTGTGTAGATTTTTAAGTGTTTCCAGCAATATATTTGATACTGAAGGTTGGTAGGAATGTAGCCAACATCAGAGACATGCCACTATAGTTACTTTCTGGTGAAGCAACATCTTCGACACAGAATCTTTATTATTTCAGAAGTACCAAGTCAAGGTTGGTAGTTGGTTGTTGTCAAGGTGGACGCCTTAACAATAAAGTGCTGCAGGGAAACCCTTAAGTATGAATAAATCTTACTGCTTTCAACTGTGGCAAAGTCAAGAGCTTGTGTGCCTGTTGAAGCCCAGCATTATGTGACACGCCCATTGACAGTTAATAGAATGGACGCCAAATCAACGCTATTTGCCATTCAACGCTTTGAAGCCAGATTTGGGAACATGCCAACTTACATTCCACCTTAGCAACGCCAAACGCAGGTGCTGATTGGACAACAACAAGACTTCTAACTGTCAATCCAACCATGTTCTGATGCTCATTGGTCAATTTAACTTTTAATATCTCTCTAAAATAAAACATCACCACAAAAAATCACCACCCTGGTAAGTTGGAGAGCAAGGGGACCTACTAGTTGAGCGAAAAATGATCCCCCTGGAGTGGCATTTAAGGGAGATACAGGGTTTTATGTCTCTCATAGGAATGAATGGGATTTGGCCATTTTTTGGTCTTTTTGGGTCCAACCTTGGCTCCAACTTGGCTTCAACAATGAAATAGAATTTTGGCCTCCATTCTATTTACTCTCAATGGACACGCCAGAAATGCTGCAGACGGCTAGATGCCACAGAGCATGCCCAGGCTAAGTTTTATTTACAAGCTGATGTTGTGAAGAGCAGGAGAAGGAGAGGAAAAGCGAGAGAGACAAAGACAGAGAAGGAGAGAGAGGGAGTGACAGAAAGAGAGAGAGGGAGAGAGAGCGAGAGAGAGAGGGAGTGATAGAAAGAGAGATCTTGTGAGTTGTGGCGAAGCCAGTGCAGACCTGCTTGGCCGGGGCCACATTCCTTCCTTCCCTCCTTCCCCCAGCTCCTTGCAGACGCCTCGCCAATCAGCTCTTATCTGGCCCCAAATTCGCTGGCGCTCGCATGGTTAAAAATAGGAGAGAGAGAGAGAGAGAGAGAGAGAGTCATAGAGAGAGAGAGAGAGAGAGAGAGAGAGAGAGAGAGAGAGAGAGAGAGAGAGAGAGAAGCATGCCATGGCCTGAACTGCCGAGACACTTGACAACAATCTGGGGCTGAAAAGCGAGCTGCGGTGAACAAGGTGGTGGTTTGATCGCTAAAAGAAGAGATAAGCAGGGATTTAGTGGAGAAAACAAAATGAAGGATGGAGAGGAGAAGGAAGAGAAAAAAAGGCTTGCTGGCATTTTCCAGTGCTTGTATTTTTTTTTTAGGAGACTTTTTTTAGCCAGCTTCAGGTTGCTTTATTATTTGAGAACAAAGTTATTGATGGTAACAGGAAAAGGTCTTTTGTTTAGTTCTCATAATGACTTGGTCCATGACCAAGGAAATACCCAGAGAGCCAAGCCAAGAGAGCCCAGGGTGTAATCACGCACATGCAGTAGCCACTAGTCCATATTAATAGCAGTAGTGCCATAGTAGTATCAGCGCTGCTTGCCCTTTGTTCTCCTCCTTTCCTTTCCTGCCTTTCCTGACTTCCTGGCCCTATACTAAGATGAAGTCCCGTCTAGCAGGAAGAGAAGCTCATAAGCCCTCTTGACTCCGGCGTTCTTATCTCGCGTTCGTTCAGGTTACCGTACGGCGAGGGCCAGGACGCGTTCCAGCACGGCGCGCGGGAAGTCGTGTCCAGCCACAGCAGCCCGTACCGGTCCGGGCCCGGCGCACGTCCGGGCCGAGACACGCGCAGCATGCCCCCCACCCCCGTGCTGACGCGCAACGCCTACAGCAGCACACAGCTCAGGTTGGTGGTCACCACCTACACCCTAATTACACACACCATCAACTCCACTACACACACACACACACACACACACACACTGTCCCTATTCATCAACCAAACACGGACTCAAACACCTGTAGCAGCACATAGCTCAGTTTGGTTTCCGCTAGAGCATTGGTTTTCAGCCTTTTTTGAACAAACACTCCCTTGACCTCATAATAAGTCTGCCAACGCCCCCCCTTAGTATTCCACAATTAAAAAGACTAAAGGTCCGTACACACACGTCGCTGCTATTTACTCGTAACTTGCTCACTCGCCTACTTGCCACTCGCTCTGGGTGATTTTGTTTACTGGTTGTCATGGTTCCCGCTGTCCGCGCCAATAACGTCCGTCCGAAACAAAATGTAGGTCTACGCTGTTTAACCATAGACGGTTTAATCGTGTGCTGTGCACAACCATGCATATGAGCCTTTGATGGTACACTGTATTGCAGGGCTACTCAATTAGAATTTCATCTGGGCCACATTTCGAAACCAAGAACTGCAGTCGGGCCACACATTTTCAGATATCACGACCACTGAAATGACACTTAAAATCAGTAGTCCACAAACAATTTTAAACATGTTCCTCTAACCTAAAACTTAACCACATTGAATGTGAATGTATAAGACAAGCAGAAGATTCACAAGAAAAGAAATGTATACTGCTTCAGTTGGGGGCCATGCCTGGGCCGCATGTGGACTGCATCTGGGCCACATATGGCCCTCGGGCCTCCAATTGAATAGCCCTGATGTATTGGATGTATTTTCCTCAACACTTTTAAACCAAAGTGTGATGGCGTGCAGAAGTTGGGTGGTCAGAACACCACAGGGGTAACGTCACCTGTCAATAATCTGTATTCTGCATTCCAATTGGTTACTCGCTTAACTCGCGTCGCTCGAAGATAAAATAAGTTTATCTCGGAACCCGCCCACA
Organism: Engraulis encrasicolus; assembly: GCF_034702125.1. NCBI lineage: Eukaryota > Metazoa > Chordata > Actinopteri > Clupeiformes > Engraulidae > Engraulis > Engraulis encrasicolus. The sequence goes on from NC_085870.1 coordinate 26,448,407, forward strand.
TCGCATCGCTTGTACTCTCCTTGCCTACTCGCCAGCGAGACTCGCTGGAACACGTAGACATTCTATTGACTTCATCCGCTGAGCGAGTAACTAGCAGCGACGTGTGTGTACGGCCCTTAATGCACCCCAATGTGAACTAAGCCCTGACCCCACTCAGCTGTATCCTTCTCAACGCCCCCCTAAGGCTCCCCAACGCCCCCACTACACTAGAGCCTAAATTACACACACACCATCACTTACCATCACCATCAGCATCACCAACCCCCACTTAACCCCCATCATCCGGACACCCTCCCTCCTATCACCTAACTTAACCTGCTATTACCTCTCTATCCCAGCAAATCCCACCGAAAGTAAAAATCCGGCCACTAAGTCGATGCAACCAGATTTATATCAACTGTTTGTAATGAGCGCTCAAGATATGCAGATCGTCTAGTTATTGAAGCCACTTGTGTTGGGTAAAGTGTTGGGTAAAAGTAGACAGGATTGATACCAAACACTCTAAGTTCCTATCAAGGTGCCTTTTTTTCCATCTCCGATCCTTCCTGCCACCTCAATGTCTTTAACCACCTTCACCCTCACCTAACACCCCTGACCCCCCCCATCTACTGCTCAGCTCAGCATCACCCCTTGCTCTAATTCCACCCCCATTACCTCCACTACTTCCACAGCTGACCTCATTTCAACCACTAACCTCCTCTCCACCTTCGCCAGCAGACTTAACCTCCCACCCCAACCCCCCACCCACCATATGGCTACATACACACGCACGCACGCCACACACACACACACACACACACACACACACACACACACACACACACACACACACACACACACACACACACACACACACACACACACACAAAGCCAAGTGCAGCTCATAACACTCCTACACACATGACATGACACCACCTCTCAGCACCCACCTACCTACTCACTCCACGCCCACCTTGACGTTTTTCCAGCAGGTTGCATGCTTGACCACTGACCCCACTTCAACGCCCCTATCAAGTCAGACCACTCGGCATCTGACCTTCAGGAAACTCTCTGCCCTAAACTAAACCAGTCCAGTCCAGCCCGGCTTGCTCTGCATTTGACCTCCAGAACTTTGCCCCTAGCCTAGCCCAGCCTAGCCCAGACCAGCCCAACCCCACCCAGTACAGCTCGCTAGGCATTTGACCCTCAGAGATTTCTGCCCTACACCAATACAACCCAGCCCACCCAGCCCAGCCCATTCCAGCTGATGGGGAATTTTAACACTTACCCCTCCCCACATAACTTTCCATGTAATGCATGTAGTATATAGGCATTCATTGCATGCAAACATTGCATGCAAGCTTGCTCCTTTAACCCTTTCAGCTTGCCGCAGTTATCAGGCCTCCCCTTACACACAGCCTCACTTTCTCCTTCTGAATGCGGCCCCCTACGCAGCACACCCCAGTGGTTCTCAACATGGGGTGCCACGGGGGTCTATGTCCCATTGCCTTGGGGGGGGGGTTTGTTACAATTTAATAAGCAGAAATTCTACATCCAAGCAGATTTAAAAGCACACCTCTGATATTTTGCGACAGTAATCTAATCATATTTGTATGTATTTAACACCACTGGCATGAAAATGACGACAACACTATTTGTAACTGTCATTTGTGGTGTGATTATGAGCTCCATCAGGGGTGCCTGACCCCAAAAAAGTTTGTCAACCGCTGCTGCCTTACCCCACCCACCCGCTCAGCTCTTGGTTGTCGCCCCCAGTTCAATGTTGCCATGAAGAGGTGCTCAAGCCACTCCACACAGTATTGCGCCCCCCACACCTCATTTTAGCTCTCTTAGCAGCTGAAACACATTATTCAACCGTTGCGAAGTGGTTGTGCGGTCGAATTGTGGTCCTTAGTGTTAGCATTAGCATTAGCATTAGAAGACAGCCCACTACAGAGACGCTTTATGGCCCTGTAACCTCAGTGGAGCCCTCAGTCACTTCTCCCGGCACCACTCGCAGGGAATCTCAACTCCCAGACAACACTGCTGTGGGTCTGCCCAGGTACTGATCTTGCCAAGAGGCAAGTAAATCAGTTGTCCTCCTTTAACACTGCACGCCGCTCATGTCTTTGTTTGTGTACATTTTCCAAGTTTTTTTGAGAGAGAGGGGGGCGGAGGGCTTTTGTCTGGAAGGAGTAATTGTCTGTTAAGGTCTGTAATGGATGCTATACAGACAGTATTTTTGTGTGTACCAGTAAAAGGAGCAGACTTCAGTATTTGAAGTCTTTTCATTGTACTTTCAGACAGCAGGCCCAAGTAAGGCCTGTCATGTCGTCTTGTCTTGTCGCTGACCACCTACAGTGAAAGAAATGGAACAGGTGCATGCAATTAGCCAGGCTGTGCCCTCCTAGTGACGCAACACCTTCAGAGTTGCTTCTAGTGAGGCCAAGAGCAATACAAATATTGTTTTTGAGCTCCCGAAAAAAAACGGGAACTCCTCCCACTTTGTCGGGAAACAAGCAACCATTAGCAAACTAAGGGAGGCAGGTCAACCATGCCGTTTGGGAAATGTTAATTGTTATGCTCTTGGTCAGGCCAAGTCTCGAAAGAGATTTGAAAGTGGATGATAATCAGGCTAGCATGCAATATGAAGACCTTTTACCTTTAGTCAGGGCCCCCAAAATCAAGTGAGAAAGTCATAGAGTTTTCTGTGACCATTTTTCCAGGCCTGGAAATGTCATGGCATTTCATAATTCAATCATACACTTGAAGATTTCTCACAGTCTCTGCCATCAAATATGCAAATGTGTATGAAATGAGTTTGCAGAAGGTCATGGTGAACTGCGATGAGAAAGCTTCCTGATACTTTAGAACCTCTTTCGAACCTCCTCCCCTCTGTTTACCTCATTTTTGGCTAGATTGTTTGTATCACATCCAAGGACAAACCTAACACAACTTCTCAAACTCTACTTCATTTGTGAAGGCGTGTTGCAAAACTGTCTTACCCTCCCCTTTTCTGATTCTCAATGTAGATAAGCCATAGAGCTTCATAACATGCTATTAACATACATTGATTGAAGTCGTTGAACCCTTTAAGGCAAAGCCTCTTTTATAACCTTATCGTCACCAAAATGCTAATGACCAAGTAAAGGGAGGATAAATCACCGCAAACTGGTCAGTCCCTGTGCACAACCACTGTCCAGATGCTCTACCTATGGTAATGACCAACTCTCAATTAGATACCCAAGACTCCTTGAATTGTCATATGTTGTTACTTGTTATGATATCGTTGATTGTTTTCATTGAAGAGTGAATAGGCCCGTCGACCGGCCCATCTGCAGTAAGAGGCAAGAAAATCATTCTTGCTCATGAAAATGATGGGGGGGGGTTTTCATCCCAAAAATAAATGAATAAAGAAGCACTCATCAGATTTCTTTTTGCTTTTTTAAAAGCAAAAAGAAATGTGATGAGTCCTTCTTTATTCATTGATTTTTGAGATTTGAGTTCATTCATCGATGAAGTTAAGCACCCAGTGTAAAGCATTAGACTGCAAGGTGTTTACCAGGTGTCCTGATCCTTCTACGTTTTTGTTCATCCCCCATGTTAGCTACGAGGAGGGACAACAGCACTACCGCCAGCGCAGCGGCAGCCTGGAGTCGCAGCAGGCCTACCTGACGGAGGCCGAGTCCCACGCCCACCACTCCCACCCCCACCACCATGGCTCCTCGGGGGGGCCCTACCTTATGTCAAGCACCCTCCCTCGCCGCAGCACCAGCACCGAGATCCTGGATGACTGCTCGTCCTACACCAGCCAGTCCAGCGCTGACATGCCCGGCGGCTACCACCACCACCATCACCACCACGGGCAGCCACAGCACTCCGCCACCCTCCACCTGCCCCGCGCCCGCAGGCTACACCAGCAGCGACGCGCCGGCGGCTCCAGCATCTACGCCAACACGGGCAGCATGCCCAACCTGGCACAGCACCAGCAGGAGCCGTACAGCAGGCCGCCCTCGCGCCCCACCACCACCGCCTACTACGTGACGGGCTACCCCACGTCCGACTCGGACCCCTACTCCAACGGGGCGTACGCCTACGAGAACGAGAGCGAGGGCCACTACAGCGTCAACAGCTCTGCCTCTTCGTCGTACTACTACCACCAACAACAACAACACCAACAGCACCAACACCCACACCAGCAGCACTACCAGGGCACGTCGTACCACCCGCACGAGGCCTACCGCAGCAGTAGCGGCACCACTGGCGGCGGCGTGTACGACGAGCTGGACGGCCTATCGCAGCACAACCCCTACGCCACGCTGCGGCCACCGCGCAACAACAACAACGGCAGCCGGCCGCCCTCGCGCCTGGGCAACGAGAACATGCACAAGAACATCCAGAAGGCCCTCGTGGCGGAACACCTGCGGGGCTGGTACAACCGCAACACGGGGCCCAAACAGGCCCCTGGCGGTGGCGGCGGCGGTGGTGCCTATGACTACGACAGGGGGTCGCAACACAGCCTGGGATACCCCAACATGTCGCCCACGTACAGTGGACACGGCCATCGGAACCCCTCCTTCTCATCATCAGGTAGGCTAGGCTAACCCTTCTCCATAGAGAGCATGGCTAGAAGTGTGTGAGTGTCTCTGTGTGTGAACACTGTAATCACATGGCTGTCCCTGTTGTTTTAAATGGAAAGAATAATGGAATAATCGTTTCCTTTCTTTTTTCTTGCCTATACCTGTCTTTTCCTTTCTCTCTCTCTATCGCTCTCTACCATCTTTTTTCTTTCATTCCCTCTTTTTGTCTGTCTATCTGTCTTTCCTCTCTCTCTCTCTCTCTCTCTCTCTCTCTCTCTCTCTCTCTCTCTCTCTCTCTCTCTCTCTCTCTCTCTCTCTCTCTCTCTCTCTCTCTCTCTCTCTCTCTCTCTCCTGTAATTGACCTCCAAGTGTCCTCTGTGACGAGTGCTGGGAACTGGCATGGCCACCATCACATGTCGGCATCGCTGGATGACTACGAGCTGCAGCAGACGCCTATGGCACCCCCGCAGCAGCAGCATCATCAGCAGCAGCATCAGCAGACCTACGGGGGCTACGGCCACCCCCACTACATCCAGTCCGCCCACAGCAGGTGAGGAGAGCAAGTGTTGCTTTGGCAACGCTCAGGGCCCTGCCCACTTTTACACTTGTTATCCAATTAAGTGAGCTCACTGATCCCTCCCACTTGATCCTGTTCTTACCTTGTCAAGCAGCCTTAGTCAGCTTATGGACAGCACCTCTATGAAAAGACTGGAAGAGAAAAAAAAGAAGGGAAAAGGATGGAAAATATGTGTACACAAGCCTTCTCTTCTCTCTGTGTATTGAGTCTTGCTTATGCACTCCTTTCCTTGCTCTGTCACTTCACTTCACTGTCTCTTTGGTCTTACAGCTGGTTTCCGCACTTGTCTGTTTGCCATTTGTGCCACTGAGGGCACGAATGGAAGTCAGCGAGTCTGACTGTCGCAGCACTTTGGCGAACACGAAATCGGAAGATTAACTGCGGCCTGCGGCCCATCCTGATGCTCAGAGGATGGCTCGCCTCTGGCCGGGCAGTAATCTCTCTCCTCACAGGTTATTAAAAGGACAGCCTCCATGCTCGAGAAGCTTCCTTGTTTTTGACCTACCTCTCACTCTCACCCCATTCCTCCTCTCCTCCTCCTCCTCCTCCTCCCATCCCTCACCACCCCTCCACACCACATGCCTACCTCATCACTACCACCCCACCCCACCCCTCTCCTCACCTGCCCCTCCCTCTCCCACAGATATGGCACCACCTGCAGGGCACAGCACCGCCGCCCGCCCCAGCACCCTCCACCTGCTGCCTCCTTCCCCGCTTGCTCTTCCTCCTCTCCACTCTCCTCTCGCCCTTCCTCTTCCTCTTCCTCCTCTTCTGCCAACACCTCCTCCTCTTCCTCTGCCTTCTCCTCTTCCTCTGCCTCCTCCTCTTCCTCCATCCGATACCGGGTGGAGCAGCCCAGCTCCACGGCTCACCGGTTCACTGGCTGCAGACTGGACCGATATAATAAGCCCCCCATTTGCTAGGTGTAAGGCACGCTAGTAAGTAAAGCCACCACTGTGCGCGTGGTTTTTGGCTGGTGGTGTGCCCCCCCACCCCCTTTTTTTGTGTGATGATATGGAAGCCTGAGTGATTTTTTTTTCCCTGGTTGCCTGGCTTTGTTCTGTTTTTTGTTGTTTGTTTGTTTGTTTTTTTGCATTGTGTTATTTTAGTGTCTTGATTTTTGCGGACATTTTGTTTTGTTTTCGTGCTACCGGAACGGTGTCATGACGTCCTTGTTTGTTCTGCTACTCGTGCTCTCGCTGCTGTTCCTGCTTTATCTACTGCTTTTAAACATGCTGCACCATGTCCTTACATGCCGAGTCATCTGCCATTGAAACTGCAAATGCATGCTGTATGTGCTCCTGTTTGTTGTTTGTCTTGTGACAAAGTAAAGTGCTTGCTCTGTGAGAATATTTTGATTAATCAGCAGAGGTCACATTTTAATTGTGTGTGTGAGTATATACTTGTTAACATGTACGTACCACACACACACACACGCACGCACACACACACACACACACACACACACACACACACACGCACACACACACACACACACACACACACAATGTATTGTCATGTTTTTTTCTTTTTTTATATATAAATCACTACTTAATAAATAACATAATATTGTCCAAGTTAAGTTAAGCTAACACAGCATAAGTAGCCATAGCCGTTTCTGTACTGGGACACTGACCCTCCTACTCCCTCCCCTCCCTCCCCCGTTCCCTCTCATGTGCAGACCTCAAACTCCCTCGTACACAGTGTGCCAGTTGTCAAGCTCTGGTAGTCTGTGGCATCCTCCAGTGCCAGCCCCAGCCCCGGCCCTTTTAGACATGCATGCAGGGCCAGGCGCAGTGGGCTATGACCCCGAGCTGCAGTATCGACCAGCCAGCCGTAGGCATAGCACTGCCAAGGGTGAGACGCTCCCAGTACTAACCCCCACCTCCCTCCCTCCACCCTAAAGCACCCAATGTGTCACTCGGGTGGTGATGAATCGCTGACGCTAAAAACTAAAAAACTGGTTTGGTGGCCTCGGGTTCAAGGCCACCTCCGCTGCTGGTGGCGGCACTGCTGCTCTCACATGTACACACTGATTTTTGAAAATATACACCTTTCTCACAGCACGGTTTTGGTTGTGGTGGTGGTGGTGGTGGTGGTGTGGTGTGTGGTGTGGTTTCGTTTTTGGAGTGGTGGTCTTATTTGGTATTAAAGGTGAAAATGTGACCCCTGTGTGTTGTGGCTGGAAATTTTATTGTTTTGTTTGTTTATTTGTTTTGGTGTGAATTCTCACAGGTGCCGATAATTTAATACGGTGTTGTTGCATCAGTCATATAAAAGAAATACTGGAAGACATTATTCTAACACCAGAAATTGGCCTGAGCACTGATGACAACTCCGGTTTAAATTATACAAATTCTGATCCATACTGTGTTCTATTTGGAAATTGTGTTGTGTATGTTATTTCTTTTCAGTTTTGCATATGCATGCCTTTGCACGTTCACTAACTCTTGCTTTTCTCCACTTTGATTTCTAGGTCATACACTGATGTGAACCAAATGGAGGAACACGCCAGTGGCCCAATGAACAGGAGTTTTGACTCTGAGGATCACGTGCTCTACTGGCATGAGGACTCCTCGAAACCTGGAACGATAGTATAGAATCACGGGGGAAAGTGGACAAGACGAGGCCCACACACCACCACCCATCTCCCCCATACCCACTCACCCCCACACCCACCCAAAGGCTGCCTTGATCAACTCCTTACACGTGCCTGCCAACGATGGACGACACGTTCTGAGTAAAAGGGCTCCCAAAGATTCAACACAACGACAAAAAACAAAAGCAACAACCTGAAAGGAATGTAACCAGACGAGAACGTGAAGCAATGTATGTGTGCGTGTTCATCCAGATTTTTTTCATATTACTGCAAGATGCAGCCTTTGCAGTGGGGTTAAAAAAAACTGAAACTGGATTCCACATGGTGCACCTGCACGTTCCAGGATGACCTGAACTTTTTATTTTTTTTCTTAATTTTTTTAATGTTTTGAGTGATGTTTTTTGCGTGATGATGGCACTTCCTTACTTATGACTTTTTTCTTGCACTTGCACAAGGCTGCCGTGACCCCTGTGGTCTGTGGGATGTAACTACCACCATGGTGACTAAATCATTTCCCTCACAGCTAATCTCGACGCAGCGGACGGACCGCACGCATTTGGGAAGGATTAACCAAGTCATTGAAACGATTAACGCCGTAAAATGAAGGATTTAACACAAGTGGACTTTAGGATTGTGATTTTGGTGCTGTTTGTCTCACAGTCTCCCCGTCTAACAAGACAAAACTCTTAACTCTGTGGATTTTATTCGAGCTACTGAACACAAGGCATTTCATCGTGTTGTTTTTGTTATTACTATTAAAGGATGAACTGCTAAGGGAGTTTATTCGCACTGCTCTTGAATATGCATGAGGCCGTGCAAAGCCCACTTCCTTAGCCTAGCATCCATGTTGCCTATTTGGCACACAGACCGAGACTGCTCACGCTACACTGGAATTACTAAGCTCCCCTGAAAGTACTGTACAAGCCATTCGTTCTCACACCCTTTTCCTCAGTGTTTGTAAGACTAAAGAGTTGCCATATGCCACTGAGTTCAGTTCAGTCCTCTTTTAAACGAAAGTATGTCTCGCCAGGCTTGCATTGTTACTGGTATGAAGTGACTTAAACCACCATTTTGTGTTAAGCACCACCTATGACAATATTCACTCCAGTAGTGCTATTGCGTATTAGTTATGTGGATATCCCCTAACACTGAGATTGCCTGCTGCATCCCATGCTGGAATCCATGGTCAGGTGCTCCTCCTTCTCGCCTCTCATGGGAGAAGTCTGTATGTATATGTGGATAGTGTAAAAAGAATTTACTACTTTTTTGGTCTCTCTTTTTAGAGGTTTTTTTATGTGTTTTAAGAAGCATGTAATATATAGTCATCAAATTTGTTAAGCTGGTTCTTAGTAATTTGTATCATTTGAGATGTATTTGAATAAAAAAAGACTCACTTAAATACCATTGCTGTTGCTTCTGTTGAAATATTACAACCCTTCATGTTTATTTTCACTTAAAACACTACCACAGGGAGATGACTCCAAGTTTCCTGTCAACACTCATGTTCGGTTGTACCTCCTTTCCTACAAAGCACAGGAAGATCCAGTGAATTTTCCCCCCAAGGGATTGTGATGTGATGTAGGCCTAGTTGATTTGATGCAGCGATGGGAGGCCTAATCCCCTACTTCAGGGATGTGTATTCAGAGCATCCTGCTGCCGACTTGTGCTCGACTGAAGGTTTCCATTAAATCCCTTTAATTAAGCAGCTGAATGAATATCCACTGAGCCATTGTAATTATTTAATGGGCTTTTCTGCCTTAAAGGAAACACAATGCGGTAGCGTGTTTTTTATTTTAACCCTCTCAAACCTTAATATCCTGACGATATAATTATTTTCAGCAATAACACCAAAAGGATATCAGCGGTGATCACAAACATGTGGTGGTCTTTAGCTAAGATCTGGAAAGGTCTTCGTGAGCAAGGATGGAAACTCTGGGCTTGTGTTGTTGTGAGAACACTCCAAGTCGGGTTTCCCATCGCTCCCAGTGGCACTACGTGGCCCTCACTGAGCGCGCTCCATGGAAAGCTGAACACCACTCATTGCAGTAGCTAATGATTACCTTGTTTGAACGACAACTGCCAGCGTATGCCGACTTTCTAAACAGGAAGTGTAGATAATAACAGATTGGCTCTAACCGCTGTGTGAAAGCGCACACCACGGGCGGTGCAGCAGTAGCTGGGAGGAGAATGAATCTGCCCCATACCCTGTCCTCTTTTTTTCCTTTTCGCACACACACCCACACACATGTAGGGTTGTGTGGTCAAACAGGTTTTTTTTTTGCTCCTTCCAAGTGTGCACTAAAAAAAACTAGACTAACCAGTCTGCTGCTTCTGAGGCTGGAGACCCACCCTATCTGGTCAGACTGTCTCTCGTCTCATCCCTTTGCTACTCAAAATAAACAAGAACACGTCAAGGGGATTAAGACTTGTGTCTTCTGCCTGTTTGTACGAGGGGTGTGCAGCCTATGTTTTGTGTGTTTGTTTGCACATATGCTGAAGTGAGTGAATGCATGGGTTGTCCAGTGAAATGGTGTCTGTCCGTCATGCGTGCTCCCTTTTCTCTTTTGTTTATCCAGAACTTCATTCAAGCAGATCCAGCAGCAGCCAGGCAGGGGCCACGGGGCCCTTGTCTTAACCAAACACTGCCTCCTTCTCCGGCTCCCTTTTTATTCCCCTCAAGTCTCTGTCCTGTCATCAGTCACTTGCCCTCTCCTCCCCTTGAGGCCAGGGCAGCAGGGAAGGGCAGGACTGGACCTGGGTCAGGCCATAGAAGCAAAGTGGTCAGTTGTCCCGAGCCCAGGCAAAAGGGGAGGGTATGCAGAATTATGCCTCTTTTCCACTGCGATTTCTCTCTTAGGCCTACAGCTCGCCACTTTTTTGCTTTTTGAGTAAGCACGACACATCTCCATTGAAAAGCAAAAGGTGCCGGGCCGAGTTGCGCTTTGTCGAGCTGTAGGCCTACCAGAAAAAGGACAGTGGAAAAGAGGCATCATAGATGACTTTGTCCTGGGACCGGCCAAAGTTGTCAGAGGCCCTGCATAGAAGGGCTGGGCTTGGCAGGGCTGGACTGGACTGAGGGGGCCCCTTTTTTCCAAGAGTTGAAGGGAAGACGCTGCGGCTCTACTGACCCCTGACCCCCTTGCAGCAGGGGAGGTGCTGCTCTGGCTCCTCCAGGTTTCCTTGAGATGTTTTCTGACGTGTGTGTGTGTGTGTGTGTGTGTGTGTGTGTGTGTGTGTGTGTGTGTGTGTGTGTGTGTGTGTGTGTGTGTGTGTGTGTGTGTGTGTGTGTGTGTGTGTGTGTGTGTGTGTGTGTGTTGCCCTACCTCGACTGGCTGCTGCAGCTGTCCCCCTCTATCTCTTGCTCTCTCTCTCATTCTTTCTCTCTCTCTCTCTCTTTCTGTCTCTCTCTCTCTCTCTCTCTCCAGCCCCACACCCCACTGTTGCTGCAAACACCAGCTGCGCTCAGACCCCTTCCCCATCCCACCTCACCTCACCCCTCCTCACATTGAAGGAGACAATGGCCGCTTTTTTTCACCCCTCCACATTCTCTCCTCCCTCCCTCCCTCCCTCCCTCTCTCTCTTCCTCCCTCCCTGTCTTCCTCCCTCCCTCATGAGCTGAGCTGAGCACTGCTGCAGTCATTCACCTTTGTTGCGCTGCGCCGAGAGCAGATCAGTGCACTCTCGCTCTGTAGTGTGTGGGAGTGTGAATAAGTGTATCTTTGTGTGTGCGTGTGTGTGCGTGCGTGTGTGAGAGAGCGTGTGCGTCGGCACACGTCTGCCTGTGTGTGTCTGCACGTAAACGTGCATAGAGGTAAGCCCATCAAGCTTCAGGTCAAAGCTGTCATGAATCTCAGGTAATTTGGAGGTTTCAGCGTCGGCGCACTGCACTGCACTTACCACCACCACGCTCGGTTGCGCAGAGCATCTAAACACTTTTACGCCAGGAGAAGAAGGAGACATGGGAGGTGGGAGAAGGAGGAGGTGAAGGTGAGGAGAAGGAGGAGGTGAAGGTGAGGAGGAGGAGGAGGAGGTGGGAAGAGGAGAAGGAGGAGGTAGGAGGAGTAGAAATAGGAGGTGGGAGGGAGAGAAGGAGGAAGTGGAGAGATTAGAAGAAGGAGGTGGGAGAAGGAGAAAGTGAGGGAGTAGGTGGGGAGAGGAGGTGAGAGTAGAAGAAGGAGGAGGAGGTGGGGAGAGGAGAAGGAGGAGAAGGTGGGGAGAGGAGAAAGAGGAGGTGGGAGGGGGAGGAGGAGCAGGTGGGGAGAGGAGAAAGAGGAGGGGGGAGGGGGAGGAGGTGGGGAGAGGAGAAAGAGGAGGTGGGAGGGGGAGGTGGTAAGTGTGTTATCATCAGGGGGCTACTGGCCAAACCTGCTCTTGAAGGGCACGGAGGGATGAGGTCATCTTTAACCTTTATTAGACAAGGGGAGACCTGGCTGCAGGCGGGAAAAAAAGAGTTACTTGGCTCGGATGAAAGGGTTCTCTGCAGAGAGAGGAGTTGGGGTGGGGGTGTAGAGAGAGAGAGAGAGGCTAGGCTCTTCCCAAATGGATAATAACAATGTAAGCGTAACTATAATAACCATTACAGCTCAAAGGACCTACTCAAGGATACTGATAATGAGAGCGAGCTTGGCTGGAAACCTAGGAGGCCGCTAGAGTCATGCTGTGATGGGTTTAAGATGATAAAATATACTCTGCTGCAGGGCTGCTGATAGCTTTTACCAGGCCCAGAACAAAATCACCTGAGAGGGCCCCCTCACCCAATACATATAGTGTAATGAGGACCCAATAAACGACTTTTAGTGAGCGACTGAGCGCTATATAAAACGTAGCCTATGTATTATTATTCTTATTAATAATAATAACTTGCCTCTTGTCCCAGCACCTCCTTGCCTTCGCTTCTCTAACGCTTCGTGAGAGACTAAGTTCTGTGGTATTTTGTGTTTTGGTTTTTCCAGTGAGCTAATTAACTATTGCAACATTAAGCCAGAGATATGCTTGTCTCAAGAGTCATAACGTGAAGCCAAGTGAGTACAGGCAAAATGAACTGAACTTGTCTGAACTTGTGGTAGAGGTAAAGCCCATATGTCAACACTGCCATTTATTTTTCTAATAAATGTCTGACTTCAAAACGGAGAAAAATACAGGTTACTGATACCCAAGTCGTCTGGCTAGGAGCACTGTGAACTCCGTCCAAGTCACTCAACGGCTGCCTATGCACTTCGGTGTACCTTTTCTGTTGTTAGTTTGCCAAGGAGATAAACCTGTAACCCACAGACCCCTTCTGGCCATTTCCCTCTCTTCACACACACACACACACACACACACACACACACACACACACACACACACACACACACACACACACACACACACACACACACGCACACACGCACACACGCACACACACGCACACACACACACACAAGTGCACACACAACGCACACGTGCACACACACACACACACCAGATTGGAGGCTGCGAGAGAGTTTCCATCCAGACCCCTTTTGTTCTGTCAGATCACACACACACACACACACACACACACACACACACACACACACACACACACACACACACACACACACACACACACACACACACACACACACACACACACACACACACACACACACACACGTGCAGTCTTATAAAGGCCAATGCACCAAGGAAACGTCTGTGCTGGCTGAGAGGTCCTGGCACTTTTCAGGCAGCGAGTGGCGGTCTGGCCCTGCTCTAAAATGTCCGGCCGGCCCGTCTGACAGCTGTAGGAGAGCAGTGCGGTGGAGTGGAGTGGAGTGAGGGGGCACAAGAGCTTCCCTGTGTGCCCACCGACTTGACCCACAGCCAGTGGCAGCATGGCAGCCATGGAACCAGGACCACAATGTTGGTGGTGGTGGTGGAAGCAGTTAGGCTGGCTGGCTCCCTGCTTGGTGTGTGTGTGTGTGTGTGTGTGTGTGTGTGCGTGCGTGCGTGCGTGCGTGCGTGCGTGCGTGCGTGCGTGCGTGCGTGCGTGCGTGCGTGCGTGCGCGTATGTGCGTGCGTGTGTGGCTGTGTTGTTGCTCTCCCCTCCTGTTGCAACACATCAGCGTAAGCGTGTGTTACTGGGTGAAGGGCCAAGGGTGGAGAATGTGTAAGGGAGGCATAAATCAGGTTTTCACACGACGTCGTGAAGACAAACAAAAGGAGTGGAGAGAGTTGCTTGAGAGGAGTTGTTTTTATGTTGTACCCTACCTGGGTGAGTGAGCCCACTACCCATCCACCACCACCACCACACTCCCCGGGCCTCTCTCTCTCTCTCTGTTGTTGCTCTAGGCAACATTACAAACACTACCGGGCCAGGATAACCTTTTAAAACCAACTGCCTTCACAGCAGAGCACAACTTTTGGCCTCATAAGAACTCACTCGAGCGCCACACGTCCTGAACTCATTTACCAACGTGTCTACACATTAACATTAAGTTAACACAACACGCACACACACACACACACACACACACACACACACACACACACACACACACACACACACACACACACACACACACACACACACACACACAGTGTGTCGAAAACATATATCCTACACTGTAGCCGCTTTAAATGTGAACATACTGTATGAGCGCTAAGGCGCTGACTCATCGATCCTGTGCGGAGATTCCCTGTGAAAAACACAGCAGTAGATAAATCTGTCGTGGCGCTGCACCGCACAGCACTCAGCTCAGCTGCACTATAATCTGCTCCATGCCATTGATTAGGGCCAGGCTGAGGGAGGAGTGGAGGCAGAGGAGAGGAGAGGAGAGGAGACCCCAGGGCTGGACTGGGGGAGAAATAGGGCCCGGGCACTTTTGGCTGTAAGGGGACCCTCATAACTAGCAGCATAGAACTGACTCATCGGTGGGCCCCACACCCTCGTGGGCCCCTATTTTCAGAAATGTATTTTTTCTATATATATATTTTTTTTTTTTACATTTCTGAAAATAGGGGCCCACGAGGGTGCAGGGCCCACCGGGAAATGCCTGGTATGCCAGATGGCCAGTCCAGCTCTGGTGGGAGCAGTGGGGGCAGAGAGGAGAGGAGACCCTATCAATCAACAGGAAGGTGCCGTCAAGATAAAACACACATTTGAGAACAAGGCAGATACAGATGGGACTGAGCCAATCACGGTGCACAACACACACACAAGGGTTTTTCACTTCTTTGACCATTTGTTACACAATACACGTGTATAAATAAATCTCGTGCTCTCACTCTTTGATATGATTCACAGAGGCCTTTGGCTCTTTATTGGAAAAAGCTTGCATAGATTTTTTTTCTTTGAGTTGGATTTGTTTGTTCGTGAATTGAACACTCAACAGTCACAACCTTTGGAAACAATGATTGACCAAACAAACAAAGAAATTAAACAATATCTTTTTTTCACACTGATTAATCCATCTGGTCAACATGTGTGTTATACACTGCATATCAATACACTGGTAAGTACAGTTACGGAAAATTACTGATCAATCATCTGAAAAAAACAAAAACAAATCTCACCCATAGTTAATTCTTATCCTTATGTGAGAAACAGGTGATGACTTATCCCAGTGATTATACATACATTTGCACTTTTCTCTTTTTTGAAAGAAAGAAAGAAAGAAAGAAAGAAAGAAAGAAAGAAAGAAAATATAAGCTATAGGATCAGAAGAGGGTGTTGAGAAGCAGCATTTTGAACACTGCAGGGAATTCCAGTCATCTCATTGCCGATTGCACATGGTACACAAAGGATATTGTCAATTCAACAGTCTGGAGCGGAAATAACACTTCTCGTTGTTGTAGCCCGGCCACAAAAGGGAGTGTGTACGTCTAGCCCTGAAAATGTTGAGACGAAGAGGTAAAGGAATCAAATATTATTCCTAAAAGGAGATTGCGGCTTGCAATAGGTGTGCTTACTGGAGCGCCCAGCATGTAAACGTTTGGATTTACAAAAAATGCAATCCCTCACATTCGAAATGTCAGTGTAACAGGTGTGTGTGTGTGTGTGTGTGTGTGTGTGTGTGTGTGTGTGTGTGTGTGTGTGTGTGTGTGTGTGTGTGTGTGTGTGTGTGTGTGTGTGTGTGTGTGTGTGTGTGTACCAGGGGGGACTCAAGTCATTGACATGCCATTCACATTAGTTTTTTTTTCTTCAGTCTTTTAGCTTTTTCCTCATTTCATTCTCCAGGAAGCCCTGAATCTTGTTTAGGTTCTCTTCCTGTTGGCCCAGCGCTTCCAGGATCAAGCCCATTGGTGTTCTCTTAAGGCCCGCCCCCTCGATCTTGTTCTCCAGTTTATTCTTCATGTTCCGCAGGCGCATTGATGCGTGGGAAAAAATCACTGTGGATCACAAAACACATAACGCTGAAATAAAATTTAAAAAACATGGTCATTGCATCTGGAGCGAGTTCTATCTTGGCAGTTTAACGTTTTGCTTTTTTTTTTGTTATTTGCTTGCTTGCATGTGTTTTTGCTGTTGGGCAAATATGCATGTTGCTACCCGTTGATTTGCAATGTCTGTTTGTCCTTAATTAAATCAGTCACTGACAGGTGAGTAAATAGTATGGTGCAATTAGAAAAGTGGCATTTTTGTGTTTACTCCTCAAAACAACACTGGATAAAACACTGAATGTACCTTTAACCAAATAATATACAGTACAATGACTTGGCTAGGTTTTTACCAGAAAAGTATGAATGGCAAATTGTAGTAGGTTTGTCCAGGAGTCTATAGTAATGTAGAAAATACTGCAATAATGTAATAATGTTTTTTTTCACTCTGCTACTGGATCAGCAAACTTTTCCACTGACTTAACCTAACAACCAAAACACACAAGAGTACCCTTGCATTACACCTCCTGAGAAACCAGCTCGAAGAGGAAGTATCGTGCAAAGTCAGTGAATCTATCTCTTAACCCCCCTTGGACTCACACAGCAGAGGTGTGGAGATGCCAAAGATGAAGACAGAGACTCCTCCGAGGAGAGAGATGAGGAAATAGCTGGCCACCATCACCGCAAACACGAAGAGGGTGGGGTTCTGCTTCTTGAAGTTCTTGATCATGGCCTTGTTCTCCGCAGCCCACACGGAGCCCATGAAGACCATGCTGACCACCAGACCACCCAGCATCATGCTGAAGGGATTGGTCAACCTTTCAAACAGCACACACACAAATAAAAAACAACACACATGCAAATGAGGGTGTATATTGCTTTGTTTCCGTAACACACTGTTGTTCAGACGATCCATCATAACAGTTGGCAATGGCTGCTCTAATTGGTTGATATTGTTCTGTTTATGCTTTAAAATCCTGTGTCAGTGGCACCACCTGGTGGCCAAATCTTGCCATGGAGTTATGACATCTGAACACAGCACAGGATGTAGGCTGGCTTTGCCATCTGCAGGGGTGATAGTGAAAAAAAATCTTGAGCCTGAACTTTTTCCCCTGCTCTAACGACGACGACAAGACACTGAATAGTGACGTAACGTACGCCTATTTTGACACATTATTCAAACATTTAATAGCCTGTGTATGACCATTATTTAAGCCAGATAGTAGAAGAAAACCCTGAACCTGTAACACTTTCTGAGATAAGAATAACCCAAAGGCTAATTGTTATCAATGTTTTTATTTTTGCAAACTCTGTCAAGCCTGAAATCAGGCATGGAGCCTGAATACTATCAGCCCTGCATCTGTACATTTCCGCTCAATTCACATTTCTCTCTGTACAAATGAAATGAAGTTAGTACGAAGGGTTTTGTAGCCTTCTTACTTCCTGTAAAAGGGACAAATATCAATGTTTACAAAAACAAACACCCAATAACAAAACAAGATATTTGAACAGATTGCCTAGCAGGTGATAATACATCAGGTGTATCTTTAAATGCTGATGGTACCCCAACAAAAAAGTGGTGCTTTTATGAACTGACTCACTGCCTATGAAGTGATTCACAGCCCCTACTGAACAGGCCCCTGACTGCACAAAAAAACAGCTGTCAGTCTGAGGCGTGGAAGTCCCTAACGAGTTCATCCCCTCTTCAGCCTCAGCTGCTGATGTTCTGGATTATAGACTGTTGCAGCCCCCAACAACCGTGTGTCATCACAGCCAAATAGCCACTGACTATATTTAGATAGCATGGCCTCTTCTTGCGCACCGAGAGGGACTCATCTAGGGTTGCCAACCGTCCCTTGAAATACGGAATCGTCCTGTATTTAGAGATAAAAGTACGGGTTCCGTATTGAACTGAAACGGGACACGGGACGTTAGAATGCAGGAAATTACATCTAAGAAATGCAAAATTTTCTGGGGGACGACCCCCAGACCCCCGGCACGATGAAGTGTCCCGTATTTTTTTCATTGACAGTTGGCAACCCTAGACTCATCTGAACTGCTTATCATGAATGTGGATTTTCCCAGCCCCCTCTCTGAGTTAATAATATACCATATCATCAGAGCTCACCACCAGACAATGACTGTTTTCAACACACACTGTGAAACACCAAACTGCAGGGTCAACAGGCCTTGTCAAACTAGTCAGTCATGTTTAAGTTTACTTAAGCAAAGGACAGATAGGCCTAATCCTCACATGACTGTGATGTGACATGTGCAAAACATTTTCTCACCACCCGAACCTCAAGAAGAAACCCAAAAATATAGTTTCTGCTTTTAAAAGTATTAGAAGCTAATGGCAAATTAAGGGTCCATGTGTAAAGTTGTGCTGTTTACAAGTCAGAGTGGAAACTCACTGACCTGACCCTACTCTGACTTCTGTGGCCTGCTGTGATGCTAATTGAGACATTCTGAAAACAGTAAATGCATCTGTCATTGTTTTTTTTTCCGGGTGGGTGAGAGGCCACCTCAAAGCTACAAAAGAAGACTGCCTGTACATTTCATTTACACTGTGCCACTCACTCAGACAGTGAAGGCTTTTGTTCTGTAAATCCATCCATCTCTGTGTAGGCTACGCTTACCCCACAAGCAGGAAGACAACGATTGCAGTCGCCAGATAATTTGTTTGGTAGTACAGAAGATTGCTGACCACCCGGTTGTTCCACTTTGCCAGGTCGTGCACATCGGGCTTTCCAAACCTTTCGGACCCCGGGAAAAAGTCGTCCCAGGGCCGAAGTGGTGCTATTTCTACTTTAGCCATTTGCCCATACACTGCAACAACAGATGACAGCTTGCTGGCACTTCAGCTCCAGTTCCCGAACAACATTCTCGCGATAATTTGTCTATACAACTTCAGAACGCAGCAGATCAGCGCATGAGCCCTGATGGGCAAGCCCTGGAAAATATTGATTTTGAAAGCTTTGTGGTTTAGTAACAACGTTCAGTTTTACAGTTGAACACGATATTGGCAGGAGATGAAACGTAATCGCCATTTCAATCGCCATCGCCATCACATTCTCTACAAATTATCCTCTAAGTATGGGCCAGGACATTTTTTTTAATTGGGAAAATGTGCATACTCATCCGGCAATAACATGAAACGAGAAGTTAAATAAGCACAAACCTTAAAATGGATTTACTTAATCGATATAGAAACTTAACTATTTTATTTGAACTTGACATCAAATCGCCCTCCCCTTTGGAGGTAACGTGTGTTTCTATTGGCTAGTCGAGCTCGAACGTGCTTGTGACGGTATCAGTGTGAGACTGTCCCCGTGGTACACACAGGAAAGCGTGACAGGCTAGTTGTTGTGGAAATGAATGACTTTATAAATATATTTTCAGCAGGACAGTGGAATTGATTCGTGCTATTGCCATACGGACGAGTTTCGAATGACTCACTAGGTATTTTCACAAGATTTTTGCATTCGGCGTTAGCAACTGCAACAGTATTTTGTTGTGGAGTATTTATTTAGCTATTCCATGCCACCAATATCATTCAGTGTCTGCTAAACTATGGATCCAAATGTAATGTCGGTGTAGATAGGTCTTTATTCACACTGTTTACATAAGTTAACAGATGTTGGGGAGAATATTTCTAAACCCTACTATTGGCAGACTACGTTATTGGAACACGAGGCATCTCTTAACCATGCAGTTGAAAACCAAGGAGTTCCAGTCACTGTTTACAGATGGCTTGAAAGGCATTGCAGGTAACATTCACTTGTTTCTTCTACAGTGAGAGATTCGTGTTGGTATGGTTTTCTTCCCATGCATACAGCCTTTCTACCCACATATGTGTTCTGTTATTAGTCCCCCTTCCCATTTGTGCCTTTTCTTTTTATTTGTTTAATAACAAATAAATCATATTGCAATGGGAGGAAAGCATGGCTTTTAAGCTGCCTCATATGTGTCATACCCACTAATACCTGTCACAGTGGCTTGTGACACTGCAATTACTCGGCCACAATAAGCTTTTCCTGCATTTGGCAGGTTGGCAGTCCTGGTGGGTGGATGGGTGGGTTGTGTGTGTGCAGTTTATGTTGTCTAATGTAACTTTGTATTTTTCTCCTCTGCATTTAAGTAGAAATTAAAACTAGTTGTAAAGACAAATTACATTGATTCTTATATTACATTACACTTACAGTTCAGTTACTTATATTTTTCAGGGTATTTGTTACAGTTCCTGGAGCAATGTGTGGGTTAGGTGCCTTGCTCAAGGGCACTTCAGCCATGGATGGAGGTGTAGGGAGAGGTCAGATTGGATACCAACCAACAACCTCAAGATAGAGGGACCAACTCCCTAACCACTAGGCTATGGCTGCCCATTCTAATACAAATTCTTATACAAAGATCCATTTTAAATTGTCAGAACTCTTCCAGAAGAATCAATATGAGTTGAGGATCGCTGGAGGGGCGGTGCGAGACCTGTTGTCGGGGAAACGGCCGGAGGACGTAGACTTCGCCACCACTGCCACCCCGGAGGAGATGAAGACCATGTTTCAGGCAGCGGGGATCCGCTTGATCAACAACAAGGGCGAGAAGCACGGCACCATCACAGCCCGGGTAGGTCACTGGGTCACTAGATGCACTCTGTGTGTATTCATGTTTGATAGAATATCACTCAAGATAATGGAAAAAAGGAGGCGCACACAAGACTTGTGTGAAAAAGTGTATTGAAGCCGAAATTAAACAACAGAAGTCTAAGGTTAACTGGAGAAACAGACGCTTCGGAGCTAGTCCATTCTCAATGTCTCCAGTAGGTCCTAGGTAGTAGGTCCTACTGGAGACAATAGCCCCGTTTATACTGCAGGCCATTGGCCCAGGAACTTAGGCCCAGGAACTTAAGCCCAGGCGGTATAAACTGGTACAGGGGCTGGGCTTAAGTTCCTGGGCTTAAGTTCCTGGGCTTAAGTTCCTGGGCCAATGGCCCGCAGTATAAACTGGGCTATTGAGAATTATCTTGAGTGATTACTACTTTTTGGGAGTGCACGCACCAAGCAATACACGATTATTAAGTTCAGGTGCATACGCCGACCTTTGTTGGTCTTTTGTCATTCATTGTTTGATAGAATAGCCAGGGTAGGTCAGGGTAGAAGTCCTTAATTGTCATGATACTGCACAAGTGCAATGAGATTTCAGAGTGTGGCCGAGGTGTTCCTGCACAGTTCGTCCCCCTTGGGGCCTCGAATCTGCCACCTCGTCAACTAATTTGGTTCGGTAATGGGAGGCAGAGTATGAGACCGTTGAACTAAAGGGCCGGGCCGATAGCCCAATGCTACCGCACTGTGTTGAGGCGCCGCTTCGGGAGGGAGGTTTACTAAAGTTCCACGCCACACTCTGCTAGTTGGCCTCCGTTACAAGAGCTTCACCATAAAGGGCACACATCGGAAAATACTGTAGCCTACAATAATTTACTATAAAACTACACACTACTATACAGAGATTACACATAACAAACTTCTGCCAACCTTTGCGGTACGCATGCACACATAATAGTATTTGAACAGGCTTGAAAATAAAGTGTCTAATAGCATCAAAGTAATAAGTGAAGGCCCAACTGGTAAAATCCCATTCCCATTGTCATTGAGACACAGCACTCCACAGCACAAACACAAGTGAATGCTGCACACAATGAAATTGCATTTATGCCTCACCCGTACAATGGGGTAGCCCCCAATGGCGCTCGAAAGGGAACAGTGCGGCGGGACTGTACCATGGTCAGGTTACCTCAGTCATGGAGGAGGATGGTGGAGAGCACTGGTTAATGGTGGACTACAAGTCTGACACCCTAACCGCTTACCTCGTTACCCGTGTGTGTCTGCCGCTGTACTTTGCTTCTTACCTTGTGGTTCCACATCCACACCAGTTTCCTCTGCAACTGTGTCTGTGTTTTGCAGCTGCACAATGAAAACTTTGAGGTGACTACCCTGCGTGTGGATGTGCAGACGGACGGACGCCATGCTGAGGTCGAGTTCACCACGGACTGGGAGAAGGACGCTGAACGCAGAGACCTCACCATCAACTCCATGTTTTTAGGTCAGATATCTCTCTTTCTTTCTTTCTTTCTTTCTTTCTTTCTTTCTTTCTTTTAAACTTCATAGTGCCCAAAAAAGCAACCCAAGAACCTGTCTGTTTGTGGCCATTAACCAAAAGGGTTTCTCCTTTTCCGTTGTTTTCCTGACTCAGACTGAGCGAGAATACAAAGCATCAAAGTATAAATGAAGTATCAAAACATTCCCAAATGTATTATTTAAACATTGTTTGATTTGGAGACAGTGATTGTGGTCCGTGGTCGAGTTGTAAAATCAAACCAGGGGGCATGGTCAGAGATGGATTCTGATCATTGGGGGTTTGGAGGGTTTCTCCCCCGAGAACATTTTGAAAATGTAGTTGTTAAAGGTGCAACATATGTGAAGAAGGGATGCCTGTTTTAGAGGGGGATGATTTTAGAGCATTTTCATTGTAGGGGGGATGGCATCCCGCTCATCCCCCTACAACTCGAGCCCTGATTGTGGTCTATAACTTTGTGTCTCTGTCTGTGACTGGTGCAGGACTAGATGGTACTCTGTACGATTACTTCAGTGGATACGAAGACCTGCAGAACCGTAAAGTTCGCTTTGTTGGCAGTGCTGCCCTGAGGATACAGGAGGACTACTTGAGAATTCTTCGATATTTCCGGTACGCCATTTCTTTTTTTTGTCATTGTCATGTAAGACACAGAATGTTAAATGTTATTACATTGTCATCCCAGAAGATCACTTGGATACACAGGGAACAGATGACTTTTCTGTTCCCTGTGTATTAAAGTCCTTCGATGGAATGGCCATTTAAGAGCAGGCTTCTCCAGCAACTACTTATCAGACGTTTAGATCAACATTTCCCATGTGTATTTTGCTTTCCGTTGATCTTTCATTTCCTTTAATCACCATCACGATCATCCTCCCCGTTGTTGTTCCCATGTTCTTTTTGTAACCCTTTTTTTGAATGTTAGAAAAAAGTAAATAACTCAAAATAAATCTTTATCCAATAACTCAACATTGCTTGTTGTTGTTCTCAGGTTCTATGGTCGAGTGGCGTCGGAACCGGGAGAGCATGACTCGGAGACCCTGGATGCCATCAGGGAGAATGCGCGCGGCCTGGCGGGTATTTCGGGGGAGCGCATCTGGGTGGAGCTGAAGAAGCTAGTGACAGGGAACCACGCAGCCCATCTGCTGGAGCTCCTGTACCAGCTGGACCTGGCTCACTACATGGGTGAGGCCCTGCAGATTTGACTTATGTTATTAACCCATGCCCTCTGCCTATTAATTCCTAATTCCTCAGCCTCCGAAACACATACAAACATTAAATAAATTGCTTTTAAAAGCTAAGACCCTCATTTTGCATTAGATTGTGTTCATTCAGCTCGAACATACATACCCACATGTTTAATTAAAAAACCCTCAAATCTCAAGAGTCTGATTGCAGCATAGGCTAAAATGGGTTAAAGCACAAAGCAGTTCTTCTGTTGCACAATGCAGATGGAGAGTCTGAGATGGATGATCCATCATGGACCTCGCACTGCACTGCCTGGGGCGTTGCCTTTTGGGGGGGGACGGGACAGGACGGGACGGGGGGGACTTCTCTTTATTTTTTTCCATTGTATGCAGTCTTGCATTACTTCAGAATCACAGTCTAAACATCGCAAATACTGTATATCCACAGAGATATACTGTAAGTGCATGAATGTTTACATGCTGGCCCTGGCTCAGTGACATGGGTCACATGGGTGAGGCCCTGCCTGGAGCTTTGACTTATCTGATGAAATGACAAAGCTGTTCTTAAGTTATATTGCATTACATTACACCTAGCCTACACTTTCATCCAAAGCGACTTTCAGATATTACAAGGTATATTGTTTACAGTCCCTGGAGCTGTGTGGGGATTGAGCACAGAGTAGTCCCTCGATCGCAGAAGATTTTTGTCTGATGGACCTGGCTGTGTACATGGTGGTGGTTGTGGTAGTAGTAGCAGCAGTAGCAGCCGAAGCTTTGGATGAGTCCAAAGCTTTAATTTACCTTTAAGTAGTTCCTTGGTTGGGCAAGAGCTTTGCCTTAGATTGACCTGGCTCCGTACATGGAGTGCATTTCTCGAAACCATATATGCTAGCTATGTTAGCTACTTTGGTGTTTGCAATGCAATTTCCCTTTGGCAACTACGCAAGTTGCTAACTGGCTGGCAACTATGCTTTCGAGAAATGCACCCCTGGGGGTAGGGCTGGGCAATATGAGGATATATATCGTTATCGTGATATAAAAGTGTATATCGTGACCTTTCTCCTATATCGTTTATATCGTGATAGTAATTTTTATCAATTTTATACAATTGAATATAATTAAATTGCATTTCATGTTGTCACAATACACACTATAACGTTAATGTAACTGTTTGCTCTTTATTTTTTCATGTCGCAAAACAACCTTTCTTTAAAATGGATCTTTTTATTCTTATTTTTACAAAGAGAATAACTGAAAACGTATGCAATTGTGCTATATCGTGATATATATGGTTATCGTGATCTAAAGTAATCCATATCGTGATATTGGGTTTTTTCCATATCGCCCAGCCCTACCTGGGGGTAGTAGTAGTAGTAGTACTCACAGATATATTGGATGAGGCTCGGCAGCTTTGATTTATCTGGTTAAAACTCAAAGTAGTTCCTCGGCTGCACGAGAGACTTGTCTGAGCTGGAGCTGGCCCAGAACATGGGTGCGGCTCAGGAGCTTTCGATGGCATGCCAGACAACAAGTCCTGGTGAATCGCTCTCTCATGCTCGGGTTGTTTTTGTTTTTGTTTTATTTAGAGATGTTGTACTGTTGTACTGCATTGTACTACTACTGTATGTTGGACGTGTGTAACATGCCATTTTGGACGTGTGTTTACACCCGCCCCGGCCAAATTCCTCATACATGTGCAACATACAAGATACAAAATTCTTTATTGTGAGACAAAGTTGCATTCACAAGTACTGAAAAGCTTTGTGAAATTGCAAGTGGCCAATAATGCTGATTCTGATTGACACAACAGTATAATAGTCCTCTGAGTTGCGTAACAGGTTGGGCTTTTAAAAAGCTACCAAAGTGAGGCAAATTTGAAAGTATTTTGCTTATTTACTTATGTGATCAATGTTCAATGTGTGCACCACAAATGTGTATTTTAATATGTAGCCTCTAAATGCAGACCCTACTCACCCTTCCCCCCCAAAAAAACTCAACTACATAACATTATCATGACAATACCCAGAATCATACCATGCTCCTCTTCATTTTTGATGGTAATGTTCTAACGGAGACTCTGTGCACTCTGTCCACTCCCCTATCCTGCCCTTACCTCTCCCTTCACCTCCACCCATGCCTGAAGTGCCCTTGAGCAAGACATCTAACCCCACATAGCTAATAGTAATATTTAACTAGTAATATTTGTGTATTTATACATACATGTATATGTAATATTTGTGTATTTATACATGCATGTATACATGTATTTATGTATGTATGCAACTTGACACCTTAATTTCCCTCGAGATCAATAAATTATTCTCTACTCTCTACTCTATTTGTTTGCATTTCCTAGGCTTGCCAGCAGAGGGCAATGTTGGGGAGATGAAGCGTGTGTGGAGCTGCTCCCACAGCCTGTCCCCCAGGCCCATGACGGTGGTGTCGGCCCTCTTCCGCGGCATGGACGACGTGGACAAGCTGGACCTGCGTCTGCGCATCTCCAAAGAGGAGAAGACCCTCGGCCTCTTCCTGGTGAAGAACAGATGGGACCTGGTGAGGGGCGACGATCCTGACGACCGCCTCAGACCCTACACAGACTTCATCATTGACGTGAGTACACCACCTCAGACCTCAGACCCTACACAGACTTCATCATTGACGTGAGTACACCACCTCAGACCTCAGACCCTACACAGACTTCATCATTGACGTGAGTACACCACCTCAGACCTCAGACCCTACACAGACTTCATCATTGACGTGAGTACACCACCCGCCTCGATCCCGCACAATCAAGACACACAGACAGAAGATGCACAGAAGACATTGATCAAGAACACTTCACTTTGAGAAATACCCAGTGTCTGATTTCAGGCTTGGCGAAAATATTGTCAATGTTTTATTTTTGCAAATACTGTCATTTGGTTGTTGTAATTTCAAAAAGTGTCACGGTTTCAGGTTTAGGAGGATTGTCTTCTACTGTCAGGCCTGTAAGTACTGTTCAACAGGGTTTGTTTACATCTACTCCTCCATCAGTGTATCCAGTAGTGTTGGTGGTGGCGATTGGCAGGGGAATGTTTGAAACGCGACACATTTGTTTGATTCTGCCCAGGCTTCCTGTTAAAGTAAATAGAAAGCAGTGTTTATATGTAAGGGGTATTGTGGCAGGGGCTGATACCTTGGGAGAAATGATATTTCGGTGTGTTTATGCCAGGGCTCGTGCACTGTGTTTTCAGATAAATGGTCTGTTTGACTCTCATGTGGGTATTCATGGTAAGTTATAATAGACGGTCTTAAAGGTTCCACAGCACCCTGAATATTTCAACAATGTGGAGAGAACATTTTTGTTTACTCTCTCAAGAATAATACAAATGTGTTTCCTTGAAAGGGTTATTGTTCTTGGGAAGGAAATTACAATTTTGGTTGTGAAAATCCTTACAAAAGATGGAAAGGAAACATAATTGCACAAAACATTTAATTGCCTGTGTTTTGTTGTTGTGTTTTATATTGAAACAAAGTTGTGCCTCATCATTGTTTGGAAAGGGACAAAAAAAGCAACATCCCTCACAACAAGAGTTTTCAATCTTAGTCGTGCGTGCGTGCGTGCGTGCATTGCATTGTCTCTTGTAATAGCAGTATCGTGCCTAGTATCGGCAAGTGTTTGACTAGTACGAGTACGAGTATAATGAGCAGTATCTGTGTGATACCCGATACCAATATCGGTATCGGTGCATCCCTATTATCATGTGAATGTGTGTGTCCATGACATGTCTATGTCTCTGCCTTTAGAGCCGGGAGGTGGACGTACAGAACAAGGTGTGTGAGCTTCTGAAGTACCAGGGTGAGGAGAAGCTTCTGGCAGAGATGAGCGGCTGGGCAGTGCCCCGTTTCCCCGTCAGTGGCCACGACCTCCGCAAGCTGGGCATCACCTCGGGCAAAGAGATCGGCACCGTGCTGCAGGCCCTCAGGGACACCTGGAAGAAAAGCCGATACCAGATGGACAAGGACGAGCTCCTCAGCACCATACAACAGTCCTGAAACAACATCAAGCAGTCTTATGACGCTCCATAGTACTGTCACATTACCGCCAAACAGTCCTTATGAAGTTCCGTCGTAGAGTGCTGCCAAGCAGTCCTTATGGAGCTCCATGATGCTGGCAAGCAGACTTGATGGAGCTTCATAGTACTGTGAGGTGTTTCTGATGGAGTTCCATACTGTCAAACAGTCATGATGGACCTGCATGCATACTGCAGGACTATCAAGCTATCAAACCTACCTATCTTGATTAAAACCCCTCAGTGCAGTGGAACAGACTCATGGGAATTGGACACCACAGTACCGTCAAGCAGTCCTGATTGAGCTCCCCAGTACCTGTACTGCCAATCAGTTCTGATTGAGTGCCACAGCACTCTATACCCATTCTGATCAAACGCCTCAGTTACATTCATCTTGCCCCAACAAAGCACATATTTTACACATGGTAACTTTGTTGAAACCACATATTCAAACCATGCTCAAAACACATATTCAAACTAAGTTCAGAGAAGAGAACAAGAGTTTGAACAAAGAGACAATTACACTGTATTGTGTTTTTTTTGGGGGGGGGGGGGCATGCTTTCAATCATTTTTTGGATTATAAAAAGCCCATTTACTGAGCTTTACTGAAGTAAATGCAAAGGACATTTAGTGTTGGAATTTATTACTATTAGAATTGGGGATTGTAGTTTATTTTTGGTTCATAAGATACAAGTACTGAAAATGTTGCTCTTATTAAAAGTGAAATGCTTTCTTTTGTGTAGAACATGTACTTCATGTCCATGATGCATGTTCTAAATGTATAATTTATTTATCTGAGATGCAGGGCATTGAGAACATCTGCCATGATGCAGATGTCCTGTGCAGTGCCTTTTGTGTGTAACAATAAACCGCTTGCACTGAAATATGTTCCAACGTTCACTGAAATATGTTCCAGCGTTCACAGTCATAGCTTTAAAAAAACAAAACAAAACAAAAAACACTTCAAACAACTTAACAAGTCTAGTCAAAGTTTATTTATAATGCACTTTTAAAACGACAAAAGGCACAGATCAAAGTGCTAACAGGTAGGCCTAAATAAAAAAGAATTGAGGGACACCATGAAGCAAGCTTAGACTTAGACTTAGACTTCTTTATTGTCCATTAAACTTACATAAAATGGAGATTTTGCTTTGGTGGTGGCATAAGGACGCACAAGGACACACAAGACAAACACACATCACAGTCAACACAATAAAGAATAAATAATATATATGTGTGTGTGTGTGTGGATAAAAGATAGATAAATAAAACGTGTGGAATAAAATTAAATCTCTTTACTCAATTAAAATTAAGAGACTATTCAATTTCACCATATTACTTACTGCTAGAGCAGCGCACAGAGCTTCCTATGCTGTATTACTGCATAAAACTTAAAAATTAATAAAATACCACTGCTAAAATACTGTTGAGGATCTGCTCTCTGTTATTATAACCAGTTCTTTGTTAAGAATAGCCACAGCTGATGGTACAAATGACCGCTTGTAGCCATTCTTCCTAGCCATTGGAATTTTCAGTCTGCGTCCAGATGGCAGCATCTGGAAAGCACCGTGAAGAGGGTGAGTAGGATCCAGATAGACTTGATGTGCCTTCTTTGTTAGGGCCTGCGTGTGCAAGTGTGGAAGTTGCAGCTGTTTGTATCCAATGATCTTTCCAGCCTGGTTGACGATCTGTGCCAATTTGTTCTTTTGTTTGACAGAGAGGTATCCATACCATGACCACATGACTTAAAGACAACCCTAAAACACAAAAGGCATACAAGGGGCCCTAATCATGAGCTTCAGTAGACTATAAACTAATAAACCAAAAGAAATCAACAAGAATGTAAATATATAAGATGGATAACAGAGATCAGTTTTAAAAACAGCTTGGGAGGGAGCCAGGCGGACGTGAAGATGGAGCTCGTTCCACATTTCAGGGCCAGGGACTGCAAAGGCAAAGTCCCCTCTACTCAGGGCCGCTGACAGCTTTGTCCGGGCCCAGGACAAAGTCATCTGAAAGGGCCCCTTAGCCCAATACATACAATGTTATGAGGATTCAATTTTGGGCCCCCTCTCTCCCTGGGCCTGGGACAACTGTCCCCTTCAATGATGGTTTTCAATGCAGCAAATGAGAAAATATGATTTGATGTCTTACACTGTCAATTATCATTCATCCTTCCAAAAGAAGTATGTTGTGATGTAGATGACTAATTAATTTTACCATGGGAAGATGTCTGAACAGGTGGTTTAATTCAATAATAATTGATGATTTATAATAAATGTCAGAAGCTCTCATTGTTATGGTTCGTCAAATCGACCGATAATAATTCTTCCATCCAACCTAAACTGCGCTTCTCAGTGCGCACTGGGTATTTGGAGCCTTGGATGTTGAGCTGCATGGTGCTGAAGGAGAGCTCCTCCCATTGCTCGCCTATGATAAAAGCCTATAAAAAGTGGCAACTTTTCCCACACCGCACAGAGCGACTCGCCGCGTATTTAACCCTTCTTCATCCAAGAGTTTCGGCAGTACTTGACAGTTGTTTATTGCAAGTGTGAGATTTAAAAAATGACGTAAGATGTAGGTTAAGTAATTGCATCAGTCATTTTGTCTGGTGTAGAAAAAAACAAAAGCAAAATGTCTTTCTTCACGCCAAACGTCACTAATTTCACAACGGAAAGTGTTGCAGATACACCACGAGATGAAAGTCTTGCGCGAGTTGAAATTGCAGTTCTGAGCATAATTTTCTTCAGCGCCGCAGTGCTGAACTTCGGACTTCTCTTGGTTCTGTGGAGGAGAAGGAAACAGATGTCTCGAATGCGTGTGTTTGTCTTTCATTTGTGTCTGGCAGACCTCGTCGTCACTTTTTTCCAGGTGTGTCCACAACTGATGTGGGATATCACCGACAGATTCATGGGACCCGACGTGCTATGTCGATTGGTGAAGTATCTCCAAGTGGTCGGCATGTTTGCCTCTCCGTACATGATCGTAGTGATGACCATTGACCGCTACCAAGCCATCTGCAACCCCATGGTAACTTTTCAGCGACGCCGCGCGCGATGGAACGTGCCTGTCTGCATCGCGTGGGGCATCTCTCTTCTCGGCAGCCTGCCTCAGATTTTCATTTTCTCTCAAGTTGAAATTGCGCCTGGGGTTTACGAGTGCTGGGCCAACTTCGTAACGCCGTGGGGGCTGAAGACTTACATCACCTGGACAACTCTGGTCGTGTTTGTTTTCCCCATATTGACAATTGTGGTGTGTCAGGTGCGCATCTGTAGAACAATTCAGATAAACCTCTATATGAAAACGCACCAAGATGATGACACTGCCAAGTTGCCGTCAAGAGCCAGCAGTGTGGCCGGGGTGTCCAAAGCGAGAATCAAAACTGTCAAAATGACTATTGTGATAGTGCTTGCTTATATTTTTTGCTGGTCTCCGTTCTTTACCGTGCAACTGTGGTCAGTCTGGGACGAAAGCGCGCCAACAGAAAGTGAGAACCATTTGCTTGAGAAAGATCATCTGTAAAAAGATTGTGTTCATAAAATAGTTTCTCAAAAACGATTTCCATTGTTTCCTATATTTGTAAATCGTAAATATTAAAAACGTAGACTTGCCTAAATGGAGACAAAATAGTCAGCTTTGAAACCATATGTATATTTGGCACTGCTCATTACCTGTGTATTTTGAACTGTTTAATATTTCAGATGCAGTCTTCACCATCTTTATGCTGCTGGCCAGTCTGAACAGCTGTGCCAACCCTTGCATCTACCTCCTGTTCAGCGGGAAGTTGCCGAAAAGCATCATAACACTGCTCTGCGCTGGGCACACCGGCATGAAAGAGTCGCTCCCGGATGAAACGACCATGGTGAGCTCACTGTACATGAGCTTGAAGAATTTATCGGACACAAGGTGAGATGGTGCCAAAGTGCACTGGGTCAGTTCTCGTGTCACATTATTATGGACAACTTCAATGCATGCCTGGCTGGTGTTCTTTTTACTGACGTTGCTTGATATGCTTTTGCATTGCGTATACGTGCCTCGTTGTGTATATTTTTATGCCTCTATGTTCAAGTGCATAATGCATGGTCCTAGGTGAATTACGTTGTGAAAAGTAGTGGAAATGTGTCTCAAAACTGTCCTGAAGATAGATGGATTCATTTTGTGCACATTATATGGCATTTGACATGATGGGATAAATTATATTTGAAGAAACTGTGTCACAATTTTATGTGTGCTTTTTGCTCAATGTGTTCAATAAAGTTTTGCCAACCTTCCCCTTCTCTTGCCATCTTCCTCAATTATAAATCATGAATTCCTCATTCCATTCAACAATCAAATGGATAATGGAAATCAGCAAAATATTAAATCCACATGCTGTCAGGAATTATGTAATTAACAAGGTGACAGTGTTAAACTGTCAAAAAGGACACACCACCTCGAAGGATGTAGACTAGTGGTTCTGAATAGGGAACTGAGACAGCATAAGAGGGTGGCACGTGGCATGAGGGGAGTTAGGAAGGCCCAATCAAAGGGAATGTAATTGGGTTGTGCTGTTTTCATTATCTTTCATATCTTCTTCTTCTTTGAAGTGTGGCCAATCATAGGCTACACAGCCCTGTGTCTTTTAGCCAAGTGAATCTGGGAAACAAGATGCATGTAGGCCTATAAAAAATAAAATGTCATAGTTAGTGTTCCGATCAATGACACATGTCAATGGTAGACTACACATGTCAATTGTAATCAATATTTAATTAGAATCCGAACAATACAGAAATCTGACATAACATTTATTTATTGAATTGAACATGCTGTAATAGTCACTAGTGTCACTAGTGTCACTAGCGGCCTGATTCACTGAAATCTTAACAGTCTCGATCACGGCCCCAGATGACTGCATTCTGGGGCCGTCTGTCATAGCGGCCATTTCCCGGTGGGCCTCGCACCCTTGTGGGCCCCTATTTTCAGAAATGTTAAAAAAATGTTACATTTCTGAAAATAGGAGCTCACAAGGGTGCGGGGCGTATTAGTGAGTCAGTTCTGCTGCGCTAATTATGGGGTGGGGTGGGAGGGGGGGCTTTAATCCAAAAGTGCCCGGGCCCTATTTCCCCCCCCAGTCCAGTCCTCAGATGACTGCACTCAATGCTGCGTGTCGCCGAGTGTACTCAAGCGGGGCGTTCCAGTGTGGACTTCAATTGATATACTGTGCAGCACCACTATGCGTTCCTGGAATAGCACAGGCAGAAGGACCAAGAAGCATTAAACACGCACACACACACACACACACACACACACACCTAGAAACGTGCCGAGAAAGAGCAGGACCACAGTGTCCCTTGTAAGTGGTAAGGCGAGGAATGCAAGCCCTGTCTTCAGGAAGAGCCGTCTTCTGCAATCATGCCTTTGTGAATCAAATTGTAAGTACAGGTTTATGCTGTAGCTGTGACCTTTGTCAAATGCAAGGAGAGGAATCGATCAAACCACCTGACAGGAATATCACTCACTCTCTCATCCGCAGAGGCGCGTGTTGTCACCAGGCTAGGTAGGCGGACACATGGGGCCCCCAAGCACAGGTCCTAGATGGTGAATATACAGCTTAAAAAAAACGTCATTCTTCTGAATTTTTGGTTAGGGCCCCAGCGGACCCTAGGGTCGCCGTTGCGCTGCTCTTTCATGTGGCTCTGCAATGAGGTCCTCTCTTATGGGCAACAAGAAAGGGCCCGCCTCCATGTTGGTTCAGAAACAATATTGGAGTTAAGCATAGAAGTAAGATAGCCTTTTGTTGTTGTTGGGGGGGGGTGGTTCTTCCCCAAGAACATTTGAAAGTTAAAAGTGCAATTTTAATGCAATATGAGAATGCAAATATAGATCAACAATGACGTTTTTTCTTAACCCACTGATGCCTAAAGCCCCTGCAAAAAAGGCTGCTGAATGCCTGAGCCATTTTTAAGAAAAGTTGCCCTAGCCTATAAAAACCTAAATAGCCTCTGAAGCATACAAAACATGCAATAAGTTGCAAACACTAAGACCCTCATCTTTCATGAGAATGTTTTCATCTATCTCTAACATACCAAGATTTGTAATAAAATTGTCTAAAATCTCATGAGCATGAATGTTGCGTCATGCAGCTCCAGGCGCCAGGGCCAATGTGGCGCAACGCAACATCCAGCATCAATGGGTTAATCAACAGTGAATACCCAGTATAGGTCTTATGACAAAGCCTTTTTCTGTAGTACTGTTCTGTCCTGAATATCGGATTACATGCATTGCAATAAAGTGCAATATTTTTTTGTAGTGTGCAGTATGTGTTGAAATATATTGCATTTATTCCCGTAATACTGTAGGTCTATTATACTAGGCATTTTTAGACTTTCTAATTTGTGTTTTGTCATTCTGTATCTATGTAAAATGTCAGACACCTTAATTTCCCTCGGGATTAATACAAGTACTCCACTCTACTTTACTCTACTCTCTCATAACCCATGCTATTCAATTGAAGGGTTTCAGATACATGACTTGCATAACCAGTGCTTTCAGGGGCTCATATAGTAAATGGCCAAATTGGGGGGCCCTTTTGTGATACCAAGGAAGTGCTCACAGTCTGTGGACCCTACACACAATGCAGTTTCATAGTCGGTGGCTTTAGTTTCAAATTACAGGGATGATTCAAAAAAACGTAGGATACTGGGATGTATAAAGTGATAATGAAATTATAGCTGTGGCTTGTGATTCAGGGCCCCTTTGGCTCTTGGGCCCCAGGGTATGGACCCGGTAGGTCTATGCAGTATCTATCACATCGCGTTTCACTGGTGGAATGCCCTGCATTATGGGGTTACGGTCACCACGTTTCATCATAAAATACATTTGATGTGCTTGGACGGACACTGTAGGATAATATTATTATCCAATAAGCTTTTCAGTCATGTCATGCAGTAAAATATTTGTACAAGTAGGAAATCCCATGTTTGATGTGGAAACTAGAAAGTATTCAGATGGCATAATTCAAATCAGATAACTGTCTATATTTATAACTGTGCTTGATAACAAAGTATTCAAAATGACTTGGAGGCATCTCCATTCCTGAATGAAAAAGAATATTGCGTAACTCACTGAGTGGGCCGATTAGCCATCCAAATCTCTGTCTTAAAACAACTGTGTGTGTGTCTGTGCGTGTGCCTGTGCATGTGCATGTGTGTGCGTACGTGTGTGTCCGTGTGCGTGTGTCTGTGTGTGCCTGCCTGCGTGCGTGTGTGCCTGCATGAGTATGTGTGTGTGCACCTCTGCCAGAATGCTTTATCTCTGTGACACTAGGCCAGCAGCAGCTGCAGTAGCAGGCAGCGTGACTAATAGACTAAACTGCCCCTCTAAACTCCACATCAGGTCTTCAAAGGACTGACTCACTGCCAGCACAGTGGCTGTTGATCATCATTCTCTTTTGTTGAGGCGGCTAAGTTATTGGACCCATGACAGGATTAATAAAGGATTTGCACACTTCCAGGCTGATCGGGGGTTCTGTTTTCCAAGGCTTGTGATTGCGTGTCCTTAGTGGCTGCATTGTGAGCAGGGTTGGACTGGCCATCTGGCATAGCGGGCATTTCCTGGTGAGCCCCGCACCCTCATGGGCCCCTATTTTCAGAAATGTAAAAAAATATGCTTAAAGTGCTTTATGCTTATGCATAAAGTGCCCGGGCCCTATTTCTCCCCCAGTCCAGCCCTGATTTGTGAGGTTTCTGACACGTCATAAAGAGTGAGTCACAAGTGCGTAAAAGTCTTTGCTTTTACGACAAGCAGTTTGGCAAAATATACTCCCTCAGACACTGCTCTTGTCAAACACAGCTTTATGATCTTGTCATGGATCTCTATTTTGTGGTTGTCCTTTTCAGACTTTGTAACACTACAAAAGCAGCCACCAAGAGCACTCACAGAGTGTAGACCTCCGCCACACCAGCTCCAATCATTAAAATTGAGTTGAGCTGAATGAAATGAATCAAGTCGAAAGAAAGATCTGAAGAGTTCAGGTTTTTTCCTTCGTTTTACGAAAATCAAAGAAAAATCTGAAGAGTTCAGTCCTTCACTTTTTTCATTCATGTTTACATTGGATTCAGCACCCAGTTAAAAATACTGAAAAATTGGAGGTCCATAGTGTGAGTGCGTCTCCTCCACTTTTCATGAATCAGTTTGAGCCATGGACAAAGAGGTAAACAAAACTGAAAAATGAGAAAAGGACGCACTATGCATAGGTTTCCTCATTATTATCCTTCGGAAGGCAGAACACCGAAATGCGCCTGTGTAATAATAAAAAAACGATAGTGCGACCTTTTCTCATTTTTCAGTTTTACAATATTTGGGCAAAAAGGTTAACATTTTTTAACCCTGGCTATGAAATTCTAAAGTTCTGAAAGGGACTTTTTTCTCCTCTTGTAAATCTCCCTGTCTCCTGTCATTAATAAATCAATGGTGTTTTGTTTTAAGCTTCCCCGGTAACGTTATACAATACTTTTCTGTCGCCTTTTGTGTTGAATGTCAAGACCCGGGGTCTGCACATGCAGCCGGCAAACGAGCACTATTCTTAGTGGCCAGCAGGTAAATATTTAGACGTGATTTATGCCTTATTTAATGGTGTCTGTACTGTAGCTGCCATCACACTGTTATGGAACTGGAGTTCAACATTAACCGTTTATTGGATTACACAAAGTTATGCAAGCAGAATTGTGGTTCAGTATGCTATTATACACACACACCCTAGTAAAGCATGTGTATAGGAATACAACGTAATCATTACTATAAATAATTGCACAGGTGTAACGTGTGTGTATACTATGTACAGTAGTATATATAGAGAGAAATAAAAGATTAACTACCACAATTAAAATGCCCGGCATAATGAAACAATCATGTTCATTGCAGAGGTCATTGCTTTTGTTTTAAGGTGTATATTTAATCCTACAATCATTAAAGTTTAATCACATAAAAACTGGTCATTACTTTGTAGATGCCTTTCAAATGATAAAATGCACAATTCAGTGGGTTCCTATTAATTACTCTTTGTGCGCACTTGCAACATAGGATTTAGCAGTTGAACATTAAGCGGAGGAAGAAGACCAGTATTCAAATATATATAAAATAAAATCTAGTAAAATATGGGTTCCATGAGCTTTTCTTTCTCTGCTTTCTTATCTAAATGGGAACACTCTCTTGGCACCATGCATGTGGCCATCGTTACGAACATGGTGACAGCAATCATGTCATTTTACAAACGCTGGGGACCATTTCAGACTCGATAAGACAGCTCCAATGTATCGGATATAATGATGCCTCCATGGTTTAATCCCCCACCCCCCCGGCGTGCACACACACACACACACACACACACACACACACACACACACACACACACACACACACACACACACACACACACACACACACACACACACATTCTCCCAGCAGGAGTCGTAGGCAGAGCAACTTCAAAAGGTCCTAGTGGTTGAAGGAGATTGTGCTCTGCTCTCTCCTCTCTCCTCTGCTCTCTCCTCCTCATCACAAGAGAGTGAAGTGAACTGAGGTGAAATCCATCTGATTGGACTTATATAAGCTGCCTGCTGAAAAACAAAAACACACAGTTAGACACTGTCTTTCTCTTTCTCTTTCTCTCTCTCTCTCTCTCTCTCTCTCTCTCTCTCTCTCTCTCTCTCTCTCTCTCTCTCGCACGCACGCACACACGCACACACACACACACACACACACACACACAGCTCTCACACAACCCAAAAGACGTCATAGCCACTGATAGGCAAGAAGCAGCCAGGCTCCCTACACTGCAAGAGCTAACGAGAAGCTGCCACTGAACCCGAAGATCCCTGAGACTGAGACCACCTGACCTCACTGGGTCACCTCATCAACCACAAACTTTTAAAACAAATAGTGTTCATGAATGCTATTTGCAATGATCATTGCATCAAAATGGCACTATTAGCGTTTGCGTTCCTGACTGGCTATGAGGGGAAGAATCGGTAACACTTTACTTGACGCTGGTGTCATAATTAATAATTATATTAATCATATGGGTTTTTAAAAAAAATATATGACTCACACTGTATGCCATTTTAATGTGTGTGTGTGTGTGTGTGTGAGTGTGTGTGTGTGGGGTATGACCCATGGGCTATGGATGTGCTTGCTTGTTTATATCTTGTTTATGTTACTGTATTTTAATATTTGTTTTACCTGTCCAGGGACTGCAGATGGAAATTAGCTATATAGCTATAATCTGGCACAAGCCATCTTTTTACTTCTGTAATCAATGTGTATTGTGCATGGTCCCTGTTGAACTAAACTAAATAAACTAAACTTAACTAAACATAAGCATGTCATTACAGTCATTACAGTGTCATAACAGTGTCATGGCAGAGTTATGCCTGTGTCATAAACATTATGTCCATGTCATAAACATTTTATGTCTGTTGGCCTTAAGTGACATGGACATAATGTTTATGACTTATCTATGACTGTGTCATGACACTATTATGATACTGTAATGACATGCTTATGACACCGGCGTCAAGTAAAGCGTTACCGAAGAATCCATGTCATTGGTCCAACAGCCCATTAGTCCAGCAACAATTGACGACTGAGTACCGTATGTATAGGCCTTTAGAAAAGGCCCATTAGTCCAACCAGACACATTAAAACTATGCCCAAACCACAACAATTCCTAACCCTGACCGTCAGTAAAGGCATGTTTTTGTGAGTGTGTTTTTGTCTGAAAAGACATGCCCGCATGTAGCCTCCCAGTAGCCTGAGCTTTGTGCACGTAGGTCGTACTAATTATGAAGTTCTTGTTATGTTCCTCTATGGCTAATTGTCACACTTACGTATAGGCTAATGCAGTGTTTCTCAACAGGGGTGCCGGGGCACCCTGGGGTGCCGCGGGCTCCCCTCAGGGGTGCCGCGGAAACGTGGCTGATAAATAAATGATGTAATATAATACATATTTGTCTTAATTGATAAGTTAATGCTAGTCATTGGAATCTTTCATCTGCCATTTACGCACAATAAAGTAAATCTAGGTCGCTCCAGTCAACTGCAACTTCGAACGTAGGTCGTGTGACGTCTCCAAATGAGTTACTTTTCTAAGCTTGTGTGGTATCGGATGCGATGCCATGCCATGCTACGGCTTGTTGGTTTGGGGTGCCTTGAAATTTTTCATGAATTGAAAGGGTGCCTCACCTTAAAAAAGGTTGGGAAACACTGGGCTAAAGGACTGTTGCACCAATGGGCCGACCCTGAGGGAAAGGTGATGCTACACCTACACACAGGATTTGATGCTGTCTCACTCTTACAGTAAAGACATAGGTTCTGAAGACCTAGTTTAACAAAGAAAAAACACACATCC
Source organism: Engraulis encrasicolus (assembly GCF_034702125.1). Classification (NCBI taxonomy): domain Eukaryota; kingdom Metazoa; phylum Chordata; class Actinopteri; order Clupeiformes; family Engraulidae; genus Engraulis; species Engraulis encrasicolus. The sequence continues at coordinate 26,487,234 of NC_085870.1, forward strand.
ATCTCAAAAAGATTGGGTGCAGGACTAGCAAAATCACATGAAAACAGAAAATAAAGTCTGCGACACCAGGCCAGGACACCAGGCCCGTTTCCCTCATTTTAATGCAGTGTCCTGATGTTTGCTGAAGAGGCTGCTGCCCGAAACATTGAAATACTAATAGGAACAGGAGGATGTTGTTGTGGACTTAATGTGTATTTTCAGTTTTCAGGTTCTAAAAACCAAACATGTTCCTATGAAACTAAAAGCAGGTGGATTTTGTGCAATAATAGGCCTAGATAAAGTCTGTATCCCTACACACTATTTGTCATGTTTTTTTGACCAATGAGTTCCATCTGATTTAACAAGACAAAGCCAGAGTGAACTGTGCTCACCTACAGATTTTTTAAAATGTGGATATTTTTTCTCTTGTTTACGTTGGTTTTGGACTACCGATTCCAAGTAAGCAGACTTTTAACACCCCCAAAGGCCTATTAAAAATCCGGCTTTGAAAATATCCCATTTAGGGGGCTAAAATGCACCTGTTACAATGGAGTTTTTGTTTTTATCCACATGTTGCGTTTCCAAACAGGGCAAAAAAATATTGACATTTAAAAATATCTGGCTACGTGAAAACAGCACCTAAGAATTAAAAACAAAAACTGATCAGTAAGATAAATTATGTGTACAATTCATGATATGCAGGCCTACGGTATGTGCTTTTGGCTAGAGCCAAGTTGGCATCAGAGAAATAGGACATCTACCAATGCTTATAAACCTTTCTCAACAGTATAGAATTGCACTAGTCTCCAAAGATTGTCTGACCTATTTTATAGTCTGAAGTATTTGAAGAGTTCTTTCCCCTGAAATTCAATTTCAGCTTATGATGTTCTCTGTAAATGCAGACACATAAAGATGTCAGAGATGTGGCAAAGAAAGGGACATCTGCCAATCAAAAGCCAGAGATGGATGTTGTGGTAATGGCTCTGAAAATTGGTCTTCCCTTGCCTACAACATCTATGATGTTCTTATTCAAAAAATCTCATCAGAGATACAGTATAAGTGCAGTGCAAGCTGAAATCACCCATGCTGCAAGAAGAGGGCATCCATACACACAAATACACATACAGTACACGCACGCATGTGCACGAGTGAGGGTGCATGCACACACTTACACACACACATGCAGCTAGTGATTATAGCCATACGATTTCTTCCAAAGTGAGTAGGCTATATGCACACATGCACACACAGACGCAAGTGAAGTCATGGGTAGTCATGGGTGAGCGGTTAGGGCGTCAGACTTGCATCCCAGAGGTTGCCGGTTCGACTCCCGACCCGCCAGGTTGGTGGGGGGAGTAATCAACCAGTGCTCTCCCCCATCCTCCTCCATGACTGAGGTACCCTGAGCATGGTACCGTCCCACCGCACTGCTCCCCATGGGGCGCCACTGAGGGCTGCCCCCTTGCACGGGTGAGGCATAAATGCAATTTCGTTGTGTGCAGTGTTCACTTGTGTGCTGTGGAGTGCTGTGTCACAATGACAATGGGAGTTGGAGTTTCCCAATGGGCTTTCAAGTGAATATCCGAATCAATACTTCCAAAATGAACGTATACTATCGTCGCTGTCAGGCAGAAACCTCCTATCTCCACTATTGTTTTTACTTTTTTATATTCTTTCTTTATTCATTGTAAAATATAAGACAGAACTACTGGTCAGTCTCCATGGGTACGTATAGTGTATGATAAATGATTTAGCCAACTTTAATGTTGCGATGATTATTTATTTAGAAAATAGTGATTTATAAATGAATACATAAAAAACAATGAGAAGTGGATTCTGTCTGACAGCAACGCTATGCCTGTATTCTTTGTACAGACCACAGCATAGTACCAACAACAGGGAGAGGCAAACGCCCTTATACAGTTGAGACATCACAAAGAGGTTTGTGTTTGAGTCTGTAAAATCTTGTGTAACACGTCGATCACAGACACTTATTTTGTGCACCATAGTGAGATGGAGAGATCAGGGATGTACGATTTCTTCCCCAAAACCCCAAAAAACAAAACTTTTTTTGCCCCCCTTACTGGTCTTCTTCAAGTGTTCAGATGCTCCTGGCGGCCATAGCCTATCCAAATTGAGCTTTTTCATAAGGCAAAATGGCTAGTAGATGTTAATCTTACTAGCCACACACACTCACTAATGGGTCAAAGTGGCTAGTAAGTGGGTCTTTTAGCCAAACCAAGCTGAAAATTAACTAGCATTTGGCTGTCTGTTTCTGAGGTCCATAATAGGAGCAACAGCTAATAACCTGACTTTCAATTAATCACTTGGCTTCAGAGGTCACCACAGCTACAACCTTCCCAAATGAAGTTTTATGCACAAAAATGAATTAGTTGCACTGAAGAAAGATTTATCATGAACGCAGAAAGGGCAGATTTTCGCAAACCTTATATAGGTGACAGAACCTATAGGAATGGCTGTGTACTTAAATATAATGTAGATATTTGTTTTGTGTCTGGTCTTTGCTCCTGGTGCTGTTAATGTGGTCCCGGTCCCGGTAATGCTGCTATTTCATTATTTTCCAAGAGTGGTTTTGTTAGTTCTCATCATCAGCACTCCCGATGTGGATGTGTTTATTACACGTAATTGAACAGAGAGAGAGAGAGAGAGAGAGAGAGAGAGAGAGAGAGAGAGAGAGAGAGAGAGAGAGAGAGAGAGGTGTCATGTGGGGAGTGCTGAGATTCACAAACATCAAAGCCAATCTTCCACTTCTCCGTGTGATGACAGGGTGAATAGCGATGAGTAATTAATGGCACTATTCCTGTGAGAGCCTCATGTTTACCGTTCCCCGTCCCCCATTCGCCGCACGTGTTCACAGTCGGCCCTTCGAACAGGAGCCTGAGGACCTGAAGATCCATTAGCGTGCATTAGTGCATGTGTTGTTGTTTTTTGTTGTTTTTTTTGGTGGTCATACAAGGCCCTCCTCACATGTCACTTCTCTCACACATGGACATGTGTGCTGTTTCTAGCCTTGTGATGAAGAATAATGGCAGACTCTTAGCACATGCAGTACAGTAAGTAAAGTAAGTAAAAGGCTTTTAGTTAATACTGTGAGAGTGGGCCGAGCGACTTGGCGGCCGTCCCTATTACTTCCTGTATAGCACTGTGTCTGATTCAGAGATTCTGATATTTTATTACATTTAAGCCCATAACACGAGACACATTATAGATCTATAGGAGGTATTTTCCTCAGGTAGTTCAATGTATACTGTCCATGAATCATATGTCTGTCTGGCTGTTTTTGACCTGTGTGAATACAAGCATGGCAGCAGGCAAAACCCCCCCCAAAAAAGCCCAATAACAGCAACAACTGTTGGCCGACCTGGAAATGCCCTGTATGCCTGATTACCAGTTCAGATTAGTATACTGTAGGGGTAAGAACAGGTGTTGATTCATCCAGGTATCCAACTGTGTGCATTTCCAATAGGCCTATAGGGTCATCAATTCATCCACATTGTCAGATCCTCAGCCTTTTTCAAGTTGGTCAGCTTCAATGAGTTGGAGGTGCCTTAGGCAAAGCTGCATTATGAAAGCACCTGTCTGAACACCTTTCTCTTTGAAATGACTGTGTTACCTTGATGTCAGAGGAAGATGTTCTTTTATGAAGTACTGAGAGTACTCATCAGTACTTGTCTTCTTGATTTTTATAAAATTATACTGATTAAGCAAACTGTCTTAAATTCTCTTTTGATGAGGGTGGGAGAGAAGGAACAAACCGAGACAAATTTAGACAAAGTGAGTGAAGCTAAAGATGAAAAAGTTAAACAAATCATTTATTAAAACACCTCGAACAGTTCTCAATTCACACACATTTTTAATAGGTGGAATCATCAATTGTTATTTTTATGATTGATAACAATCAATTAGTTACGTGTATCTCTGAATTCAGAATGAAGAGTCCCTTAACAGTCAAAACATCAATCCGGGTTATATCACGTAGACTTGTGGACTTAACCACAGACATGTGCCTTTATTTTTTCAGTGGTGAATTGTACATTTAATTAAGTCCAGCTCCGCCTGGCCTGGCCCTGAACTGAAGTGCTCTCTCTGGCCTGTTTCATATCCGTCTCCAACAGCACTATGACTAAGGCTCATCAGTGGGCTTCTATGGGCCTCCTATTCTGCTCTTCCAGGTCCATTTGCTTTGGTGCTCTCAAGAAGACCGAGGTCATCATATTGGGGTTTGAAAAAAGATAAAAACATTATTCGAACAAGCAAGGTCATCATAGTATAGCAGGGTTTAAAAAAGAAATAAAAACATTATTTGAACATGGACATGGTTCATGGGGATTCAAGTATTTTTTTTTTTGGGGGGGGGGGGGGGGGGCAAGGGGTTTTGGGGGCCAAGGGGTGCTGCATATTACACTTCAGAACTAATCAGAACTGGAGAGGAAGAGAAGAAAATTGTTTCAGGTACTATCTACGATTCATCCACACAGCTTGTGTTGCACCCTCAAGAAAGACAGCTCTCTGGTCTTCTTTTTCGGCAACTTTACTTTCGATCAGTTCGGTTTGGAGTTACATGAAGAATACACCGTTACATACACCATTCTCAGAACACCAACTTCGCTCTCTTCCTCTCGTTCCGTTCACTTACGTCACGTGATGACATCAACCACTTGAACTTCAACCTTGAGGTCAGCGACTCGGGATAATTCACAGAAATATACAATAACACATACATGTCCTTATTTTCGTTCCCTATTATGGAATATGCATCCAAAGTGTAATGAAACAAAAACGTTTTTACCAAAAGCTTATCTCTTTCTCATATTAATAAAAGATCAATTCTAAGGTAGTTCTAGGTCGCAACACCCTCCCCCACTAAAAAAAAAATGTTGCCTAACATTTTCTTTAACACCATACAATAATAGAACATTTTTACGAAGGTGAGCAAACAAGTGTTTCAACACATCACATATTACAGGGTCCAGGGCTATATACCACTTCTCAGCATTTTTTATTTTTTTTTAATTTCTCGGCAACAGTCCATCATGGCTGGAATACAAAACTAAATGTCCATAGTCCTTAGGTATTGAAGGGTGAATAGTCCAACGAAGTATTGGTGATGCCCCCAATATCTTCACAATGGGACAAGGAAAATACCACATACACCCAATATTATGTGAGCACACATCTTCAAACCAAGCATTCAATAAGCTCATAGTGTACACACTACCTTTTTTCCCCCTGTATGTTTACACTACTGTCTTGTCCCCCATAAACTAGAATAGTAAGCCCCTTTCTCTGTTCCTTACTGGAGTAAATTCCTAGAGAGTACCTGTGTCTTCTAACTGTAACATGTGTCAACACCAACATCACCAAGAACTTACACTTTACTTGTACTAATACAAATTTAACTACATGTTTAACTTATCTGTGTACTTTCTTAGTATTTAATTATACTGAAAAGGATACATGAATGAAGGTCTGGAAGAAGCATCGCGGCTGGCTCCCGAAGGGCTGCTCACAGTCACAGGGCAGGGCCCGGTTGCACAAACAGCCTTAAGTTTTCTCCCTTAAGTGTGACCCTTAAGGGCTCATTTTCCCTTAGCTAAGGGATCTACTTAAGGGGGTTGCACAGAATGCCTTAAGTCCTTCCCTTAGGTAAGGGAAAGCCCTAAGGGATTTACTACAGTAAAGAGGAGTTTACAACGGTAGAATTCTATTGTTTCCAAGGAAACTTTTTAAGTCATTCTTGAATATTCTTCTCAAAACATCGTTAACCATTCTGTAGCTATTTATCTATAGGCCTAAACATGGACAATGGTAAGGCTAGAAAGCCAAACTGGTCAGATGAGGAGAAAGTGGTAGGCCTATTATTAGAGGAATTTAACAAAAGAAAAAACATAATAAAAGCAAATTCAACCCTCAAATAACGGCCGCGAAGAAGCAGCAACAATGGGAAGAGACCACCGCGACCATAAACTCGAGAAATATGGTGAAGAGGACAGTGGGGGAGGTCAATTTTTTGTAAAAAAAACCTTGCGGTCCAAGCGAGGAAGGAACAACACCAGATGTCCATGGCTTAGCCTAATTGTCGAACCAGATGTCTGGTTATGGAATAGCCTACTGTGCTCCAACAGTTGTGTGCGTGCATAGGCTATGTGTTTGAGTGGTTCAAAGTGTGATTGTGTGCTCTGATCGTCGCATTGTTGCGGTTGAAATGACATCTTCTTGCATGCATAACCTACATAAGCCGGGTGCTTGGGATATCGTAGGCAGCACCTGAACCAGCATAGCGTTGTTCGCAACATGTGCCCCGCCCGCCTCTCTTCACCGGAGCCACTCCGCGCTCCGCGACCTCCCTCTTTACAAATTAAGCACCGCTCCAAACGTTCTCCTCTCTTCTCTTAGCAGACGTGGGCTCTTTTGTATTTGTGATATCATTCCATTTATCTTTAGTTTCTTCCGCGTTGTTTTGGGAGTGTCAAGCGAGTAGCCTAAAGGGCCGTACACACACGTCGCTGCTAGTTACTCGCTCAGCGGATGAAGTCAATAGAATGTCTACGTGTTCCAGCGAGTCTCGCTGGCGAGTAGGCGAGGAGAGTACAAGCGATGCGATGTGGGCGGGTTCCGAGATAAACTTATTTTATCTTCGAGCGACGCGAGTTAAGCGAGTAACCAATTGGAATGCAGGATACAGATTATTGACAGGTGACGTTGCCCCTGTGGTGTTCTGACCACCCAACTTCTGCACGCAATCACACTTTGAAGTGTTGAGGAAAATACATCCAATACAGTGTACACCATCAAAGGCTCATATGCATGGTTGTGCACAGCACACGATCAACGTTAAACAGCGTAGGTCTACATTTTGTTTCGTACGGACGTTATTGGCGCGGACAGCGGGAACCATGACAACCAGTAAACAAAATCACCCAGAGCGAGTGGCAAGTAGGCGAGTGAGCAAGTAGCGAGTAAATAGCAGCGACGTGTGTGTACGGCCCTTAATGCGAATTTTAAGAATAATCCTATGCTATGGCGCAAGCACTGGAGAAGTGCCGTGTGTCTCACCTGCATTTTCGAGCTCCTAAAACAACTCCCAAACAACTCCAGTGTCATAATTAACACAGCGAGGATCATTGATCATTGTCATCTTCATGCATGTTAGCAAAATAAATGTGGGGTTTGAGGGCAATAAAAACATTTGGTGATGGTGGGACAATGGACGAGACTGTGAGGGAGGAAATTAATGAATGGGCTACCCTAACCCCGCGGCCATAACTTCATCCGAGAATCTTCACAATGAGGAAACACTGAATATACGCACATATTCGAGTAAAAATTAGACGTTTTGTTATGAGGACTTGATGTTAGGTCTAATGAAGTGCCACCCAAAAATGTTCTGGTCCATCCAAAGCTGATTTTCTGGCGCCGTGCCTGGCGCAATCATCAGCTGCAAGACGGCAGGGAGAGCACAACTCCTGTAGCATGGTCCAATTCGAGATGGTCGGATAATTCATATAGCCTATGGATTGTCTATCAAATAGGCCTAGTCTAATTAATAATTAACGGTTCGTCGGTAAGCGTGCCTCCGTACTCCCGGTCGCGGAAAACTCTTATTTGAATCCGTTGATCACGTTGCTGAATGTGCATAAACTCGGCCATGTCTGACTTAAGGCGACGATATCGGTCCCTCAGATATTTTCCCTTAACTTGGTTGTTAAGGTCTTCTGTGCAACGATTTTAAAGAACTTTAAGGGATTTCTTAACTTTAAGGGAAAATCTTAAATATTTAAGGGGAAATCCTTAAGGAAAACCTAAGGGGAAATGTTAAGGGTGTTTGTGCAACTGACTTTCACTTAGGGGACCCTTAACTCAGACTTTAAGGGGAATACTTAACTTAAGGTGTTTTGTGCAACCGGGCCCAAGGGCAGGTCTTTAACTGCTGGAATGATGGCTGGCCCAGCTCTTCATAAGTTCAGACCCGCCGGGGCTGTCTGACTCTCTTTGGCCTGTCCCTCCATGTCTCAGCATCACTCTGCTCACTCTCAGGTGCAACTGGAGCCTCAGCTTCTTCTTCCATGTGATGTCCGTCATCCAATTGCTCCTCTTCAGGATGCTCTTCGGGACGCTCTTCAGGTGTGGGCGGTGGTTCAGGCCTCCCCCTACGCGTTTCCCTCCTAGGACGGGATTCTTTTGCTCTTACATTGAGGGGTGGAAGGGCATACCTGACTGCTGTCCACATGTCGCACTCACCATTGCTTGAGCTGTCACTGTCTGTCTGGTGAATAGGTGGCTTGGATTGTCTTCTTACTATCTGTCTCTGTCTGTTTCCACTTTTTTTCTCTTTCAAGTTGCGTTCACACACTTCTGGGTCTTCAACCAGGTAAGGACATGGCAGAAGTAGATTACGGTGTAATACTCGCCTTCTTCCAGTTTCCTGCAATGGCTCAACCACGTACACTGGACTATCAGGGCCTTTTCTCGCTTTGATGACATGAATCACATCCTCCCAGTAGCTACGTAGTTTTCCAGGACCACCTCTGGGTGTGAGATTTCTCACCAGTACATGGTCACCTGGTTGCAGTGTTGAACTCCAAGCGTGCTGGTTATAGTTTTTCTGTCCTCTTCTTGCACTCTTCTTCATGTTCTGCATCGCAATAGCGTAGGCTTCTTGCATCACTTCTCTCCACTTGTCTGCATAACCCGGGTGTGACTGGCTCTTTTCTTCCCCTCTTTTTGGGAACATCAAATCAACAGGCAAGGTTGGTTCACGACCGAAGAGAAGGAAGAATGGGGAAAATCCTGTTGCTTCATTCACAGTTGAGTTATAAGCATGGACTACTTTGTTTAGGTGTTCCTTCCATCTGGACTTCTGAGACTCTTCAAGTGTGCGCAGCATACCTAACAGTGTTCTATTGAAGCGCTCAGCTGGGTTGGCTTGGGGGTGGTATGGGGAAGTGCGAGAATGCCTAATACCACAGTAGTCTTGGAGCTTGTGGAAGAGGTTATTCTCGAACTCTTTTCCTTGGTCATGATGTATCTTGGATGGAAAACCAAAGCGCATGATAAAGTCATCAAAAAGCTTTCTCGCTGCAGTCACCCCTGACTTGTCTCTTGTTGCATACGCCTGAGCATACTTGGTAAAATGATCCACGACTACAAGTATGTATTCCTCACCTCCTTTACACTTGTCTAAGTGCAGGTAGTCAATGGATATCATCTCAAACGGTGCAGAGGTCTCAATGCTCTGGATAGGTGTTCTAGTTACTCTGTTCGGTTTCTTCCTCTTTATGCAGCGGCATACCTGAGTAACGTAGTGCTCCATCTCCTGTCTCATTTTTGGCCAGAAGAAGCGCTCTCTAGCAAGAGCGACCATGCGATCTGCACCGAGGTGTCCCATCTCCTCGTGTAGATGCTTGTAGACAACAGGCTTTAGAGAGTCAGGGACAACTAATTGCTTCCGCGCTGTGGTCTCTCTTCTGAGCACACCATCTTCATTGATGTGCAGACGGGGCCACTCCCGAAGAAGGTGCCTGACCGTTTCACTTTCTGCCATTCTATCTTTGCGTTTCAAAGGAGCATTTGTTCTTTTCAGGGCTAACACTCTGCTTATGGCTGTGTCCGCATTTTGGGCCTCTCTGATGACTCCAACTGCAAGAGGCTGAATCGGTTCTGAGATGTTAGACTCCTCTGGCAGTGCATCAATGTTACAGGTGACAGCAGAAATCCAATTAACATCCTCGATTTCCTCTCTCCGCAGAGTGTTACCTATGCATTCGATGGCATCCTGCTGGCATTCCTCTGTGCATGCTTGCATGATCTCTTCAATAGGCGTTGTCCTTCTGGACAGGAAATCTGCATCTCGATTTGCTGGTTCAGGCCTGTACTTGAGGGTGAACCGATAATCTGCCAACTCCGCCACCCAGCGGTGTCCAGCTGCATTGAGTTTCGCTGACTTGGTGACATAGGTTAGAGGGTTATTGTCACTGTACACAGTAAAATGAGGCGCATGAAACAGGTAATCACGAAAGCGCTCTGTTATGGCCCATTTAAGTGCAAGGAATTCTAACTTGCCAGAATGTAACTTGTAGTTTTTCTCTGCAGGTGTCAATGTTCGTGACCCATACCCTATGACTCTAAGAACACCCCCTTGTCGCTGATAGAGCACGGCCCCTAAGCCATCTTCTGATGCGTCTACATGCAGTACAAAGGGTTTCTCTAGGTCTGGATATGCCATGACAGGTGGGTTGGTCAGCCGGTCTACAATTTTGCTCAATATCTCTTGGTGGACTTCTGTCCACTTTACTGGGTGAGATGGTGGCAACTGAGCAGATTTGCGGCTACCCCCCTTTCCCTTCTGACTCTGCTTCAGCTCTGACTTAGGCTTTGCTAACAGTTCATACAGAGGTTTGGCTATCCTACTGAAGTCTTGAATGTAAGATCTGTAATAACTGAGGAAACCCATCAGTTTTCTCACCTCTCTCACGGTAGATGGCCTCTCACGCTTCAGGGCCTGCACAGCTTCCACTTCTTTGGGGTTCATTTTGTATCCTTCTGCATAGATTACTCGTCCCACGTAACAGACCTCGCTCTTGAAGAAGTCACATTTCTTTGGCCTCAGCTTGATACCACATTCTCTTTGTCGCTGCAGCACTTTTCTCACATTTTGGATATGTTGGTCAAAGCTGGAGCTAAAGACAAGGACATCATCCAAATATGGGACACATACTTCATCTCTGAGATCTCCTAGGCACCCTTCCATGTAGCGCTGAAACCCCGCCGGAGCGCTAGTCAGGCCAAATGGGATCCTCACCCATTCGTAAAGTCCCCATGGTGTTATGAATGCGGTACATGGGCGGCTTTTCTCACTCATGGATCCCTGATGATAGGCCTTTCCCTGGTCCAGTACTGTGAACCAAGAGTTGCCTCCCAGGTTTTCCAGGATCTCCTGTATTCTTGGTATTGGGTGTCTGTCAGGCATTGTTTTCCCGTTCAGTAGTCTGTAGTCGACACACAACCGTAGTCCACCATCTTTCTTTCTGACGCATACAACAGGTGAGGAGTACGAAGAACAAGACTTTTGGATCCAGCCTCGGTTGAGTAAGTCCTGTATGTGTGTTTTCACTTCTTGATAAAGATGTCTAGGAATGGCATTGTATGTTCTTTGCACAGGCACATGGTCTTTTAACTGTATATCCAGCTCAAGATCTTTGATGTATCCTGTGTCCCAGTCATCTTTTGCAAAAACGTGACATTCCTCCCTCAACATTCGTTTTACCAGCTGCTGCTGGTCATTTGTCAGATGACTCAGGTCTACTGGTGGATCCCAGGACTCCGCTTGTGTGGTTTTTCTGGGCTCCACTGATGGGGAGACACTGTGGGCCGAAGACTGAGTTTGCTGACTCTCCATAGACTTTGGCTGTGACGGGTAGACGGCATCAACACTGTGTAACCAGCCCAGTGTAGTACGGCTGCCAAGCACAATGTCGTGGTCAGTCATGTTCTCAACAGTCACTTCAACTTTAACTTTATCTTCTGGAGGTAGCTGAATTAACTGATCTCTGATGACTAAACCTGCTGGCCACGGTGCTTCATTATTCGGCTCCAGCACCACTAGTGGTGCGCTCAAAACACTCTTATTCAGCCAGCCACACTGCACTGTCATCACTTTGTTCTTTGGGATAATCACTGATGTTCTTCCCACTCTGGCTATGTGGGGTTGACAGTCAGGGTTTTGTTTCTTTAAAACTGATAAAACAGATCTTGCAGTTTTGCGCCCTACCTCCAGTGCTGAGCATAATCTGTTCACCATGTGACCTGGCGGGATGCAGTCTTCAGAAGTGTCACTTCTCAGCGCTAGTTCTTCAATCACATTAAAACCGATGATGGGGCGTTCAATGTCACTTCTAGCAATCAGAATTGGCACCTGGATAGTTCTGCCACTCATTCCAGCCACAGCGTTTTTGCACAGGCTGAACTCAGTCTCGATCCATCCCTCATATGGAATGCTGGTCCCATTGGCAGCTGAGAGCTCTAAAGCTCCGTCCTCCAGCAACTCCTTCACTGGTCTCACTTCAGCATTAGGCAGATATTTCTTTCTCCAGTTCGTCCCGACTATCGATACTTGAGAACCGGTATCCCACAGTATTGCAGTGTCTATGCCACCTAAGGACGCGCGAACCAGGCATCTCTTTCCTACCAGCTTCGCCGTTTGTCGTTGCTTGCCAGTGAGGGGTGCTCTTAAGCTGAACAGGTCTGCTTGGCCCATCTTTCCTTCAGGCTGAAGCATAATCTCTATCTTAGATGTGTTGGCTGAGACATTTTTCTTACGATAACCTGAAGCCCAGTGTTCTGTGCTGCCGCACTTGTAACAGTGATCACACCTCCCATCAGGATTGGATGCTTGACATTGCTGACACCGTTTGATGTTTGTGTACTTAGGTTGAGGCCGATATTTTCGTTCTGGCTGTTCACTCACTCTTGCTGGTGGAGGTGTAAAGGTCTGTTGAAGACTGGCTATGTGAGTGGTGAGATTCTGTAGTGCTTCACACATGGCTTTATTACCTTGATCAACTTTTTCCATCAGTGTGTCTCGCTTTGTTATTTCACTTTGTTTGTTCTTACTGCTTGCTTTATGAGCACCGCTTTCTTTGTCAACTTCTTCATTTTCCTCACTCACTGCTGCAACTTTGACCATTTTTGCTTTAGACGTAGCTGACAGCTTATTCTTTCTTTCTGTTTCCAGACTGTATGCAGCAGTCATTTTCTCCAAAAGGACCTCATCTGTGACATTAGCATTTTGTAAGACTGGCTTCATGTCTATTCGAATGCTATCATCATGAAGACCAGTGAGTACCGTTTGAAGAAACTGATTTTGGAGAAGCTCTGGACTGTACTTCAAGCCAGACTTAACTCTCTCTGAAGCGAGAACAATTTGTTGTCTCAGATCCATAGCTCGCATTAAGAACTGGATAGGAGATTCTCTAGACCAGTGATTCTCAAAGTGTGGTCCGGGGACCACTAGTGGTCCGTGACAGAGCTCAGGTGGTCCTCAAGGGGATTTCTACTTTTCCAGCTGAAGGCTATATTTGTAACATTATTACAAAGCCAAACATGTCTGAAGTCATATATTCAACACAATAAGACAGGCTTGTAAATGTGACTAAAAAGTAAATAATCGCATTAACATTAGCAGTGTTAAATAGCACCCGTCAACTGTCAATTCAGTTGACAGGTGGTCCCTAAACATTTTGGGGGGACAAAGTGGTCCTCGGTCTGAGAAAGTTTGAGAATCACTGCTTTAGACTCTTGAACAGCATGTGTGAGGGAGTGATACAGTTCTGTGGCGTCTTTTTCAATGTAGTGAGTCCTTAATATTTGTCTGAGAGCTTGTAATGTCAAATCAACTCTACTTTCCAGATAACTTTTCAGTTTTGTTCCTGGAACAATGGCTTGAATAACTGCTTCAACAACTTCTCCTTCATCATATCCCTTTTTCAATGCTCTTTGAATTTGTCTTTCAAGACTGGAGTAAGTTAATTTGTCTGTCTGATTTGGCTCTCCAATTTGTCCAATTATTTTCAGATCTCTTCGGTAGAGTGGGTGCACAAGAGAAGAATGCTGAGTAGCTATGGGACTTGTTTTTGTGGCACTCTTCTCAGAGACACTTTCTCCCTGCGCCACTGCATTACTGGCTGCGATAACTACTTCGTCCACAAGGTGGAGCTCTTGCACCGTTTGTTGCACAGCCGTGGCTTGCTCCACTTGTTGCACACGCACAGCGGTGGCTGTGACTTGAGGCACTGGCTCATTGTGCTTGGTAATTTGCCTTTTAACGTCGTCGATTTTATCATTTAAGTCCAGTAACACAGACATTCCCGCATCTTCAAGTGAAGTAACATCATCCCCTTCCAAATACTGAAGGATACGCCTTCTCAGAACACGAGCTGAATCTTTCTCACTTTCTTCCACATCTACATTTAGTGCTGCGCAGATATCGTTCAAGTCCGAGGCTAGTAGTGTCAATAACTTTCCCTCTATCTCGCCAACAACCTCTTCCCAGTCGGGCGACATCTGTTGCGTTTTGGACATGATAGAAAGCTTTTACCTTGACTGCTTGGCTCAGCGTTTTGTCGACGTCTGTCAGCACTTAGCATCCGCTTGGCTCGTGACTTGAGACTCGGCTTTCTTCACGGTGAAAAACTCCAAAACACCAAAACACCAAAACACCAAAATCATGTTGCACCCTCAAGAAAGACAGCTCTCTGGTCTTCTTTTTCGGCAACTTTACTTTCAATCAGTTCGGTTTGGAGTTACATGAAGAATACACCGTTACATACACCATTCTCCACCAACTTCTGTAGCAGAGTGGAGGTTGGTAGGGATTACTAACTTTTAAGCAATTAGGTTTTAAAAGGTGACTACGCCAGTCTCGTTAAGGGTGAGACAACCCAGATGTTAAAAATACAATTTTCCCCGACAGGTTCTAGATGACAAGGATGACACAGCTGTTGCACATACAATAGTTTTTATTTTCTTCTGCTTTCAGTCTTATTCGTTTTCAAAATGAGCAGGCAGTTCACTTGAGTCCATATACACAAACAGAGTCTTAACTCTACTGAAGTCAATACAGGTATATCGTGAAACGGTGACGGCTTAAGTGCGAGAGCACTGAGTAGGCCTAGTACAGGTAATTTACTGAGTGTGTTAACTACACACTGCACTGCGAATGCAAAATAACACTGCAATCAATCAAAACTGTACACACAAAACATAATCAAAATAAACAAAATAAGTCACAGCACACTGAAATGATTCACAGTGAAGAGGTAGCCTATGTTTATCAAATCAGGCCTCTTGGCAGAGAGTTTACTATACCACTCAGGGGATCTACACCTCACCAATAAGTTTACACGATACTGCTACAAATCTCAACCGGCCAGTCCCCAATCACTCATCCCTTGTCTAAGGGGTGGGTGACTGGAGCTGACCGTGTCAGACCGTATGGCTGAAAGACGAAAGCGTCGCGCACCTGCGCAAAGGAACAACAACCTGCCACTACTAAAAGAGCTCGTGGTGGTAAAAGGCAAAATAACAAACACAAACACCGGGAAAAGACGGCGGCGTCCCCCCACCCCAGCCAATTGACAATAATGTGCTCAACCTAGAAAGCACATGACAGACTGGGTTAATGCCAGGGAAATGCCATTATCAATGAGCAAGGTGTGGCATGAAAGCCACAGGCACAGAGTGACGGTTAATTAGAAATTACCTTCAGTTGCAATTGGGAAGCACTGGACCGAGCTTGGAAGTCTACGGTTGACCCTTGCTTCACCATGCAATGCTGCAGTGAAACAACATCTCGTTAGCCACAGTACAAACATAATTGGCTATCGCCAGGTGCACACAGAAGGGCTTACCTTCGAGCCGGTTAGGCTACATGCAGCAACCTGGCGTCCGCATTTCAGCTGCGCTCTACGCGCTCCAGTGTGGGTCCAACACCCAACACGCCAACATCACCTACTTCACCCAGCGTACAGGGCTTCCCCAAGCGCCAACCGGTACTGAGGTTAGCCACACCTGGCTAACAGACAACATAGTAGGCAATTTATACTAACCGGAAGGGCTCCACCCTCGCCCACACGGGCAGCTGTTTTCAATTACAACATGCACACTAACAGGGGACCTAGTCCAACCTGTTACATTCGCTCTCTTCCTCTCGTTCCGTTCACTTACGTCACGTGATGACATCAACCACTTGAACTTCAACCTTGAGGTCAGCGACTCGGGATAATTCACAGAAATATACAATAACACATACATGTCCTTATTTTCGTTCCCTATTATGGAATATGCATCCAAAGTGTAATGAAACAAAAACGTTTTTACCAAAAGCTTATCTCTTTCTCATATTAATAAAAGATAAATTCTAAGGTAGTTCTAGGTCGCAACACCTGGAACACCACCAAATAACACAAATGTAATGAATAAGGAGAAATATCTAGTAATGAAAGTAAGCAAATGAGCATAGTGATGAATAACAGTAATTTACACCTTCAGCCTTTCTACGGCATCAAAGAAAACAGCAAGGGCCTTTCTCATGTGATGGCAGACACATTCGATTCAGTGCATTCAAAGCAAGTACTGAAGAAGTAGCATCCGGTGCCAGGGCTGGACTGGCCATCTGACACAGAGGACATTTCCCGATGGGCCCCGCACCCTCGTGGGCCCCTATTTTCAGAAATGTATAAAAATATATATATTATTATTTTAATTTTTTTTTACTATTTCTGACAATAGGGTCCCACGAGGGTGCAGGGCCCACCGGTGATTCAATTCTGCGCTGTTAATTATGAGGGGCCCCTTTAAGCCAAAAGTGCCCGGGCCCTATTTCTCCCCCAGGCCAGCCTTGTCCGGTGTCCTAGACATATGTATACCTTTACTTACACTCATGTGGTAATTGTTTATAGCTGATTTGCTTCACAACGGGACTTGTTTGACGTGCAGTAATTGCTAGTAGCAAAAAAAGGATCATTAAGAGGTGCCTTCCAATTCCCATCTCAAGTTGACAAAGCACTGAAATGATCGTGGACACATTATGATGATGCTACTGACAGAAATGGCTTTATGTGTCTCTGAAAAAGGGGATAGGAGGTTTGGTACACCCCGGCTGAGGCATTGCCGCTTCCTTGAACTGTGTAGCTACAGTACCTGCTGACATCCCATTGCCATGGTAGCCACTTTGCTCCTCGCTGCGCCGCGCCGCCTTGTCCTCCTGTGACTGTGGACTCCTTCACCTCGCCACCTCACAGCACGGCTGTGGACTCCTTCAACTCAAATCCTTACAACACGACTGGACTGGGGCCTAAAAACGGGCCGGGCATTTTCGTGCATAGACCAGCACAGCCCCTGGTTTCCTACCTACGATATAATGATTAGCTCAGTCCACTGTCTATATATTAAAGATGAACCATTGGGCCACCCCATCTTTGAGGGGTCTGTAAGGGGGCTTGGGGGGGTGGTAGGGGGCACAACAACAACAAAAAGATAGCAGAAAATCAACAGCATCGGCCCCTGAGGACTGTCGGCCCATCTGGAAAATGCCCTGTATGCCAGATTACCAGTTCAGCCATGCCTCACGCCGACCACTGTGCTCTGTTCAGCTTCTACTTTATACATACAGAGAACTGCCACTGATTTTTGTTCCTTCCATACCCTTTGCTTCAGTGGTGTAGTCTCCTTTTTTATGGTGGGTATACTGTATATTTGAGCATTTTTTGAAGTGGGTATACTGTATATATTTGTGCTATTCAAAACAATGGATCAATCAATTTTAAGTGGGTATACTGAAATCCTTGAAATTTAGAAGAGGGTATACTCCGTATACCCGCGTTCTATGTAGACTACACCACTGCTTTGCTTTTGTCTTGATCCCCAGAGTGTGTTTCTTTAAAATCAATGCCACTTTTACTAATGCATTCTGGTCAATATAAGGTACCCTACCGGTACCTACCTCAAGTCGCATTAGACAATAATGGTGGCATTCGAACAGTCAGGCACAGACAACCCAGCTGCAAATGTGTGCGCGTGTTTCTGTGTGAGAGAGGGAGATAGAGAAGGAAAGACTGTGTCTTTTTTTACGTCATTTTGGTTTACATTGACAGACACATGAACAGGTGGACTAATTCTGCCACGACTCAGCCATGAGATGTGACAGCACTGCCAGTGTTTATCTCAGCTACCTGTTGACGTGTGCAGGCAGTCCTATCGGTGATGATGGCTGGCTACCCACCACTCTCTAGTTATTCTCTGTTGATGACACAGTCTTGCTTCAGCACAAGTCTCAACAAAACAAGAACAATATTATTGAGACCAGCACCACAGTTCTGTGGCATAACTTCCCAGAAAGCCTATGCATGTTGACGCTGTTGGTAGAAGGCAGCTTGGGCCAAGTAAGTAGGGGCAGATCTATTCATTTTGGGGCCCTAGGTGAAATATACACATGGGGCCCTCAAAAGTCATTCTGTAAACACGTCACCAATCGGCATGGAAGGAGTGAGGGTGCTATTTTAGTGTTTTGTCTTGTATGTATTTTCGATGACTTTACATAAGTGACATACGGTATTAAGGTCAGGCCCACATTTTGTGTGGTTACTGTGACAGTTGGGCCCCTATTGAGGGCAGTTTTGGCCGGGGCCCTCGGCATTTGCCTAGGTTTGCCTGATGGTAAGTCCACCTCTGCACGTAAGGTTCCTGTCACTCAGCAGGTCCTGTCTGTAGTTATTTATGGTGCAGCTTTGTGTAGGCCTACACGTGCATGGCTACCATTCAGGCTTAAGTGCACCTGCACAATTTGGTTTCCGGCCTCTTTGGTGTGCGGCTGCATTCATTCAAACTGTGTAATTGTGCAGCCCGCCTCCACTTGAGGACATCATAGAGCCTCTCTATATCCTCTCTCTCTCTCTCTCTCTCTCTCTCTCTCTCTCTCTCTCTCTCTCTCTCTCTCTCTCTCTCTCCTGATAGACCAAAGTGACGTGACCGCACACATGAAAATTGGAGACAATTTACTGCAACTCCTCTTTCTTTAAGTGTGAGCACACATATCAGAAGGTCCCTCTCTTATGCTTCCTCAAAAAGTGTCCCAAAGAAACACATTGCTGTGGGTACAGAATATCAAAAAACGCATACGGAGAAAAGGAGAAGAAAAATTCGCACACTCAAAAGCTCCCTTGTCATAATTTTTTTTTTTTTAAATGGCACGTTTTGATCAGCAAGGTCTTCTCCTTTTCCCCTCTCTTATGCTTGTCAGTTACTCCCCAAACTCCCCACATTAGATCCTTTTAATACAGGTATAATGTAGCCTACTGTCTACAGCACAATGTGGGATTCTGTGGTGTACAATGTTTACCTGACTCTTGCCATCAGGTAATACTTCGTATGAAAAGGTTAGTATAATGTTATGGGCTATGTACAAAACCATTTTGAATTTTTATAGGCTACCCAAAAAGATCCTTTATGGCATTACTTATTAACCTGGTTCCCACCCCCCAGAGATTGCAGGGGGTCCACAGAATTTTGTCTGGTTTGAGTAGGCCTATGTGACCGAAATTACACAATTACACTAAATATTTACCCCAAATGACCTTAAACACATTTTTGTTTCTTGCCAGCGGCATCACTTAGGCGTACATCAATTATTTTAGTGCATTAACAGATAGGTAACAGGTTGGTAGGGCGTGGCTTGTCTCATACAGGGGGGCTTTTAAATAAAGGTTAAGGCAACCATCCGATATTTTGACATTTCCCAGTTAGTCTTGCAGACATGTGGAGATACTTTTTTTGATCATCCAAGCAGTCCTTGTAATTCCAGAGATGGATGGAGCAAGGATAGCGCAAGTGAACAGCTATTGCTAGCCTCTTACTAAAACAGTAAATGGTACCATATTGTAGGTTAAAAACATAAATAATTATTTTGCCGGTGTGCCAAACTTAGGCAGGCCTACACAGTAATACTCTGTGTGCAGGCACACACAAGTCACCAGTTTGTCATAATAACGCGAAGACTTTCGGAGGATGGTTAGAGTCAATACACACGCAAGATGAGATGAGAACCTCCTGTGGTGAAACAGGAAGAAGTGAACAGAGCCATATAGCCTTCTGTCTCTCCTGACAAAGCATGTAACACACAGGGGGTGCTTGACCCAGATTCGTTCAAAAGATTGATTGAAATTTTGTGAATGGCCTGGGACCTCATTTATCATCAGTTTATAGAATGCCTTCTAAATTGTGTCCTACGTGTGAAATATAGAATGTTCTCAAGTTCAGACAATTCAATCACAAGTAGGCCTAACCAAATATTAAAATCCATTTAAATGCCATGTTGATTTGAAAGCACCACCCCGTTTATAAAATGCAGATAGGCACGGGAAGCGCAGAGATAGAAACATTTCAGCGGCAGAAGTGGAGGTGCTTTCAACAGGAGGAGGACAGTGTTTCAAAATAAGAGAAAGAAGGAGACACACATGGATGTAATCATGTAAACACTGTCAAGTAGCACACTGTCATACTCCATTGCAATTCAGAGCAAACCGTATACAGAGCGGTCAATATTATTTGCAATTTCATGTTTCTTCCACTCGCAGGCATGGTCTGAGGTGTTTGTATAGTTACGCACATTTCTACTTTCAAGTCCATGTCCATAAATCCCCCACTTTCCTCAGGGATGATCACACACACTCTTTACTCGCAGATCTGTTAACCCTCTGGGCGCCACAGGCGACTTTTGTCGACGAGATGCCGTATTGATTACAACGGCCGTTTTTTTTCAAATAGGATATCAAATGTAGTTCAACTTCCACTCCATTGGGTGGCAGACATGTAGTACTTCAGTTCTAAACACATTGGGACGCCTTATATGGTATTTTGTTTAAGAAAACTACAAAACTACAAACCTCGGACATTGCGGAAGTAGGCCCTACCTTCTCCTATGTGAAACAACGCGAAAGACGGAAGTAGCCTTGTAGTGACATTACGTGGATAATTCTACTGAATAAACGACCAAATGCACTCAAATGGTAACTTGTCATGATTGTACATATGTATTCATCATATATTTCGCCCCTAAATGAGGTAATATGCAAACAGGAGTGTATTTTCTGCCGCGTTATACTTCCCATGTTACTGTTGCCTGAGGGAAACTATCGACAGCCTATTCGTCGATCATGGGGACTGTAACAAGAAAACCCTTCATTCATTCACTTGTAAGTACACAATAGAAGTGTTCGTTTCTGCAGGAGACTTGTATATTGAGGAAGGGAAGGTTTTTTCCGATCGAGATGCGAGGTAATTTCATGCTGCTTTGTATTGTATACTGTCGCTATGCTGGCGACGTTCATTGCAACGACAGGGGAATGATGCAACGCGTCGTAATTTGCCTGTTACAGAGTCAATATTCATCATCTGGAGGGTGACAGTGTCAGGATGTTTGTAGAAGAGCTTGTATACTAAGTAGAAAAGTAAATGAAGACAAAAGAAGTGCGCATATTCCTGCCAACAGTGGGGGATGGAGTGAGAGGAGTATGCGCCCGAGACACAGAGGTCTCGTGCGCATTCTACTCGGTGCAAAACGGAAGCATAGTTCACGCTACTCGACACTGTTCCTGCCGACTGCAGGTCTAAATAAATAGCAATGCTATTCTAATGATATAATAATAGTAATAATTATGTCCAATTGCGACCTGACTGAGTCTATTTGCAACAAAAAAAGTGTGATACCAGCTGGGGTTTGGTGCATCAGAAAGACATGGGCGATATAGGCTAGGTAACCAAATCCCCCCCACCCCCCCACACACACACACACTTTCCTTATATCACCTATTTGTATATCAGTAAATGTAACACTGGGTTTGAATAGATATTTGCACAAGTTTTTAGACATGTAGCCCATACCCAGAGTCCTTCAGGGTGTACGCTAGGCCTACTGTAGGCTACTGTAGGCCTGCTGTACTTGGTTCAAAGACACACAAATGGACAAAATGCACATAATACCCCTAGTGTGGATAGAATCTGTATGCTGGGCATTGCTGTGAAGGGTGTCCATGCACTAAAAAAATAACTTGTCACCTTCATAGACCAGTCCCTACAGGCAAAACGGCAACCGTCCATTCACTTGTGTTTGTCACTATGCTACATTGTTGCAGGGTCGCGTTATCCTATGGTGCAACCGGTGCAGCAGCACCGGGCCCCGCCACTAGAGGGGGCCCCGGACGTCGTGAGATTGGAAAATATGAAACGATATTTTGAGACAATCAATTGTATTTTTGATGCATTTCGCCATCCGTAGACAAGCAGAGGCGCATATGCATATCTTGTCACCAGGCTAGACAGGCAGCTTGGGCCCCCCAAGACTGTAGCTGGGGAACAGTAGTGGCGATTTGTTACAAGTGTTCTTTCTTTTTAATTTTCGCGTGGCCCCCCTACTGAGCCTAGAATCGCCTCTGCATGCACGCAGGAATCGGACGTCTTCGGAATAATCATTTCAGTCAGATGCTTCTGGTTGTGTGCCACCAGTGAAAACGGTGGTCAATATTTTTTGAGTTTGATGATGGGCTACTGTCTAAAAAAGATGTGAGAAACTCGGCGTCAGCACTTGCTTCAGATTGTACGGATAAACTTCAGCCCGGCATGGATTAACGCATTGAAGAGAAGGTAGGCAATTGTTGTAATGTCAGTGTTATAATCGCTTTTTGTAATGGTTGCATAGCGATCATGGACTTGTGCAATCAAGTAAGCTAAGCAAACAAGAGCACAGCACACCAACCTAACTTTATCTTATTCTATTGTTAAAACATGGGGAAATAAATCACGCACCCAACTGCATTCGCGAAACAAAAGTCTTGCATGGCGCGGCGAGGACCACTTCTGAGGTGTTTTTTAAAAAGTGTTCACAATAATGCTACGTAGCAAGTGCACCATCCAGCACTCAAAGTTCTGACAGTCTGACAACAGGGCAAGCCAAGGATCTAGCAAACACTAACATGATATAGTAGCATTTTCCTAAAGCACTGTTATGGCCATTTCCCTAAAGCACTGTAATAATGTCGATGCTCTGTCAGAGTATATCTTTGCGTTCGGGTTTGTGTTCAGTTATGCCTGGGTGCCCACTCGCAGATTGTTCAGTTAGCAAGTGGCTCTCATCTGGGAGAAAAAAAACTTGTGTCATACATCCACATCTTTGCACCGTAGTCTACTGTATGATTGCATACTATTGCAGTGTAATGCACCATCTAGATGAAAATCGCTGACTTATTAATTGGTATATGGTACATTTTGAGGGAATTTCGTCACAGCTTCGCTTTGCTGTGGTTCGCTGCTAAGGGGATTCCCTCCTTGCGACAAGCGACAGCTGAGCAGGCTAGGCTACTTTCCTTTGACAGTCAGTCAGTCTTTCCAAGGCCATTGGAGATTCAATTATTTAACACGTGATTACCACGACGGTTTCGATTCGACAAATTGGCCGGCAGCAACGTAGCAAAAATAAGAGACTTTCGGTTGTGCTTCTGTTTGGAAGTTCTAGCTGAGCCGACGTTTACTCTGCCAAACGGCAGTGCACAGAATCTCTCCTCCCTATCAGCTGGCTATGCTTCCAATGGCTTGCTTTGTGACTGGTGAACTCAGCAGGGGGTTCAGCGCACCCTTTTTTGTGTTGGAGTAAACCGTGTAGCCTGCGTTGTTTCATGCGTTTTGAATATGGCTCATTATAATGTGGTGTAGGGGCCCCGGATTGCGTCTGCACCGGGCCTCGGCGAGGGTTAACGCGGCCCTGCATTGTTGCACTATATTAGTTACAAATTACACTTTTAGTGTACAATTTATTGCTTTCTAGACCAAAATGTATTCACAGAACATAATAGTGAAGGTGTCTGTGGAAGTTTTATAACTTAAATTAGATAAATTATTAAAAATATTTTGAAAATATGCAAAAATATCCAATAACTCATTATAAATTCAAAATGGCCGACACCATATGACGTCATAATATGCAAATTAGATGGGATAATTTACTCCCAAAATAAACTTTGGGTCATCCTCAATATTTGTCTCATTAATTGTCAGGCTCTATCTATTACCCATGTTAAGCCACAGCCTTTTGAATATAACATGTCAAAATCATCAGTTTTGGGCAAAAACCTGTGGCGCCGAGAGGGTTAATAACATGATGAATGAGGGCCCTGGATCCGACATCTCATGTCACTGAGGAATAATTAGTCCTTACATGTTTCCTTTAGTGACTGCTTTGTGTGCCTTTTCCGTTTGGGTTGATATTAGCTTCATGCTCTCTTCAGCTAACTATTTTGCAAATTGACTTACAGGAGGCAATGTACTGTCCAAACATAAATATCTGACGATGTGCAGCGTGCACAAATCACAATGTTGCGTACAGTACAGTGCCTTTAATATAATATTTATTTCTCAACAACATTCATGGTGACATAACACCTGTGCAAGCAACACAAGCAAACAATGAACCCAGTCTTGTTACTCATACACCATCAATACCAGATAGGCTGCTACATTCAACTCATAAAAAGTGGTCAATACAATCCCTGTCTAGATATTTAGAGGCAAGTGATGTTGACCGTTTGATGTACCACACAATGACAACACCTGCCACAGCTACATGTCTGTTTTAAAGGAACAGTCCACCCTTTTTTGATTTTCACACATTTGCAGTATTTCCAAGCATTATTCATATATCATGAATGTGTATATCATTTTCTTCTCAGCTTTTTCAGTACTTAGATTTATTGGATCAGCATTATTAGCCTAGCTTAGCATAACCACTGGAAGTGAATGGAGGCATTACGCATCAAGCCACAAATGATCACAAGACAGGATTAAATAGCTGTTTTGCACTCTGGTGAATTTGACATTTATTTAAAAGTGCTTTATAAGTACATTTGATGATGTTTTGTTTGCCCCCATAGACTTGCATTGCTACGCTTAATTTGGCTATACTGTTAAACTAGGCAATGGAAACACATAGATGAAAATTATAATGCACATTCATGAATAATGCTGGGAAATACTGCAAATATATGAAAATCAAAAAAGGGTGGACTATTCCTTTAACTCCTCTACTAATTCAAATGGATTGTTCTCTATACCAACACACATCTATTCAAGGCACACTGACCTATCTGGGCAAGCAGAGTTCAAAGCACAAGATGGGGTCAGACCACTCAGCTAACAGGTTGCAGTCACTGAAGTGGATGTGCTACTGAAAAGGTCCTGTGAGACATCTGTAGAAACACATTATTAAGAAAGAATCACCCCCTCTGTGTTATAATCCAATGCAATTGGATTTTTCAAAAGAGGCTGTCACTTTGTGTGCCTTTGACTTTTTATTTATTGATTTATTTTGATAATCCGTTGTTTGTAGCTTTCATCGTGGAGAGAGCCCATTTTCAGTTGTTGGCTAAGGCGTAAAATCCTGTGCATCATTGATTACAGGGGCTATAACCGGATGATGAAGGGCCTGCGGGCTTTGTGTCTCAATGCCATAGCCAGTCTGAGGCCAATCGCAATACACACAAAAGGCCAGCCAATCTCTGTGACTATAGGTTGCTATAGAAATGGGTTGGTGGGCCACACGCCAGAATGTAGACGACTATTACATCATAAAGATTACTCAAATAGGTTTTGCACCAGAGGTTATAATCTTTCCTACTCACAGTGGTGTTTTCCTTTCACAAAAGGCTCTTTTCCACTGCCTGTTTTCTACCCGGTATAGCTCAACACAGCACATCTCGGCCGCCACTTTTTGACTTTTGATTGGCTTGACACAGCTCAAAGCAGCGTGAAAACCAGCAGGCCAGCTGAATTGAGCTGAGCGGGTCTTGACACTGTAGTACTGTGATATGAAAATCGAAGGCAGCAATCAACATTGTAGTATCCAAATATGATGTTGCGGAAATTATTTATAACCTTCTTCGATAGGTGAGATATGTCAAATTACCTGAAAGGGGCGGCCCACTTTACCTTAACATGCAATGGGCCCATGGGTTTTTTGACATTTTTAGGTAGGCGTTTTTCCTATTTAAACATCACAATGTTGCCACAATTATGTTTTTCCAGATTAACGGCACATATTCAAACCTAATATTCAAACTGGTATTTCCAGTTTTTATCACATATGAAAACAGTATCATCCTTATTTTATCTAGACGATTTCTTATTTTGGCAAGACTGAAAATGTACTTTCCTCTGTCACTCTCCATATGAGGGTTCCCCCTGCCCATTAAAAAAGTATTATGCTACTCAAATGACTTTAAACAGATAGAGTAGTAATGTTGCAACAGTTTCAGTACATTTGTGGTGGTTGGTCTGTAGAATTAAAAAAAATGAGACACCCAATGCTTATCCGGCTCAATTTAGCTGATGGCCCAATTTACCTGAACACACCCTACATTTTATATCACATGCATCCCAGAAAAGTTCCCTCATGAATCGTCTCTGTCATCAATCATCATGGTGTGGCTACACAAACAAACCAATATGAATGCCTAATATGGAGACCTGCTGTACAGGTCCCTTTCATCATTTAACCTCCCGTCCTCACCTTTTGCTTGTGGCTTTGTGACGTGAGGCAAGATGTCAGTGATGATAGAAGTTTATATCTCAGGAATCGCAGTCGGGATTTTGAATGGATATAAGTCCCCTAAGTCCCCCAAAAGTTGTTGTGCCTAGGCTGAAAGCAGGAAAACTTTTCTCCATGGAGGCGGGGTGTCAGCGAATCATCAGGCCACAAGTGAAAGGAGAGAATGGGGGGTTAGATATTGAAAGGGACCCTAAGTGAGGGGTCTAACCTGCCCCAACCAACTGACGTGTATATTAGCCTACTAATATACGTACGTCAGTGGTCCCAACACAGTCAGTTTTACAGTGTAAGGTCAATACAATTTGATCCTACTCTCACGCGTTAC
The DNA here is from genome assembly GCF_034702125.1 of Engraulis encrasicolus. NCBI lineage: Eukaryota > Metazoa > Chordata > Actinopteri > Clupeiformes > Engraulidae > Engraulis > Engraulis encrasicolus. The sequence goes on from NC_085870.1 coordinate 26,513,705, forward strand.
TGCAAACATTGTGTGCGCTAAATGGTTTGAATATTTGAATGGTTTTGAATATATGCGACTAAATGGTTTGAATATACAGCCATGAAATGTTGTGTTGATAATAAAAAGGATGCTAAAAGTTCAACCTTTCCTGCATACGGTTTGCAGCAATCACACGACCATTCTGAATTCAACAACTCAGGGCAGTTGTTGCACAATTAAAAGTTAAATATCCTGAGCGATCCTGATGGCACTATGTGCAAATATGCATGCAAAATTTGCTCTGAATGATTAAAAATCTGTAAAATCAAGCAATGGGCGATAACCTCTCTTCAATCATATACATTTTTGCACAGTTCGAATGAGTCCGTTATATGTAAGTTTGAAGTAGTAAGTAAAATATAAGGTTTGAAAACTCGCCTGAAGAAGGTCTGAATGACGGAAATGTTGCGAACAATGAAATTGGAAGTTTAATGGATGGTGTGCAAGACATTTAATTACAACCTCTCAAAGAAAGGATTATACATAGCCTTTTGAACAGGCTGAGAATGACGTTTTTGGTGGGAAATCTATTTGTGATTTTGTGCACCTGTTGTGAGTTATTCATCTCAGACTGTAAGATATCGGATCGTCTGTCTGGCACAGAGGTGAGGAAGGAATTTATGTAATCTGTCTTTTGTAGTGACATCTGTGGCCCTTCACTCCTCAATACACACACACACACACACACACACACACACACACACACACACACACACACACACACACACACACACACACACACACACACACACACACACACACGTGAACACCATGCTCATGTGGCTCACTTGCACCTATCCCTGACCCTTAACCTCTAGCATGTGCACGCACAAACACACACACACACACACACACACACACACACACGCATGTGACATGAACCTATGCTTGTCCCTGCTGGATTTGATCAAGTGGTCTATCAACGCAATTGACAACATCTTTTTGAAGGTCACATTGAGTTTGGGAGAGCCCATCTGCTCAAATGGGACAGCGGTAACAGGTTAGGCCTACGTGATGAATGCTTTGGCAAAGTGGCATGTGATTTGCCAGTCACTTATGGCCGTGGAGGACATATCGTAGGGGGTAGTTATATCTTCGGAATGATGATTTCAGGTCTGTTGATGATTGCATCATTCTATGGCTCGATCTATCAATGCGGCGGCTCAGCCGTGGCTCCATCGGCTAGGCACTCGACTGCTACAGCGGCAACGCGGGTTCGATTCCGGCCCGAGGTCATTTGCCGGCCCCACTGACTTGTGCCGACCCCTTCCCGTCTCTCTCTCCCCGCTAATTTCCTGTCTCCTCTTACACTGGATGATGCGAGGGCTTGCTTACCCATTAGCATGAAGATGTGAGATACTGTCTCTGTAATACAGCATGAAACAGCATGAAAAGCCCCAAAAATTATAAATAAAATTGAAAAAAAAAAAACCCCGAGGCTGTCACTCATAGCCCCAGACTGCCCAGAATGATTGATAAGGTGGGCAATGTTGTCCGTGTGCTCAGACCGTGGTTGTAATGCGAACCATGTTTAGGAAAGTTCTGTGGCGGTTCACCGTGCAATGGATAAAATAATGGAGGCGGTTGTGGCCGGCGTTCAACGCCACTTGGAGGGTGCTGGACCACTGATGGACTTGTGGCTCATATCCGTCAAATGGAATCCACCCGGGAGAGGCTGACAGAGTTGTTTTGGTAACACTTTACTTGACGCCAGTGTCATATGCATATCATTACAGTGTCATAATAATGTCATGACACAGTCATAGATAAGACATAAACATTATGTCCATGTCAAAAACATTTTATGACTGTTGGCCTTAAGTGACATTCGGTTATGCCGAATGTCACTTAAGCCCAACAGTCATAAAATGTTTATGACGTGGACATAATGTCTGTGACACATGCATACCTGTGCCATGACACTGTTATGACACTGTAATGACATGCATGACACCGGCGTCAAGTAAAGTCTTAAAGTTATTTTTGAGAGTGAATAATCACCAGCTATTTGAGATTTGAGGATTGAGCAGCCATGAAATTGCCCCCCGCCCCACAAAAGAAAATACTTTGTCGTCAGCAAGGCTTGAATTTCCACATCTGGATACAAAAGCATCTTGTGTTTTCAAGGAAAGAAAAAAGTGCCTTATGCACTGTATGTGTCTCTGTGATACTTTTGTATTCAGGCATAATGGTGGCAAGCTTGAAAGGATATAATTCTACTGTCAGGGTTTTAGAAAGGGAAAAACATGTGGAGAAATCAAGGAGAAAGGAGAAATCAAACGTCTGTAGAAAGTACATGTTTGAAAAAGGCCTATATTTCTGCACTCCTCATAAAGGACCGTTGATGGCTATAGACAGATGTGTGGAAATCTGCAAGGGCTAAAGTGGCTGCTTGTGTGGACGAGCTGGTATGGGGAGGGGGGTGTGGTAGATAGAGAGAAAGAGAAAGAGAGACAGAGACTCATGCTGAGAAGAAAATCAATGTAGGAACCGGCAACTCTGTGGTGATTGCATTGAAAGTCCCTGGTATCTTGCCTTCAGGAAGTCGATAGAAGTCACAATAGCAGTGGGCAGGCAGACTCTTTTGATGGAAGGATTCGCATGCAGCGATGGACTCCCTGCCTTCGCACTTACGTCAAAGTAAAAAGGAAAAATGTTCACAACCAGCAGCAGAGTTTGCAGTCAAAAGAAACAGGAAAAAAAACACCTGGGTCTTATAGCAAGACTTGCTTTTTTATTTAAAAAAAATGTCCTCACATTACATACTTCCTCCCTCCCTCTCTCTTTGATGTGCACCTTTTAAAAGAAGAAGCCATTTGTATTCACCAAATTACTGTCTGTCATCATAAAAATGCATGTATCTGTCCTGTTTGTGTGCGGAATACAAAAGCAGACATCACTCCATATTAAACCCTAATTTGGAAAGTACGTCTCCATTTTCCTCTTTTTTTCCCCCCTGATTGTGTCCTCAGCAAAAGGTATCTGAACACTGTGTCTTGATGAGGAAATATAACCAGAATCACCACAGCAACCTGCAAATTTGGCAGAGTTAATTCCACACTAACAAGTTCAACGTTGAATTTAACACCATATGGTGCTAGTTCTACTACCTAAGTGTTCAATTCACACTGCAAAACATACCTGTCTGTGCAACCATACCCCTGCTTTCCCATGACCCCCCCCCCAAGTCCCCAATGACACAAACCATTTCTGTCTTCACCCCTACAGTGCTTACACAAGACCCCTGCTCTCTGTCTGAGTAGGCTGTTACATAACACACCTCCTCCCAGCCTCACACTCTCGCTGGTCCCTGACGATGTGACCAGGGTTTTCAATGGCTGTCTAGAGAAACTTCTTTTTTTTAATTTTGGGGGAGCTTTTTTGCCTTTATTTCGATAGGACAGTATGAGAGGCGACAGGAAGTGAGTGGGAGAGAGAGATGGGAGGAGGATCGGCAAATGACCTTGGCCGGAATCGAACCCGGAGCGCCGGCATATCAACCCAGACACTTCTAGAACCTCTTTCCAAATGTCAGCTGTCAGACTGTATGATTATGTAACTGGTGTCATCTGTGCTAGTTCGCCACTCATGGTACCCTATCATGCGTAGCCCCTTAATACACGCCGTACCTCCTGAGGCACGCTGTAATAGACATTGAAAGTTAACTATAGTACTACACTACTATGACACAGTGCACAGGGCCTTTAGTAATACATTACGACTTGGTCATTGTCATTCTGGTAACAGCTAATTTATAATGCCATGTCTTAAGGGGTAAAACATGCATGACTTTCCCACACCTGAAAGTAAAAAACTTATAGCGCGAGGTGGGAAACACGAAGGATTCTGGGCATTTTGTCACGGCAAGGATGCAGCAAGTGTATCCTTGGAAATTCTACGAATCAAACGTGTGGCACTTCGTATATTTAGATGCATGCTTCACTTTGGAACAGTTGCCCACTTGGCGAGTCGCAATGATTTGAAATCGAAAAATGGGCGTTACTCGTCCTAGGAAGGCCAGGATCTTTTACATTGAGAAATGCCCGGTGTGTGGGTATTGCGACTAGCACTGCGACCAGCACAGAGTGTCCAAATGATATATAGCCTAAGGCTACTGCACTTGGAAGTTCTGAGATGAATATGTTAATGTATACAGTAATGCTACAGTGTGTGTGCAATGGGTCTAAATCATTGACGTGTATGATACACGTCAATGGTTTAAATGTACGTAGGCCTACATGTATGTAGCAGAAAAGTTGAGTCGTTTAATTTCAGCCAGAGTGCGAGTGAGAAAATGATCATCCAATATTTTCAGAAATGAAACGCGTGCGTCTGTCTGACATCTGTCTGATTATTTGATCAGTAAGGCCTTAGACACAGGAAATGAGTGGCATTACAGTAGGCCTATTGTAAGGACACCTCCAAGGTGGAACACAAACAACAAAACAACACATCACAACATATTTAAAGCATTATCAGGCATAAAGACCACACCTGTTTTTGCACTTGATGATACAGTTCAGCAACAATAAGAAGCAAATAAACACTTACAAGCAGTTATAAGCAGAGGGTTACTGTGTCATTACTGTGTCAATGCATAAAGCAACACTTTAAAGCATTTATTTCTGTTGAGAAAAACAAGATGGCCTCATGAATGAATTTCTCAGAAGAGTTAGTTGTATTAATGGGAACATTTTACCGGCTGATTCAGTCAGGTCTTGCACGTGACAGCAGGAAATGAAGACAAAAGTGTTTAAATTCTATGCGGCGGTGGAGCTTCAAAGCCGGCACGCAGGGGAGTTGGGAGAGAGCTTGTATAGCCTATATGAGGCCCCATTTCTCACATCTTCATGCTAATGGGTAAGCAAGCCCTCGCACCATCCATTTGTGTCTCCTTGGCTACCAGCTCTCGACTGGACATGGCATTTACCAGTAGTTAATAAATCCTATGGCTGACGCATGGAAAATACAATGAAATAACATAAACAAGCGGCAGCAGGAAGCACCTCAACGAAAATCCGGAGAGTTTACGCTTTTATCAGATGTGATTTGGAATTTGTTATGTTAACTCGATCAGATACTGAGAATTTGGAATATTACCATCAGTGGTCAGCAGGGCCGGTCTGGGGGAAAAATAAGGCCTGGGCACTTTTGACTTAAAGGGGCCCCTCCTAACTAGCGGGGCAGAACTGACTGACCGGTGGGCCTGCACCCTCGTGGGCCACTATTTTCAGATAAGTAAAAAAAAATATATATATATAGGCATATACATTTTTTACATTTCTAAGAACAGGGGCCCACAAGGGTTCGGGGCCCACCGGGAAATGCCTGGTATGCCAGATGGCCAGTCCAGCCCTGGTGGAAAGAGTAACATTTTCCCCTTTCGCTCCCTGGTCAGCCCAAGGCCATTAAAGCATGTACAGTACACTTAGTACTACTGTAGGCTACGTAATAAGACAAAGTTGTATCAGAAGTTCATCAACTTTAAACAGACTGATTGGCACACTGAAATCTGCTTATCTGGGCCCTGCCGTGGCCAACGGGTAGGGCACTCGCCTGCCAATGCGGCTGACCCGGGTTCGATTCCCGGCCCGGGTCCTTCGCCGACCCCTCACCGTCTCTCCCAATTCACTTCCTGTCCACCTCTCACACTATATCAAATAAAATAAAAAGACAAACAAAAAATAAATCTGCTTATCTGGCTTGCATGGAATGCATGGACAGCCTTCCAGGAAGAGTTGAGACTGCAAAGCTGCAAAAACATGGACCGACATCATATGGGTTAGGAATGGGATGGCACTTAAGTTCATGTGTGAGTCAAGGCAGGTTAACGGATATTTCTGGTAATATATCAAGCGGCAACCAAAGCTGCTTAAGAAAAAATGTCTCTGAAAAGGACAGGTCGCTTTCCTAACCTCTTTTCGGAGGCTGTGGTGGTGATGTAACCTTCTGACAGTGAAAATGGCTGTGAATCGAATAAATTGCTGACTTTAAATGGCGGACTTAATATCAGCCATTAGTGAAGACGTCATGAGGGGCTCTTATGAAGGGTGAATTGATGCATTATGTAATCCCACCACTGGCACACTGCTGATGGATTTCACTGGGAGACTTCGGCTTTGTGTTGCTGGCTGTCACTGAGGATTCAGGAACATTGACTTTCCATGCTGTTACCTCACTGATTGCTCTTATTTATTTAACAAAGCAAGAGCTAACTGTCACGTCTGTATCTAGTGACCAAGCATCCTAGCCCTTTTGTATGGCTTTACATCTGTGAATGGTACAATAACCAGTGCAGTTTGGTTTCAGCATCTTTAAGGCACACCCAGTAACTGCAGTTCAAGCACAGACATGCGCTAGATAAAGAGATGACAGTTGTAAGCCACACAGTAGGAGGCCCTCCCAATGAGGCAATACACTATTGCTTCAACACACCATTGGCAGACGTCAGTGTCATGTCACATGATGCTGGGAAAAGCCCATCACAAATTTAGTGTTAATTTATTGTTTCAATTAACACTCAGAGAGATTAATTTAACACCCACTGTTTAGTGTATGTCTTTGCAGTATTAACTCAACACTCAATGAGTTGAATATAATGGTAAAATGAAATGGGGACATAGTCTCAGAATAGTATTAAATTAACACTGCATTTTTTGCATCACTGCAACTACATTATAACAGCATTGCTATGACATTACCAAGAGCCTTAACACCTTAAAACACAACTTTATAAATGTGTTGTTACCAGAATGCCAATGACCGAGTCATAGTCCTCTGTTATGTCATAGTAGTTTTTTACCTTTCAGTGACTATTACAGCGTGCCTCAGATGGTATGGCGTGCATTCTGAGCCTTAAGTAACGGATTAAGACATGGTCATGGTAATATTTTTTGGTGACAGTAAGGTTATAACATAGGCTCTGCGCTCTGGGGTTATACCTAACTTAAATCAGGAAGGTCCTATTGATGAACATATCTTCGGCTAGTAAATCATCCTGTTCAAGGTGACATGAAAGTTTAATGCATATTGACAGGCTCAAGCATAATAAAACCCATAACATTCAAAACATGAAAAAGAGAATTTGCAAATTACAGATCAATAAAAAGAGTGCATGAGGTTCAAACAGTCCACAGCTTACTGTTTCTTAATTTGCAAGGCCGAACAGTCAATTATCTCTCACAAAAGATTGGATACAAACACAAACACACGCCTTGGTTGCACACTGGGCCGTTTCAAGGCACTTGCCCTGCGCCCTAGGCAAAGAGGAATTTGGGGGCCCCATTTTTCTTTTCACACTTTTGAGAAGGGGACCCTAGAGAGATTTTGATAGCAGTGTCATTGCCCCTTTTGGTAACTAAATTTAGGGAGGTGCTGCCAGCCACTCTTGACCAGAGCCGTATATTAATAATTTATATTTGATTAATATACAGCTCTGCTCTTGACAGCAATGACACAAAGAAAGTCATTAAAGGAACAGTTCACCCTTTTTTGATTTTCACATAGGCCTATTTGCAGTATTTCCAAGCATTATTCATGAATGTGCGCATATTACTTTCTTCTTAGTGTTTTCAGTAGGCCTATTTAGATTTATTAGTATCAGAATTGTTAGCATAGCTTAGCATAATCACTGGAAGTAAATGGGAGTATTAGCATCAAGCCACAAGTGATCACAGGATGGGATTAAATATTTTATTTGCTCCCGTAGACTTGCATTGCTGCGCTTAATTTGACCATACTGTTAAACTAGGCAATACTTAACTACTTAATTACATATGAGAAATTTCTTGAAATAAGGTGGACTGTTCCTTTAACCGAGGCGGGGGCCCTTTCAGCTTGGGGCCTTAGGCCCAGCTTAGTTTGCTTGCCTGGTTGTGACAGGCCTGGTTCCACACTGAAAAATATGTTTAAAGATGAGTGAAGGAGGCGGTGTTGATATGACGTCAATTCAAATGCAGAGTCCTGTTAGTAGCTATCAAGAAGACCCCTCTAGACATCGAATGTGTCATCATCTTTGTACCCTTGTTCCTGTGGGAGCTTATCATTCTCACACAGCATCAACCACACACATGGACCATGTTATGTCAACCAGGAAATACAGTAATTGCAACCGAAAGTCATGTCAGTCAGCACCAGGATATCCATCAATGTCAGTGAGTAATCTCAGTGTGTGTGTGTGTGTGTGTGTGTGTGCGTGCGTGCGTGCGTGCGTGCGTGCGTGCGTGCGTGCGTGCGTGCGTGTGTGTGTGTGTGTGTGTGTGTGTGCCTTGTATGTTTCTCTGAGATTACCCCGGTCTTCAAACATTAAAGATGCACCTGTGTGACATGGTTAGATTGTGATTGAGGGATACAGGAGGAAGTAGAGGAGGAGATGAGATGCAGGATGCAGGATGCATATAGAATGGTGCATTAGTAAGAAAACGGAAATGAGGCCAAAAATGATGCCACATTTCAATAACTCTTATCAGCCCTCTAACAGGAAATAAAGTCACATTTGCAAAAGTCTTGAGCGTGTGCATGTGCGTGGGTCTGTGTGTTTGTACGTGTGTGTACTTATTTTTCTTGTCCACTTGGGCAACAAATATCTCCAGCTGCAAAATTGTGCTGCTAATCTAACATATATTTTTAGTCATTTTGTTCTTGAGGTATAACTGGTTGGCTACAAGTGCTAAAGCATTGGTTTACTAACAGGATTAGGGGTGTAGGTTGCATTTTCATTAGTTGTCCAGTAGGGAGCAGTAGTGACCTTTCATTTTTCACGGGGAAAATACCAGTGCCTTCTAATAAGAGAGTTGTGACAACCGGGTGGCCAGAAGTCGGTTGGTTATGTGATCCACATAGATTGTGAGGGTCACATAATGTGGCTTACATACCTGCAGAGGCGATTGTAGGTTCAGGTGGGGCCCCAAGCGAAAATGCAAAAGAATGCAGATTTGCACCAAAATCACCACTACTCTAGTACAGTATGGGCTGTTATTCACTATCTAGGGGCTTGGGGGCCCCGAGCGGCTGCCTGCCTTGCCTAGTGGCAAGATGCGTCTCTGCATATCTGCTACATATATATTGTATAACTAGTACCGACACCTTCTACTTTACTGGCCTGCATTGTGGTCATTGCACCTCTGAATGAAATAGGCAACTGAACTGGTAAGGCCTACGATTTCCCATCAGTGAGCCACACAGCACTAGATTTTTATTTACAGACACATGGTAACCCCAGAGAGAAACTCAGCCCCACACTATACATGGTAAGGGAGAAGCTGTATGACAAATGTGACTACAGTTTGTCCTGTTAAATTTCATTCAATTGCATTTGGACCACGATAGTCCAAAGAACAACAATAACAGTAAGAATCAGTCTAAGCACAGTGTTTGAACAGAAATGTTCAGCTGATGTTGTCTGCAAGAGCATTTTCAGACCACACAGGCCTAACTAGCTTTTTCTCCTTTGGGAAGCAGGTCAAACCTTTCTTTTGTGAGAGCAACTTCTTCTTAATCATTGGTCCAATGAGCAGATTCTGTACTTCTATGCAAACTACATTTCTATACCGACTACTACATCAAAATAACATTGGCATCCAGCACTGCTGTGTTAGTATGTAGAACCACAATGTATAGGGAAACTAGAAGTCTTTAGGGAGGCCACTGGATGTCAGTATTGTCCCTCTGAACATAGTGGCTGATTAAGCTTCATCATAATGTAAACAATAAAAAAGGCGTCTTCAATGCAGAGAAATAGAGCAGTGCAGTTTTTTCAAGAGAAATATTTGTCGTCCGGCTTTTTTGTGAAAAGTATTCTACAAAGGTGATCTACTCAGTGCTCCACCACTCTGCTGGTACTCTGACATGAGTCATGGGAGTTAAACTCAAGACACACTTGTGAAGTCTGCTGCTACTGCATGTTCACACTGTCTGATCACACTGACCATATCAATTCTGTCTTGTCAGGTCATGTCAGCCTGGCAAATTCCTTTTTCATCTCCTGCTGCTGGTCTCAAAGAGGTTTGGAGAACATAATTGATCACCAAGGTATCCTTTTGTATCTTGTGTCTCTTACCTGTTTGGAGTCACAGATCATTAATCTGGGAAGCTGACTGCATTAGTTTGGTTCTGAAGTGCACCATTGTAATCCGTGGTGGCCATTTAAACAGTGAATTAGCAGTGAATTAGTGTAACAGTGAAGCAGTGAATTAGCACTGATCCATTTGCCTTTCGAGACAACCACCTACAGCATTGGTCCAGTATTGACTGTCACAAGGGTACAACGTATTCAATCACCATTTCAAATGTAATCCAATAATAATTAGATCAAAGAGTTGTCTATTTTGAGTTGTGTCGAAATCTGCTTTTCTTTTTTGAATATTTATTCTGTTTTTCTGACAGAATTAGCAGTGAAGTGCAAGAGAAGTGGCTGTCAACTTGCCTGGACTAAAAAAATATATAATTGATAGGAAAGAGTTGACGGATTATTATTTATTAACTAAATAATGCATGTTGCATACTACGCCATTGAACATGTTTGACCTAAGTTCAGTTGTACAGTTACCTGTATGAGCGAAAGTTGTGAATGGAGCTAGCGTGTTGGTCCTGATTGATCAATGTGCTTTTAGCCTGAAAAGGAGGCCCATATTAAGTATGTAAATGCATTGATATATGTGGTTGCCATACAGTAAGATGTGCTTTATGGGCACATTTAAAGTAAATCATGTTAAGTGCTTCTATAAACTGACATCAATAAATATGTTAGTCATTTTACCTTCAAGACTTGGGGAGCTAGTCAAGTATGCAAGTAAGACACTTCAAGTAGGCTATGTGTAACACACTTCATCATTTTACTCTGGACAGGGGAGATGTAGAATCAGTTTAATCAGTTGCATAGATGCAGCCCTAGACAAGCACTACTATTCATACTTGCAGCCATGGTAGTGGTTGGTCTTTCAGTCTAGGGGTTGCAGGTTCGAATCCCCCCTGACTTCTCCCTACATCTCCATCCATGGCTGAAGTGCGCTTGAGCAAGGCACCTAACCCCACATTGCTCCAGGGACTGTAACCAATACCCTGAAAAAAAGATAATAACTGTAAGTTGCTTTGAATAACTGAAAGTGTCAGCTAAGTGCAATGTAATGTAATGCGCTACACTTGGAAGGATTGCCAAATTTCAGATTTGAAAGTGAAGGTGGGGCAGTTGCAGCTGCTGCATTGTCAGAACAAGAGAGCCCCAAAGTACAGTAATCCTACATCTAAAAGGTTATAGCTTTCATTTAGCAAGTAGGCCTGTAAAATTGATAAAAAGACAAAAAGAAAAACTATGATAAACATGGCATTTTCATGCCTTTAGAAATAATGACAAAACGCTTTTGTCTGTTTTGTCGCCAGCTCCTCAATTACTTCCGTCACAGTTTCTTTTGGTGAATTTGGACAGTTTAGCTACTCTGCTCAGCAACAGCAAAAGCCAATAGGAAATTGAGCCTCTCCAGTCAGCAGCGGTTCTACCAATTAATTACATTGCACATTGCATGCTTTTTTAAAAATCCAAAGCGATTTACAGTTATTTAGATACAGGGTATTAGTTACAGTCCCTGGAGCAATGTGGGGTTAGGTGCCTTGCTCAAGGGCACTTCAGCCATGGATAGAGGTGTAGGGAGAGGATTCGAACCTGCAACCCTTTGATCTTAAGTCCACTTCCCTAACCACTACGCCACAGCTTCCCCAACTTCCCAACTTCTACGACTTCCCGACTTCTACTAGAGAGTAGAGTACCTATGTTCGCCGGGTCCTATGTTCCCCAGGTCCTATGTTCCCCTGTCTTTGTATGGGACTGGGGAACATAGGACCCTTTTTCTAAAAAAGGGTTCTATGTTCCCCGCATTGTATGTTTCCAAGTTTTCAAATTGTGCCCTTCCCAAAACCATTCCTAAACCTAACCTGTCAGTAATGCAATGTTTCTGAGCTGTAAATTTGTGCCCTAACCAAAACTATCCCTAAACCTAACCTGTCACAAGTGCAACTACCTGCACTTTGCCATGTGGCAGCAGTCTACTTGGAAGTAGTGGGGAACATAGAACTCTTTTTTGAAAAAAGGTTGAGGGGAACATAGGACCCGGGGAACATAGGACCTGGGGAACATAGGGATGACCCCGCCAGACGTCCCTCTTTAGGATGAACTGTCCGTCTTTGCAGTGCCTTGTCCGGTGTCCGGCAGAGCATTAAGCCGGACGCCTGGTTGATTAAAATGCCTTAAAATGCATGCAATTGCATCTAAGAAACGCACATTCTCTTGGGGGAGGACCCCAAACCACCCGTCCAAAAATATGTCCTCCTGTTTACTGTCACAGAGATGGTCGCCCTAGGTTCTACCAGTTTTGGGCCCTATGCAAAATATAGGCATGAGTTACTTTCGATGGTATTTATTTACCACAGCGGGGCTGGCGGTGGAGGGCCCCTTAAAATGGGCAGGCACATACAGTATGGTCAAAGAGAGTGTAGAGAGAGAGGTTCCATTGGCCCATTGTTTCCGGGTTCTATTATTGCAAGGGGGAGAGGGGGGAAATCCCCCTTTAGGCAGACCTAAGGACTGTTCTATTCAATGCTAGGAGTATTATGACACGCCCCTTTAGGCAGACCGGAACCTGGTCATGTTAGGTGCCCATAACAACCTATTACATTGGCATATCTCTATATACTTAAAGAATCTCTGGTATGGTGGGGCCCCTAGGCAACTTTCTAGTCTGCCTATTGGTAAATTCGGCTCTGTCTCCAGTCATTGTGTAGTGATGAGAAAAGAACCTGTATTGCTCTTTTTTCACCCTATGGAGAGATGGAGATGGAGAATGGAGAGATCACGGTAAAGCTAAGGCTAAATCTACAAACGCAGAAATGAAGACGTCTCCTGTCAATCTGCGAAGCCTTAGCATTAGCCACTAATCCTGGCCTTAATAACTTGTGATTGATGCTAACGCTTCGGAGAGGTGGCTAATGCTTACAACAGAGGGCTCTCCTTCACAGCCAACACAACAGCACTCAAGCAGGCCAGCTCCACAGAAACCTTTGATGTCTTTCATATGGGCGGTCATGCACTCACTGGCATAAAAGAGTGTCCACTTGGATATGAATATCTTAATTCAGACACGTCCATTACGCCCCTTTGCAAATAGCCTATTCTCAACTTAAAAGCTTGAAATAAAAAAATAAATAAAGTACTAACGTCAGTTCTGGCCAGGCCATGGTAGTCAAGAAGCTTGCCGCCCTTCCCTTCATCTCATTCATTCCTAATTGATCCAGGTGCATCCCCTCAGCTGATAATCTTTCTTCCCTAGCGATTGGCCACACAGCTTCGGCACACCTTTTAAATTCTACCCGCTTCCTCTCAACTGTATGCTGCTCGTTTTTTGCTACCCACCGCCTCCCCTGCTCCACCTGGTCGTGTATGATACGGCATGTTCTCTTGTCACGTCGCTTGGCTTTGTTCATAGGGGTGTTATCTACCCCTCCTTGTCCTGGTGGGGTGAGAATTCCCTAGACTGCTGCTGCCCCTTGACTTAATGCTTTTCCATGGTGCTCATGGAAATAGGGGGGTTCCTCCGAACAGAGCTATACCGCCAAATGTAATTCATAATTTACAATAAAAGAAATTTCATTCACAATCTTCTCTTGTGTTTCTTGACTAAAATGCTTATGACAGAAATAAGATAATGACAAACGAACTAAAACAATAGACCTCATTCTTTTCACATTGTTCTCTGTGCATTATTCGTAGTTCACTTTTTTGTATCTGTTTAGACAATGTATGTTGGTCGGATGGGTCCATTACAGCTCGCCCCCACCAACCAACTCCACCCTCCCATACCTCCTGGTCACAGATAAGCAGGCTGTTGACTGTTGAGAGTAGGTGGACTCCACATGGCTGGAGTATAGTCTAGAGAAGTAGAATTTTTCAGAAATGTCCTGGGCCCGCCTCAGGCCCAATAAACAATACAACTCAAATGAATAGTCAACAGCAACTCACACACAAATATTATTTAGATTTTTTTTTAATGATCTAAAGGCCCACTTGGAATACCTCCAGTTTGAGTATCACTGGTCTAGGGAAGGCCCTGCTGTTGTTATTGCTGTGCACAGATAGGGACGAGGTGGTGCTAAAGCACCTGCCTCTTTGCCCTTCTGGACAAAGAATGCCCTTTTCTAAACTTTCTTTTTTGTCACAATGTACTGTGGTCCTTGTTGACATGTTGTTCATCTACAAAAGCTTGTGCATGCGACAAAGCATGTGACAATAATGCGCTAATACAATATACGAGTATAGCCTCTAGCCAAGTAAGGCAACCAGAAGTTCCACATGCTACCTGCCCTCCCTCGAGCACCTGCCCCCCCAAAATGTTTTCGCACGCCACTGGTTGTTGGTATTGTGACACTGTGTCCCTGCAAAGCAGAGCAGAGCTCACTGGGCACTGCATACTGATCAGACCCTCACGCCTGCTGGAGCAGAGAAATGGGGAGAGTGATCTGGATGCAGGGAGAATGGTGTGTGTGTGTGTGTGTGTGTGTGTGTGTGTGTGTGTGTGTGTGTGTGTGTGTGTGTGTGTGTGTGTGTGTGTGTGTGTGTGTGTGTGTGTGTGTGTCACTCTCTCTCACACACACATACACACACACACACACACACACACACACACACACACACACACACACACACACACACACACACACACACACACATACAGATGGGAGGAGGGAGGTGTTTGTGTGTGTGTGTACCCCCCCCCCAACACACACACACACACACACACACACACACACACACACACACACACACACACACACACACACACACACACACACACACACACACACACACACAAGGAGAGGGAGAGAGAGATATACAGATGGGAGGAGGGAGGTGTTTGTGTGTGTGTGTGTGTGTGTGTGTGTGTGTGTGTGTGTGTGTGTGTGTGTGTGTGTGTGTGTGTGTGTGTTGGGGGGGGTGGTACTGTGGGACAATGTTTTGGAATTTGTGATTGTTTACATAACTGAGCCCATGGATTTGATTTGTTTCCGTTGTCTGAAGCATCCTCAGGCAAGATGTGAAGAGCACACTCAGGTCAGGATGGTGGCATGTTTACAATTCAAACTCAGGTCAGGGAAAAGAAATACATTTCCCAGCTGAAAGAAAATCCACACCAGGGGCCTATACTACAAAGCAGGTTCAGGAGTAAACCAGGTGAAGTTAAGAAGTAAATCATCTAATAGAAGAGCCCAGAGTCATTTTTTTCTTAAGAAAATGAGGACTCCAGGCTCTTCTATTAGATAATTTACCTCTTAACTTAACGTGGTTTACTCCTGAACCTGCTTTGTAGTATAGTCCCTTGAGGTCACAGACAGCACCCATGAATGGGATGGTGAAATATGTTTACAATTCAAATGTGTTTTGTTTGAATCAATGTTCATGTATTAAATGTCCTTTCTTCATATATATATTAAACAGTCTTTTCTTCATGTATTAAAAAGTTATTTTGTTTCAGACATGTAAAAGTTAGTCATCTATATTCTTATTCCGTCTTCATCAGAGGGTCAAGACGGAAGTTTCACCACTGAAACATGATGTCAGGTAAAATATGTTTTAACTTTTACATGTCTACAAAAGAACTTGAACATTTAATATAACCTCAAGACATAATGAACATTATACATGCAATATTCATAAATTCCATGTACAGTTAGGTTCAGAAATATTTGGACAGCAACACAATTATCATCCTTTTCCACCCTATACCCCACTACAATGGATTTGAAATAAAACAAACAAGCTGTGCATTAACTGTAGACTCTCAGCGTTAATGTGAGGGTGTTAAAATCCATATCGCATTAACAGGAATGAAATAGCAACGTTTTTTGTGTGTGTTGCCCACTTTTCAAGGGATCAAAAGTAATTGGACAGTAGGCTTCTCAGCTATTTTCCAGTCAGATGTGTGTTATTCCCATACTACACCATCACCAAGATGTCAATACAAGGTCTTAGAGTTCATTTGAAGTGTTCCATTTGCGTTTCCATATATTTTTAAGGAATATCCATGAGATCCAAAGTCCATCTGTCACCATCAGTGATGCAAGCCATCATTGTGGAAAAAAATCAAAACAAACCCATTTTAGAGATGGGGAAACATTGAATATGATTAATTCAAGAGTTCAGAATGTTGGAAAAAAGAAATACCAGAGCAACACCAAATTACCTGGCAGACATGGAAGACAAATGTTGTGGATGACAGACAATATTCTGTATCTGGTGAACAAAAACCCATCTCCCAACAGTTGGCCAGATGAAGAACAGTGTCCAGGTGAACGGTGGAGACATGTCCAAGGCAACAATCAAGAAAAAGATCAAGAACATTGAGGAACACTTCACCATAGGAAATACAGAGGGTTCACTAAAAGATGTAAATTATTGATTGCATCAGAAATAGCAATACCAGATTTGGCTTTGCCAAACAATGTCTTAAAAAGACTGTATAGGTCTTGAGCTACATCCTATGGACAGAGGAGACAAAATCATCTTATACAAGGGTAATGAGAAGAAATGAGTATAGAGAAGGGAAGGAACTGCTCATGATTCAAAGCATACCACCCAATCAGTGAATCATGGTGGTGGTAGTGTCATGGTGTGGGCATGCATATCTGTCAATATGATTATTCCCTTGTATTTATTGATGATGAGAACTACCGACAAAAGCCACAGGATGAATTCTGAAGATTTTCAGGCTATATTATCATGTCATATTAAACCTAATGGTTCTGAACTCATTGGACAATGCTTATCATTGCAGATGGACAATGACCCAAAGCTTCATCTGAAAGCCACTAGCCATTTCTACCCCCCAAAAGTGGAATATTATTCAATGGTCCAGTCAATCACCTCACCTGAGTACGGTTGAGCAAGCATTTCACTTGCTGGAGGCAAAACTGAAGGGAAATACCCTAAGAATAAGCAGGAATTGAAGACTGTTGCAATAGAGAGCTTACCATAGCATCACCAGGGATAAAACCCAGTGTCTATTGATGTCTATGGATTGCAAATTACAGGCTGTAACTGACTGGAAAGTATTTGCAACCAAATAATTAAAAATTGAAAGTTTGATGTATAAATACTAGACTGTCCAATTACTTTTGGTCCCTTAAAAATGGGGTGGCACTGATAGAAAATGTCACAATTCCTTCACAGTTCACTCCATTGGGACGCAAACACCCCCATATTAAAGCTGAAAGTCTGCTGTTAATGTACATCTCGTTTGTTTCATTTCAAATCCATTGGGATGGTGTACAGAACCAAAAACATGAAAATTGTGCAGATGTCCAAATATTTATGGCCCTAACTGTACATATACAAAAGCATTGTAGGCTATGAGAGACGATTTGGGCAACATGAGCGACAGTTTGTATTGGAACTTTAGCAAACATGGTAATGAGTTATGCCTTGTGTACACCAAGCGTGACCTACACTACCTGAGCGGTGGTAGTCTATTTGTCTACTATGGACGGAAGGCAAATAAAGCTACGAGAGCGAATTCGCCAGGAGCGAAGCGAACTGAGCGACCAGAGCGAATTTTAACGATTAAAGTCAAACTAATCTTATGGTAATGAGTTATGACGCAGTTCGGCGAGAACCAATTGTAACGTTCATATCTCTGAATGTCCCAGGCTGTCAAGCCAGAGCTATGTGATTAGCTAAATCAAACATGTCAATGCCGTGTCCAGAGCGAATATAGCGAATTCATGGCGAAACTTCTTCAACCACCTCAGCTACCTGGGTTGCATAGGTCACGCTTGGTGTACACAAGACATGGCGCCGTTCAGCATCAGTTGCTGCTCCCAATTGGATGCTTGGAATGCTTGCATCTTGCTATTGGACGATACTAAAGCTGCTTGTACATCAGAAACGACCTACGTTACACAAGGAGCCCAAGTCCCTGAAGATGTTTCGCCATGAATTCGCTTTATTCGCTCTGGACCTGACATTGACATTTTTGATTTAGCTAATCACATAACGGCTCATCAGCTTGTCAGCTTGACATTCTGAGATATGAACATTCCAATTGGTTTTCGCTGATCCACGTCATAGCTTATTACCATAATATTAGCTTCAATTTAATCACTGAAATTGTCTCTGGTTACTCAGGTTGCTTCGCACTCGGTGGACTCGCTTTGGTTGCTTTATTCGCCGACCCTCCATAGAGAAATAATGACTACTGTCGCTCAGGTAGGGTAGGTTGTTCTTGATGTACACATAGCTTAGTTTGCCGGTTGTGCCATTGCTACTCAACGCTTTTGGGCTTTTTTTGTGTTTGCAGCATTAGAGGACCACATGTACTATATATAGGATCAAAAAATGAGAATAAATTCTCTGACTAAGGCACTCCAAATTAAAATGTCTTTATTAATATGACAGGTCCTACATGGACATATTAAAAACAAGGCCCACGCGTAGCGGCATGAGTGCCTTCTTCAGGGCAGTAACACAAAAGAACAGAGTAGTGCATTTGTTAGGGGTGTAGGTAAGGACAGGTGCAGACAACTAGATGATTAGCGCTGAGCTTCTCCAACTGCTGAGCCCGCCTCTCACACAGCTCCCAGCAGTAGAGATCTGTCAATCAAACTGGCAAAACAAACTTGGGCCCGCCTCTCTATGTACTATATATATTAATACTGTTGGCTACCAAAAGGGTTGTCCCTTTAATTGTACTGTACTGTAAAGTGTCCAAAGCCAGTGACCTGGAGCATGACGTTGCATGTGTTGTGAGGATATCGTTTCCCCTACAAATAGTTGACAGTAGCATTGATCCTAGCATTGTGCGGGATCATTATCAGGTCACGCTATGCATACTAAATACCTCCAGACAGGACCCCAGTGATGAATTGACCTTGGCGTCTGTGTGCTTGCATACATAAAGTACGTTTGGTTAAGACTGGTGTTGTGTGTGTGTGTGTGTGTGTTTATACGGCGGCATACATACATATACAGAAAGCACATCGATTACCGTGTGTGCACCTGTGTCTGTGTGTAGTGGTCTGAGCACATGCCTACTGTACTATGTCGAGTCGGTGTGACACGTTGACCTTTTCTGAAGGTCATGGAGGGTTTATGTGTACAGTATGAGTTTGCCCTGCTGCATCCATTACAGAGTGCAAGACGCTGCAACCTGCTCCTCTCTCCTGCACAACTCTTCCCAGGCCTGCACTGGTCATCTGGCATGCAGGGCATTTCCCCAGTGTTTTGTTTTGTCTTTCTTAGATGTTTTGCAGCCCTTTGATCTTTTTTTAAAATGTAGACAGTAGAAAAGCAGGAGGTTGTGTGAGGTGCTGGTCTATGCGCAGGCCTGCACTGGTAATCTGGCATGCAGGGCATTTCCCCAGTGGACTGTTGTACGTTTGTTTGTTTGTTTGTTTGTTTTGTTTTTCTTAGAGAGAGAGGTTTTGCAGCCCTTTGATCTTTCTTTAATATGGACAGTAGAAAAGCAGAGGGCTGCGCGAGGGTCTGGTCTACTATGCCAGAAACACCCAGGCTGTTTTCCTGCCCCAGTTCAGCCCTGACTCTCCCCTGTCACTCACTGTCAACTAGCCTCCCTCCCTGAAGGCCACAGGCCTCATAATGGATCTCATCCCACTGCCTGTTGCCAGTGAATCTTAACTACCGTACTCACTGGCAATCGCTGCCTGCCAGGAATTTTAAACGAATGGGTGAGTACATCAGCACAAAGGCCAACAGGGGATGCTCAAACGTGTACATACAGTATAATACAGAAACATTGGCAGTACACACCACATGCTACAGTATAGCTTCTGGAGGGGTTATTTTCTTTTCTTTTTTGGAGGTCTTTTTATACAACATTGGCCTTTAGTGCCGAACTTCCTCTTCGGGCTGATTAGTGAAACCCTATCATTTGTTGCTTGGAAGGTCATTAAGCCTTGATTAAGGGTAATCACTCAAAGTCAACAAATTAGGTTTTCATTACCGCTTAAGTTGGCACAGAATTACACGGCCGAGGAACACATGGGGATCTGGGCAGCCAGTTAGTCTAGCCATAAAATAAGAAAATGAGGGCAGGGGGGTATCGTCTTTTCAGGAGTGAGGAGATGAGGACGAAGATGGAGAGGGAGAGGAGAGGAGAGGCAAGGACAAGAGAGGAGAAGAGAAGGAGAACATATAGACCAGGAGCCCAGGGGGGTCAGCCTAGTTGGGAAGGTTACCAATTTTTATGGGTACTATGATGTCTGGTATGGTCCCCAGATAGAGGAACAGCACGTCTGCCGGGTTCCCTGTGGTGGGTGTGGCCAGGGGGGCTGTAAAACTGGCACCCCAAAAATGGGCTAGATCAGTTGGTGAGGTTACCACTTGGAACCTGTTGTAAATTGTTCATCATAGTCCCCTGATAGAGAAATGACCACTGCCAGACATTTTTAGTGGTGGGGGACCCCCGGCAGACGCCCCCGTATGATGACACCCCCAAAAATGGGCTAGATCAGTTGGTGAGGTTACCACTTGGAACCTGTTGTAAATTGTTTGAGATGGTCCCCTGATTGAGGAATGGCCACTGCCAGACGTTTTTGATGGTGGGCGGGGCTTGCCAGACATCATTAATTGGGGGGTAAAAAATGGGCTAGATCAGCTGGTGAGGTTACCTCTTGAAACCTATCATGAATTATTCATCATATTCCCCTGATAGAGAAATGACCACTGGCAGACATTTTCAGTGGTGGGGGACCCCCGCCAGACGCCCCAATATGATGACCCCCCAATATAGGCAAGGTCATTCACATAAGGTTTGAACCAGGCATGGTACAAAAGACAAACGACACACCACTTTTTTTTGATAATTCCAACGTGGGGAATTGATTGGAAGGGTCAACATGTTCATAGAAACTTGTTGTGGGTACTTTTTAGGACAAAAATGACTTTAATTTAACAAATATTACAAATCCGGGCAGGAACCAGTGTGTAGGCTTTCAAAATCAATGCAAAGATGACATGTTTCTGACTTAAAAGTGCATTGTGTAGAATGGTGGCCAGAATATTTCATTAATATTTACAAAATAATAAACCAATATGTATCATTATGAACAAGGCACAGTACGTTTTGCTGTTTAAATGTCTCTTTCAAAATGGCAGACAATGGAGAACAATGGAAAGTGCAATTTTCCTAGTTATAATGAATACTTAGAATTTGATGTTGGTAATATATATATAAATATTACCCTGGTGCACCTTTAAGTAATGCATGGAGAAATTACGCTGACATTGAAGGCCTGTGAATTCTACTAAGAAACAGCAATGTGAAATTCCCACTTTCCAGCAGTTCTGAAGATTTAGAATCAAAATACTCGACATAGGCATACACAGGACTGACATTAACAGACAGACATTGAAGTGGAAGACAGGGCTTGTAACAGTATATACGTATTGAGAAATAATTAAGTGAACAAATAAAAAAACAACTGAACATTTGACACTGACCAAGAAATCCTCCCTATCCTGTCAAATTACTACCAACCATAATGCATCATGAAGTGCTTTGAAGGGCATGTCAGACATCCAATAATACATTCATTCACCCTCCCAGGACCTCTTCTTGTTCATATAGCAAACAGTGCAAAGACATCAAGAAAGTTGTTTTAGTGGGGGTCATCTGTGTCCTAGGGCCAATCCCATTTCTACACTGCTGTTGTATTCCGCTGCTGTCCCTTGGTGTACTGGCATGTCTCCTAGCATCCCCTCCATGCTGTGGACTGTGGTAGGGGGCACAGCAAACCTACTTGCACAGAGCACATTATGAGACAACTCGAATGAGTGGCACTAGCTGAGCACAATGTTCATGATGGATGGGAGGAGAAATACTTGCAAGGATTGGGATTGGCCCTAGAACACAGATGACCCCCACTAAAACAACTTTCTTGATGCCTTTTTTACATGTTTGCACAGATAGACACACACCTATAGCCTACCTATGGAATTGGTGTGCACAGTGACTGCATCTTTACCTGCAGTATTCACAAGGACTGCCTGGGCCCTGTAACATACAACACACCATTATTATGCCCCCATGTGAACATGCTCTATGGGGTTAAGAACAGAACCAAATCTTAACCTTGAAGGACAACACACATCTTTTAAAAGTTACCCAACCTGTGGGGTTTTGTTAAAGTACACCAGGATAAGACGTTAACAAACTTAATATTAAACAAAGTCCAAATCATAATGCCTAGTAAATACAAAAACCCTGGCTGGTGCAGCAGCAGCCACAGGTTCAAATAGAACATCTATGAAGAACCGTCAGTTCCTTCAGCTTTTAAAGGCAGCTTGATTTCAGAGTCAGGTGCCATCAATTAAGCCACTCCTTTACACCTAATCGAGGTAAATTTGATAAGCTGGAGAACAAGGCAAAACAGGACATGCATGCAGTCTTCTTAACACCATACATGTCTTCTTGTTGCTGCTGCCCCCAAGGAAAAGACTGTGCACGCACTCGCACACACACAAACATACATGGAACTGCACTATACGCATGAATGGCGTGGCGTTTTCCATGTGCATTACAACCTTTTTAGGAGGAAAACATTGGGGAGAAAGCCAATGCAAGTCAATTGACCTGTAGACAAGCGTTGTTCATGCTCAACATGCCAAAAATGTGTTGTGTTGCCGGCTATTCAATTAATATAGCCAAATAGCCGTGGCTGAAGCATGGACTGTGCATGTAAGTTAATGAGACATTCGATTTGTTTTCCCCCAAAAAGGGGCTTAACACACATTCACGAGCATAGTACCCAGATGGCCGTTCATACGCATGTGACTGCAATACTCACAACAACTACCTGGGCACCTGCAATATGCAACACACCCTGCTGCTTCCAAATGTTGTGACTTGATAACTGGAACAACAAGTATTTCTTAATACTTGTTACTGGTCCTGTATTGCACTTTAATGTCTGTCTGTTAATGTTGGTCCTCCTGTACATGCCTATGTTAAAGGGGTATGCCACTAATTTGGGGCCAGTTACAATCGTTTGCCAGAGTTTATAAAGGTGGTTAAGTGTCTTATGTTTCATGTTAGGCGTTGTCTTGCTTTAAGACAAGTTAAAAGAGGGAGTATATCGCTAAGCTAGTGAAAGTCAATGGATCACAGTAGCATGTGTGATCCATTGAGTCTCACCAGCTTAAGATACTTACTCGCTCCTTAAAACAAGACAATGCCTAACATGAAAAATAAGGCACTTTACCACCTTTATAAACCCAGGGCAACAATAGTGGCATACCCCTTTAAGTATTTTGCTTCTAAATCTTCAGAACTGCTGGAAAGTGGGAATTTCAAATTGCTGTTAACATACAGTGGTGCAGTAGTGAATAGTTGTGCAATTTCTTGGTATAAATCACAGGCCTTCAATGTCAGCGTAATTGGTCCCTGAATTGCTTATAGGTGCATTGTGTAATATATTTGTTTATTTCCCAGAATTCATACTGCCCATTCACAAATATTAGCCTACCTTTTCTGAATATTTACCACCACCATCAAATTCTAAGTATTCATTATGATTGGGGAAATTACACTTTTCATACATGTAAAGGGGGATCTCCTCAACATCTTTAGCTGCAAAACCCTATTGTACTTTGGTCATAATAGTAAATATTACTTTGTTATTTTGTAAACATTAATTAAATATTCTGGCCACCATCCTACAAAATGCACTTTTAAGTCAGAAACACGTCATCTTTGCATTGATTTTGAAAGCCTATCACTGGTTCCTGCCCGGATTTGTAATATTTGTTAAAGAAAAGTCATTTTTGTCCTAAAAAGTACCCACAACAAGTTTCTATGAACATGTTGACCCTTCCAATCAATTCCCCACGTTGGAATTATCAAAAAAAAAGTGGTGTGCCGTTTGTCTTTTGTACCATGTCTGGTTCAAACCTTATGTGAATGACCTTGCCTATATTGGGGGGTGTCATCATATTGGGGCGTCTGGCGGGGGTCCCCCACCACTGAAAATGTCTGCCAGTGGTCATTTCTCTATCAGGGGAATATGATGAACAATTCATGATAGGTTTCAAGAGGTAACCTCACCAGCTGATCTAGCCCATTTTTTACCCCCCAATTAATGATGTCTGGCAAGCCCCGCCCACCATCAAAAACGTCTGGCAGTGGCCATTCCTCAATCAGGGGACCATCTCAAACAATTTACAACAGGTTCCAAGTGGTAACCTCACCAACTGATCTAGCCCATTTTTGGGGGTGTCATCATATGGGGGCGTCTGCCGGGGGTCCCCCACCACTAAAAATGTCTGGCAGTGGTCATTTCTCTATCAGGGGACTATGATGAACAATTTACAACAGGTTCCAAGTGGTAACCTCACCAACTGATCTAGCCCCTGGCCACACCCACCACAGGGAACCCGGCAGACGTGCTGTTCCTCTATCTGGGGACCATACCAGACATCATAGTACCCATAAAAATTGGTAACCTTCCCAACTAGGCTGACCCCCCTGGGCTCCTGGTCTAATAGTAGAAGTGAGGGGAGGAGAGGAGAGGAAGTACAAGTGAGGAGGAGGTGGAGAGCGGAGAGGAGGTAAAAGTGAGGAGGAGGTGCATAGGAGAAGAGAGGAGAGGAGGTGAAGAGGAGAGGAGAAGAGAGGACATAGAAGGGAGGAGGAGTGAAGAGGAGAGGAGAGGAGGTAGAAGTGATGAGGAGGTGAAGAGGAGAGGAGAGGAGAGGAGGAAGAAGTGAGGAGGAGGTGAAGAGGAGAAGAGAGGAGCTGGTGGAACTGAAGTGAAAGGAGAAGGGAGTAGGGGAGATTATCAGAGTGGACAGAGTAGGGGGGAGTGAAAAAAGGAGAGAGATAGGAGGAGAGATTGCACTGGAATAGGATGGAGATGACAAGTCAGAGAGGAGAGGAAAGGAGAAGATCAAGACAGTATCCAAGTAGAGCGAAAAAGGGTGAAAAGAGGGAGGAAAAGGGCACGGAGAGGAATTGAAAGGAGGATAGGAGGAGGAGGTGTAGAGATTAGAGCAGAACAGGATGGAGAGAGATGACAAGTCGAAGTTGTCAGAATGGAAAGAAAGACGGATGAGACGTTCAGTTGCCGTGGCCACCGCTGTCATCCGTCATGCCTCCTTCACGCCAACACGGAGGAACAGGGAAGCCGACGGTGGGGACAAAGGGGTGAGTTGTGACAGGCTCAGGAAGGGAGAGGGGGCCCAGAATTGGGCACTTATTACATTATATATATTGGGTGGGGAGCCCTTTCAGATGACTTTGTCCTGGGACTGGGCAAAGCATGTCAGTTACCCTGAGCAGGAGAAAATAAGAGCAAACCACCGTCCATTTTGAGCCACACATCACACTAGCGCACATCAAATGGGATGCAGTAGCCTACCGAGCTTCCCAAGTGGTCTGAAAATCCACACCACCACCATCAGACACCAGGGCTGGACTGGGGCAGAAATAGGGCCCGGGCACTTTTGGCTTAAAGGGGCCCCTCATAATTAGCGGCGCAGAACTGACTCACCGGTGGGCCCTGCACCCTCGTGGGCCCCTATTTTCAGAAATGTAAAAAAATAAATACATTATTATTATTATTATTATTATTATTATTATTATTATTATTATTATCGCACCCTCATGGGCCCATATTTTCAGAAATGTAATTAAAATAATATATATATATATATATATATATATATATATATACTGTATTATTATTATTTTTTTTACATTTCTGAAAATAGGGGCCCACGAGGGTGCGGGGCCCACCGGGAAATGCCCGCTATGCCAATTGGCCAGTTCAGCCCTGTCAGCCACCCCAACAACCCCCAACCCCCACCCCCGCCCTGCTGCCCCCCCACCCCCCAACCCCCACCCTGCTGCCTCTCCTCCTCATGCTTTGAAGCAGAGCTATTCCTAGAATTTTCAAGCCACCCAGTTTTTTTTTTTTTTTTAAAGAACGCAAGTCTGACATTAGACTTGCAAATCTTGGCATTTTTTTTCTTTTCTTTTTAGTCTGTCTCCTCTGCCTGCTTTTACAGTACAGGGCTCCCTCCCATCATCAATATTAATGTCACTGTTTGAATTCTCCTTGGCCCAAATGTTTGCCAGGCGTGCGAGGTAACGCTATCAGTGTTAATCATTGATGGCCCGGTAATGGAGCCACCTAATGTTCCAACAGTCAGAGACGCTGGGGTGACGACACGGCTGTCGCTTCTTATTAAGAACGGCACAAAAAATGGCATAACATGTAAGTACTTGTAAATGTAGGCCTACATGGGGCATGTCCTCCTTTTTCTTCCCGTCAACCCCCTTAAGCAGTATACTGACTACAGGCAACATGTTAAGAGCTCCTGTGTTTAAAATGTTGGATTTTTAAAATTATACTTCAATTTGCTGTGGAAGTTACTTGGCAGATGGTGGCAGGAGTCAGTCTGAGAGAGAGAGAGAGAGAGAGAGAGAGAGAGAGAGAGAGAGAGAGAGAGAGAGAGAGAGAGAGGAGGAGAGAGGGAGAGAGAGAGAGAGAGAGAGAGAGAGAAAGAGAGGGAGAGAGAGAGCGAGCAAGAGAGAGAGGAAGAGCAGCAGCAGCCAGAGGCATGAAGTGATACCATTGCTGATGAATGTAGCATGTCATGTGTGAGTGTAAGCTTTTCGAAGATTGGTTGTGTGTGTGTGCCTTTCTCTCTTTCTCTCTCTCTCTCTGCATGCGTGTGTGTGACTGTGCGATACTGTGCTATGCCCTGTGGGTGTGTGATTTGCGATTAGCCACTCCGGATCTCATGAGTTTTCTAAGTGAACATGAAGTGAAAAATAACATGCTTTTCACTTCTAGGAAGTAGGCCTAACCTTCAGCTCTAAAGGCCCTATTATACAGGATGTCTATGATATTTTGAAATGTCTGTGTGGTTTTGGACAGACTACACTGCACTTTTACACAATCATGTAAAAGGTGCAAACATGAACAAAAACTGTGAAAATTGAAAGAAAAATGTGTTGTTCTTTTACTTTCCAAGCTCTCAGTCTAAGACCTTCCTCAGGTAGCCAGGCCGTGCACTCCTAGTGACGCAACACCTTCAGCGTTGCTACTAGTCAGGTCAAGAGCAATGCAAGTACTTTCTGAGCTCTCGAAAAACCGGGAACTCTTACCACAAACAACCATTAGCAAACCAAGGGGGCGGGTCAACCATGCCGTTTGGGAAATGTTAATTGTTATGCTCTTGGTAAGACCAAGTCTCGAAGAGATTTGAAAGTCGATGATAATCAGGCTATTCCTTAGGGCACATGTGGTAAAAAGATAAGTTATTGATTGATAATTGACTAGCATCATTCAGATGTGACGAAACCTAAACAAAACCCATATACAAGTGATTAATGTTGGAATAAATCTAATACTGAACATAAATCCACATTGCATTGGTCTACATTGCAAACCATAATAACTAAGCTCTACTATTAAATAAATCGCTAAATATATGTGACAAACGTCCTTCTTATTTAAAACATCTAATTTGAAATCTCATTACATACTCTTGCAAAAAATGTTCTTTGAGGCTAGTCCTGGATTAAAGCTAAAGGCACTGTTCTAAAGTTGTCAAGAAGCATTTGATATTGTTTGATAATAAGAGTTATGTACTGAGAGTGAAGTTTCCAGAGCAGTAAAATGAACAATACTCCAGGATCACTGTGAGTGGTAACATGAACAATGGTCCTGGATCACTGTCAGTTGTGGAAAAAAACCTATGGTCCTGGATCGCTGTGAGTGGTAAAATAAAAACGGTCCGGCATCACTGTGAGAGGTAAAATAAACTTTGACCCTGGAGTGCTGTGACTGGTAATATAAACAATGGTCCAGGATTGCTGTTTGCGGTTAAATAATCTTCGGTCCTGGATCACTGTGAATGGTAAAATAAATAACTGTCTTGGATCAGCGTGAGCGGTAAACTGAACAATGGTCCTGGATCACAGTGAGCGATAAAATGAAAAATGGCAGCAATTGAGAAGCTAAAATTGCACAGCTCAGCTCATATAATCTGTCCTGACTAATATCACAGTGGGTTTACATACAGTGTTGAATCTCGCCCTCCAACCCGTGCCTGCAGTTCACCTAGGGAGCGCTGTCGAGACAGCAGAGCTCATAAGGTTGGCGCTAATAACTGACAATTGTGCTCTCTGTCGGCTGAAACTTGACAATATTACTGTAAGTTCTGAGAAACCAATGTGGATTTCAATTAAATGTACAATAACCTGGGAGTTATATCCTTCTGATTTCCTACAGCTTTGGCATTTATGAGTCAGGCTCCGCTAGCATCTTGCTAACAAAATTGCTTTACGGCCGTCGTGATCACAGCAATGCAGCCGGCCGACCAATCCAAACGCAGTGTGTGAAGCCACTCGTGACGTCATATTGACAATAAAGACGTATTTTACAAAGATCCAGCGAGTTTAAACATTCAAACTAAGTGCTGTTTGAAAGGATAATCTATCCTGCCTTTTGGAAAAATAAAATGAAACGATGATACCAATTCTCTCCCAAAGCAATGGCAGCATCGTGGTTGAGCTCCCTGGGACCCCATTCATTTCAACAGCCTCTGCGCTCCTTGGCGCTCCTCTGCGCTGTCTGGATGGCGCCACTTAGTGGACAGTACCACCCGGAAAAAGTCGCGAGATTCCTCTCTCGTACTACCCATAAACACTCTCTGCTAATATATAAAATGGTCCTGGATGAATGCCATGCTTTCAAACAATACTATGGTCCTGGATCGCTGTGAGCAGTTAAGAAATTGTGATGCTGGATCACTGTGAGCAGTCTAATTAACAATGGTGCTGGATAGCTGTGACAGGTAAAATGAACAATGGTCCTGGATCACTGTGAATGGTGAAATAAATAATGGTCCTGGATCGCTGTGAGCAGTAAATAAATTGTGTTCCGGGATCACTGTCAGCGGTTTATCGAACAATTGTCCTAGATCGCTGAACATTGAAATGGACATTGTTCCTTGATCACTGTGAGAGGTAAAATGAACAATGGTCCTGGATTACTTTGAGCGGTAAAATGAACAATGGTGCTGGATCACTGTGAGAGGTAAAATGAACAATGCTCCTGAACAATGATCCTTGGTCACTGTGATTGGCGAAATAAACAATGGTCCTGGGTCACTGAGATTAGTAAAATAAACTTGCCGATGCTAACATAGGGCAGTTGCTGTGGTTCTCCAGGGCATCAAGTAGCCATCGTTATAAATCTCTACTTTCCACCCCCTCACGACGCTCAAAGTTGCCCCTAACTTCATTCTGTAGAATTGCAGGGTTGTTGACATGTAAAACGTGGATTTGAGAACTTTGATAGTCCACCATTTGTTTGAAAACAACGACATTCTTACTGGGTGTTGCAACCGTCGATATAGCCAATCCTGATCCTGGATCGCTGTGAGTGGTAAAATAAACAATGGTACAGGATAGCTGTTAGTGGTTAAATAATCTTCAGTCTTGGATTACCGTGAATGGTAAAATAAACAACGGTCCTGGATCTGCGTGAGCGGTCAGCAGTGAAATGAAAAATTGCAGCAATTGAGAAACTAAAATTGCACTGCTCAGCTCAATATATAAAATGTTCCTGGATGAATGCCATGCTGTGAGCAGTAAATAAATTGTGTTTCTGGATCACTGTGAGCAGTCTAATGAACAATGGTGCTGGATAGCTGAGATCACTGAGATTGGTAAAATAAACTTTGGTCCTGGATAGCTGTGAGCGTTAAAATGAATAATGTTCCTGGATCACGGTGAGTGGTAAAATAAACTAGAAATGCATTCTCACAGAAAATGCTGGAAGCGGGCTTGCCTTTTGGGGCAGAGATGAAACAAAGTACTATTGAGAAAACAAAGCTAAAAGAAATCTTGGAAAAACTCCATCCACCCAGTCAGAAGTTATGGGCCAAACAATTCAGCCATCTTGGATTCAGCCATCTTGAAAGTGTTGTAGCTCTGCGTTTTGGGGATATACTAAATGACATACATGGTATTTTAAGTTGGCTAAGGAACACTGCATATGATATAATTTTGAAAATCAACATGGCTTCGAGCGGGATTAGAACTCACAACCTCCATATCTGTAATCCAACCCCTTTGCCATTGATATTAAATGACATACAATACATGATATTTGAAGTTGGCTAAGGAACACTGCATATGATATCATTTTGAAAATCAACATGGCTTCGACTGGGGTTCGAACCTCCAACCCCAATATCCCTAATTCAGCACATTTGCCATTCATACTAAATGACATACATGGCATTTTAAGTTGGCCAAGGAACACTGCATATGATATAATTTTGAAAATCAACATGGCTTTGACTGGGATTCGAACCCCCAACCTCCATATCTGTAATCCAGCACATTTGCCATGCATACTAAATGACATACATGGCATTTTAAGTTGGCCAAGGAACACTGCATATGATATAATTTTGAAAATCAACATGGCTTTGACTGGGATTCGAACCCCCAACCTCCATATCTGTAATCCAGCACATTTGCCATGCATACTAAATGACATACATGGCATTTTAAGTTGGCCAAGAAACGCTGCATATGATATAATTTTGAAAATCAACATGGCTTTGACTGGGATTCGAACCCCCAACCTCCATATCTGTAATCCAGCACATTTGCCATGCATACTAAATGACATACATGGCATTTTAAGTTGGCCAAGGAACACTGCATATGATATAATTTTGAAAATCAACATGGCTTTGACTGGGTTTCGAACCCCCAACCTCAATATCTGTAATTCAGCACATTTGCCATCCATACTAAATGATATACATGGGATTTTAAGTCGGCCAAGGAACGCTGCATATGATATAATTTAGAAAATCAACATGGCTTTGGGTGGGATTCGAACCCTCAACCTCAATATATCTAATGCAGCGGCATGCATTACCACTAAGCCAAGCAGCTAATTGTCATGCATAGTCCAGCAAGACTATATTACATTGCATTGCAGAGCTGAACAATAGACTTCTAGAATGGTTGCTCGCACCTGCTCGTTAAGAATAGAATCTTGAGACAGTGACAGTTGAAATGGAACCCTTCACTGGCTGCACCTGTTGTGATTGACTGAAAGACAGTTAGTATTGAGCTCTAAACTGGGGAGAAAATGAGAATGAGTTTTTTGTCTTTACAACATCGTTGTAAAAAAACTAAAAGGAGTTGGCACGTGTCCTTTTCACAGATCGGAGTCATGCTTGTGATCTCTCTAACAGTCTTTGAATGAAGTTTATAGGTTAAATTTTTCAGGCACAAATGGCAAAATGCGCTGATCTCTTGAAAAATGCACTTTTCGAAAGACTGGGATTCTCCAAAGACCCAGGCCTGTTTTTTTTACAAACCTGCCATTTAAAAAGTATTGGGAGTTGGGAGATGAAACTTTGACAATTTGGAGACATCCCATAGAGCTCGCTAACAACGCGTCAACTAAACTTCTAGGTGAAAGTGTTGATGTTTTATGACCGAAAAAGCCTCCTACACTCTAATCTCTAGAGTGGCGGAACTGTCGTTCATGAAGGTTCCACCATGGTTTTGAATGGGGACCCAGGCTTTCACTAAATCGCCAAAAACGGGAAAACGACAAGAGACACGGAGAAGCCTATAACTATACGCGATCTCCAAGCCGAGCCGGTCGTTTTAGTGTTTGAACGGTGTCTCTATCTCGAAAGGCCTAGGAGGAGATCCATTTTCTATTTTACTGCCCTGCACAAGAGAACCAATAATAAAACAGGACTTAGAGATTACTATAATCGGGCCTTGCTCTGCAAGGGCCATGCTCTGCATGGTCCTTGCCCCGCAAGCCCGCTTAATAATGGTCCTCGATAGCTGGGAGCAGTAAATACATTTTGTTCCTGGATCACTGTGAGCGGTTTATTGAACAATTGTCCTATATCGCTGTGAGCGGTAAAATTAACATTGTTCCTTGATCACTATGAGAGGTAAAATGAACAAGGGTCCTGGATCACTTTGAGCGGTAAAATGAACTTTGATCCTGGATCACTGTGAGCTGAAAATAAACAAAGGTCCTAGATCACTGTGAGCGGGAAAATAAATAATGGTCCTGGATCATTGTGAGTGAAAAAATGAACAATGATCCCGGATGACTGTGAGCAGTAACATAAACAATGGCAGCAATTGAGGAGCTAAAATTGCACGGCTAAGATCATTTGCTCTGTCCTGGACTGATAAAATAAAACAATTTCAAACAATTCTGACTTCAGGGTTGTATTTCTCCTAACCCATAGTTGCTAACTATGTTAGCTAGTCACTAACTATCTTAGACGGTTGCTAATTACCTTTAGTAATCTGAGCTGCTAATTATGTTACCATTAGTAATTTGCCTTTAGTAATCCACTAAATAATAATACTCACCACTATTTTGTCAAAGTTTTATTTAAGATATTTGTAACCCATCATTTTTAATATTATACTGTAGCTAGTGGTTAGTATCTAAATCTGTGGACACACCTAATGTTATGTGAAGGTAATTACTGGTAGGCTAAATTGGTTTGAAATTCACTCATTAATTTCTTTATTAATCCTTCCTCTGCTTTGAGAGAGGTAGATGTTTCTGAAGCAGTCATCAAAATGTGCGAAGCTCTGTCTGTCAGTGAGTAGTGAGCTCCTCTCATGCAGGTTCTTTCTTGCAGGATCAAAATGGTCTCGATTGTAAAAGGAGAGGGAAATTTGAATTGTTCATATCGCAGGGCAATGACATCATCAATCACAAATGATCCCACAATTGATGTTGATCCTGGATCAGTAAATACTTGGTGATATCAGGTCAACCATTTGGGCTTACAGTACATGTCCCACAGGGACCCTGGCTCAAGTCTGGCCCATGCCGGGGTCATTTCCCAACCCTATCTCTCTCACACAATTGTTTCCTGTCTCCTCTCATACTGTCCTGTCATAATAAAGGCCAAAAAGCCCCCGAAAAATACTTTAAAAAAAGAGAATACAAATTACACACACACACACTTCTGGAAGTGTAGACTTCCGGTGCTCATTGGCACCTGGGTAGCAGTGTGGGGGTCAAGTACCCTGGTTCAATTGCCACTTCAGCCATGCTAATCGGGCATTGAACTATCAGCCATTCAATTTCAAGCTTGTAGTCCGCCGCAAAACTGCTCGTGCTTGACCTTTGTGTCTTTTTCAGTGAGCGAACCTATACCCTCGTTTTTGAACATTTGCCATTTGGTTCCAGGCACTTGTTTATTTTACTACATCTTGAGCCCAACAATATTCTTGCTTGCTTTCAAATTTACGGCCCCCAACCAACAGGCCACAGCAATATAAATGGTAGGCAAAAGATTAATTAAAAAGGACAAATTGGAGAATGTGCAACAACACATTTTGATAATGAACACCTAAAAGTGGTCACACAGACCTTTAAGAGATGCAAACTGGAGGCAGTGTACGCAACTGTTACTTTAATAAGTGGCATCTGTCACTGTGTGCTGTGGCAGTTGTGCTTTGGCAAGACTGTTGCCAGAGTGTCACACAGAGATACAGTGGGAAATCTCTAACCTGATGCTTTTGTTTAAGAAAAATAAACATATAGTAATCTCATTTTTAAAAAGTATTTTTGGGGTCTTTTTCACCTCTGTTCTTGACAGCACAGTGAAGAACAGACAGGAAATGAGTGGGGAGAGAGACAGGGAGGGATTGGCAAATGGGCCAGACCTGGGTCAGAATCAAACCCGGATCGCCTAGGCAGCAACCCAGCGCCCTACCGCTCGGCCACGGCAGGGCCAGTAATCTCATTTTCGCAGCTTTACTCTCACATCACCTGACGTCTAGTCTTGCCTGCATGTTGCGCTTCCAATGTTGGGAAACTTGTAAGAATTTTACTTAACTCCAATGTTAAACTCAAAAATTCTCCTTCCCCGTCTCCTATGTCATCAACATGGCCTTTTCCACCCAAAACTCAGCTTATCATCATCCTGATGGATTGATCCCATCCCATCTGACTTCGCAGAGGCTCAGATCACCATTCTCGATGGTGTGTGTGTGTGGGTTTGTGTCAAACCCAAATCTCCTTCACTTTTTTTGTCTTTGATTTCCTAAGCTATATTTTGTCAGCTATTCTACACCCTGACGAGTCTCTTCAGAGTAGCCTGAGGAGGAGTTCTGAACTGTGTTTAGTGCAGCATTGTGCAGGGCTGGACTGGGGGAGAAGTAGGGTCCAGGCACTTTTGGCTGAAACGAGCCTCTCATAATTAGATGCGCAGAACTGACTCACCTGTGGGCCCCGCACCCTTGTCGGCCCCTATTCTCAGATTTTTAAAAATATATTTTTTTACATTTCTGAAAATAGGGGCACACAAGGGTGTGGGGCCCAGCAGGAAATGCCCGGTATGACAGATGGCCAGTCCAGGCCTGGCATTGTGTATTCACCACATGGGAAGGAGGCCATGCAGAGTTCACCCTGACAGACACACACACACACACAACCACCCCTGCACTGGCTAAGTAACACAGGGCTGAACATAAGAAAGCACTACCATACCACCAGCCACATTCCCATTCCCACACAACAGCAGTCCTTTTCAATAGTGATTCCTCTGCATTCAAGTGAAGAGTTCAGATGCAAAACCCCCTAACTCCATTTCTGAAGACCTGCACTTCTATATTTTTAGAGAACCTCGTTGTTGGTTTGGTTAACATTCATGGACTTGATAATACATAGAAATAGTTATATTGCATAAATAAAATTTAAAAATATGCAATTTTGATAGCTTTTTATTAAACAAAAATGAATTAAGATTATTTTCTGAAAAGGCACTTAGGGGGTTTTGCATCTGAACTCTTCAAGTGTAAACCTACTGTATGTGGATGATCTGACTTATACAACTGCTTCTCTTCCCCCCTCTCTCTGCATACAGTGCACTAAGCAGCTTTAGGTGTTTTGGGATTATATAATGTAAGAGAATCCTTGCTAGCTGAGCCAGCCTTTCTTTATCCAGACAACTTTGTTTCAAATATGTATTAATTTATGCACATAGAGTATGGCTTCATCCCACTTGCTGTAAATGGTACAGCATTGGTCCCCCACCCTCCTCAGCACTTGATTGTTAAAGCAGTCACCTTGTTAACTAACACTTACCACCTAGACTAGGTCCCATTCAAAGATAATGATTTTATGTTGTGCATGTGAATTCTGAAGTTGCATCACCAAAAACGTATGTTTTCAGGGGGGTTCATATCATGTTTCATAATGATACTCTTTTGGACAGCACTGTGCCGTAGTTTTCCCTTGTATTGGTGTTACAGATGAGCAGTCTCTGGATTTGAGAGTGCCGTGATATTTCCAGGCTCCTCATAACTAATACGTGAAACGTAATTAAGCAGCAGTGCCATGCACTGGGATCCCTGAAAGAGTAAGGACACTTGGCACAATTACCATCTTGTCCTCCAAGAGCCTTGCACAAAGCAAACACTCTACAGGAGTTTCTGCTCTGTAACTCATAACTGTAAAATGGAAGTAGGCTACTTTTTTAAAGAAAAGTGCAAAGTAAATAGCAAGAACGGTTAAAGGACTCAAGGAGATTCAAGAAGGGACAGAAATATGCATTCAATCTGCAGAAATATGCATTAATACTCTCCTCGCAATTACCCAGGCTCCGTCCTCGCAGTGACGCAACACCTTCGGATCTGGAAAAGACCTTGTTCAGGTACATTCGAGTTCCCCCCTGGCAGGGGAACTCCATCCACTGTGTTGGGAAGCATCAACTTTGAGCATCACAAACGGTCCTGGGTAGAGGCGTGTTCAAGGCAGTGACGTGGTTTAAGCAGAGACGTTTCATTGGGACTAACAGAATGTTTGGTTTAAATTTGGATTCAGCCTTTTCTGCCCTCGACCAGCAGCAAACCAAGGGAGGTGTGTCAACCATGCCGTTTAAGAATGTTAGTTGTTATGCTCTTGGTCAGACCAAGGCTCGAAGAGATTTGAAAGTCATGATAATCAGGCTACCTCCCAATGCCCCTTGTGTGAAGTGTGGCCTCTGCCAGCTGCTTGTACGGTTTGGTTTGCCATGGATTTCAGTCACGGCTAAGGCCTGTCGCTGGCTGGCATGGGTGCCCCACAACATGACAGCTCAGAGCTCGTGTATATTTAACTCTCTCTCTCTCTCTCTCTCTCTCTCTCTCTCTCTCTCTCTCTCTCTCTCTCTCTCTCTGTGTTCCAGTGTGCATGCGTGCATGTGCAGATGTGTGTGTGCGTGTGCGTAGCACCAAATTTGGGGCCCCAGGAACAACCTCTTTCATAGACATTTTTCATAGGATGGCGCCCGGGGGGGGGTTGGGGGGGGGCAGGTGGGCTGGGCCCTAAGAATGAGTCACAGGTTTCCCCCCCTGTTTGACGTCACTATGTGTGTGTTACTTATGCGTGTGTGGCTGTGCTGCCTGCCCCTGTGTGTGTCCGGTGATGAGACACAGGCCACAGCCGCCCCTCCAGCCCTGCAGGAAATCCACCATTTTACCCTCAACATTTTAGCCGCTTGGGCCTGCCTACCTGCCACACTGTACACCTCTTCCATGGGTGTAAGTTAAGGTGTGGATGGGGGCATGTCCATACCACTTTTGAGATGAACCTAGCATTTCCCTACAGCTTTATTACAAATCTAACGCAAAAAAGCTAACCTGGGCAATTTGCCATATTAATGTTCCCACCACTCTACAAGTCAAACCTACACCTTTGCCACTCCCGTCACATTGGAAAATATTCCCTTTGGGAACCTACAAACCCCAACTCCGATGAAGTTGGGACGTTTGGTAAACAGTGAATAAAATCAAAATGCTATCATTTTCAAAACATTCAATCTATTCATTAGATGGAGAATAGTGAAAAGACAACATATTAAGTGTTAAAACCGAGAAAAAATATTGTTTTGGGGGACATATGTACTCATTTCTAATTTGATAAATCCAACACGTCTCAAAAGAGTTGGGACGGGGATCAGTGAAATTTAGTAAACATCCAAATAAGATAAAACAACAAAGAATAACATTTCAAAATGAATTGTACTGACGGACAATATAGGTGTCCAGGTATAAGATCATCACAGAGAGGCTGAGTCACTCAGAATTAAAGATGCAAAGGGAATAATTACCATAGTTATTACATACATTTTTGAATTCCCTTTGATTTACCACGATTGAGTGTATATAAGACATATTTTTGTTAATAAAATCATTGTATAGGTTCATGACATCATGAAATATATATTGGCTGTAGTCTCACTCTAATTCCTGGAGTGCTAGAGCTATTGAAAATTGACCATATTAAGAATGCTTAATGCATGAAAATGACACAGGGGTTTAACATTCTCCTAAGCACCTGAGCTCACTTGAAATAGACCCAGAAGACATGGGAAACTGTCCTTTGCTTACAGAAGTCAGCAGAAGTTGTAGAAGTCCATTCTTTTTGACAATAATAGAGCATTGCACATCCTGTGCTACAGTGAAAATGGACCATCCAACTTGTGTTAGTGCTAGCTTCAAAAGTCAGCCTCCATGATGGCATGCGGATGCAGTAGTGCATTGGTTAAGATGTTCTCACTCATCTGTAGAGTTAAATACAGTGCTGAATGGTATAAATGGGTTTTAAACAGCATGAAAAGCCACTCATGCATTATATTTTGAAGGGAGATCTTCGATTACTGCCACATAGTAAGGTCAAATTGCATTCTCTACTATGTTTTAACAGTTTGGCTCCATCATAAGGACCAGCATGTGATAAAATGGTGGGTTTTTGGTCAAGACCTGTCACACTGTAAGCACTACAGAAAGGAAAACATTGCAAAACATGACAAGGAATACACCCACCATTTAAGCTGGTGAAATCATGTCCAAGATAGGAATTAACACTGTTTTTTTATATAAAATCATCTCATCGGTTAATGTATTTAACTGTTAAGTGTTGTCTTTTGTTTTGTTTTTAGTCTTCCTCGACATTTGCTGCCATTTATTGTCCCCGTCCCAACTCTTTTGAGATGTGTTGGATTTCTCAAATTAGAAATGAGTACATATGTCCCCCAAAACAATATTTTTTCTCGGTTTTAACACTTAATATGTTGTCTTTTCACTATTCTCCATCTAATGAATAGATTGAGTGTTTTGAAAATGATAGCATTTTGATTTTATTCACTGTTTACCAAACGTCCCAACTTCATCGGAGTTGGGGTTAGTACTTGGTACACATTGAAAATGCAGTGTGTTAATTCAACATTTAGATTTTAGAGTTTATTCAACATCTTCTGGAGAGTATTTGGTCCCACGGTACTCTCTAAGGGTTGAATGACCAACACACAATTACACTGCATTGAGTCTTTTCTCAAACCTTTCGGTGTCATTTCAGTTCATGCAAAAACTCAAGATGAAAAGACAAAGGGTTATGTTAAAACGTTTGGTGCAGCACGCCAATTGTGGATTTTTTTCATGCTTGTAATGTACCTGTATAAAGAATGTTTGTAATACCGCAACATTGCAGTTAAGTGGATGGAACAGCGTGCACAGCAGTGAGTGCACTCTACAATACACCAAGAATTTAAGCTTATTTTTTGCTTTTGTGTACAAGTGGTGATTAACTGCAATAGATTAGCAATTTAGCACTATTGGCACAGCATGGTTTCTTCCCTAACGTCTTCAGCTAAAAATGTCAAATGCGGGGCAGGCATGGTATTTAGTATTTACTGTAATGGCTTTGAGGATTTTTTGTCATGTCAAATCTCCTTTTATTGGGCTGTTATCCTAGCCATTGGGGGGAGTCAATTGAGTTTTAAGATCGACATGCCATTCCCTTCTTCCAGACGCAAACATAGACATATTGGCCACGGTAATTTAATTTTGCCTGCTCATATTCGTGGCTGTGACTCTCGAAGATCTCAGACCCTTACAGACCTTTAGGTCCGTTCCAGAGAGAGAGAGAGAGAGAGAGAGAGATGGTAGTGAGAGGTGGTAGTGGTGGGGAAGGGTGAGACGGAAAATGTTCTCTTGGGTGGGTAAAGCACAAAATGTTATGTTTGGCTCTTTCAGTCAGTGGCTAAGCAGATTAGTAGTCTTGGCCACAACTACTGGAGGCAATCTACAACCCCACATGGACCTCTTCCTTAAGGGCCTTATTCATGCCTTAAGGGCGGCATCAGTACAGTATGCGTTGTAACTTACTGGCTATGATCTAGCCTACATGCCTAACATGATCCAACCAAGATCCCTGATGTTTTACATCTCCCATAAAAATGTGTGGCTGAATATGAGGTTAAATAATCAAAGGATTTTGCCACATTCATCTGTTACCATGATCCCTGTTATAAAGTTGATGTTACCATAACGGCAGTGACTACGTGATGTAAGCCTATTACTATTACCATTACTGTCGTCTATTACTGTAATGCCAGAGTAGTGTAGTACTATGGTAGTAAACTCTTTTTAATGGTTACCGCGTTCCACTGGCAGCATGGAGTGCACTATGATGGTATATATGACTCCTTGTTATACATGTAGTGCATGTAGTAGGCCTACATAGGTGTAAGTCACATTATACATCAAGTTACCATGGTGAGTCCAATGTACCCCACAAGGTACTGTAGCCAAGCAGACATTTTGAAAGGGAAAAGTTAGTGTATTTTAGAATATGCTCACCAAACAAGCACAAATAAGGCACAAGCATGCTTTATGACAGATTGTATGCATCCTAGGCATCCCCTCTTTCACTTGTCAAACAAACAGAAAATAACAGATAAAAAAGAGGAGATGAGAGTAACACAGTTCAGGGGAGCATGCATATATTCCACCTCTCTCATCCATCATTCATCCATCCATCCATTTTTTTCATTCATTCATTAATTCCTTCATTCACTCAGCTCCCTTCGACAACGCATGTAATCAGTTTCTGCATTTTGATATGGCGTTGCATTCATGCCTCAGAGGATTTTGTCTGCACAAAGACACTCACTTCCTGTCTGCTCTTCAATTGCAAGGGGCGATTTTTAGTGCACCTTTTTTAACGGTGACATTTCAGGTCTGACTCAGTAATTTCCTCCATTTGTTAACATTGGTATTCAGGCCTGCCCCTATCTCCGTAATGGCCTTCATTGTCCTCGGTTGCGGGAAGAGAAAGAGGATTCACAAAACCACTTCACTTCCTGTGAACCTTGCTCATCATCATCTAACACAGTGTTTCTCTTTTTTTTCAGACCAAGGACCACATTGTCCCCCTCAAAATGTTTCAGGGACCACCTGTCAACTGAATTAACAGTTGAGGGGTGCTAATTTGACACTGCTAATTTCGATGCAGATCACTCACATTATAAGCCTGTCTTACTGTGGTGAAAATAAGACTTCAGCTATGTTTAGCTTTGTAATTATTTTACAAAATAGCCTACTGCTAGCTCATCTTGGAAAAGTAGAAATTCCTTTGCGGACCACCTGAGCTTTGTCGTGGACCACCAGTGGTCCCTGGACCACACTTTGAGAATCACTGATCTAACACATTCCAAGAGAAGTCCAAGTGGACACCAATATAAGGTAATACATATGGCATAGACTAGAGTCTTACTAAGTCTTGAGCTTTATCTGAGCGATGATTCATGCTTTAGTTATTTTAGTCCAAAAGAACAAAAAAAAAAAGAAATTCAAGGCGAGTTCTAAAAGGAGGTAAAGAATCCTTCAGACTAATGGGAACTACTGGAACATTCGATAAAAGACTTGAGATGAGCAAAAAAAACTAATTATACTGCAACAAATGAGGCACCAAAGCTGAAAAGCTATGAATCAAATAAACTATGAATCAAATAAATTTTGGATTTACTCCAACAGCCTTCTTTTCGTCTTTCAAGTCAGACAGACTTTCGTGTGGTCCTCTTTTTGCTCGTCAAGAAAGTCGTCTCGCAGAAGCTGTTTTATAAGCGAGTGGAAATCCTTACAATACTCTACTGTTAATACACCGCATAAGAGATACAGAGCATTTCACTGGTGTCTGGCTATAATGTTTTTCTTTTGAAACCTCTCTGTTCACCATCCTGCTGTGGCACACGCACACACGTAACCAACCACACACACACACACACACACACACACACACACACACACACACACACACACACACACACACACACACACACACACACACACACACACACAC
Source organism: Engraulis encrasicolus (assembly GCF_034702125.1). NCBI lineage: Eukaryota > Metazoa > Chordata > Actinopteri > Clupeiformes > Engraulidae > Engraulis > Engraulis encrasicolus. The sequence continues at coordinate 26,554,940 of NC_085870.1, forward strand.
ACACACACACACACACACACACACACTAAGATGAATATAGTCTGTAAATTGCACTTGACACATCATTTGTCTGCAGGCTGCTCATCAAACTGCAGTGATTCCCATTTTTCTCTGTGAGAGAGGAGAGGTGCACAATATGTTACCTTTCATCCCATGTTCAGCATTTATCCTCAATGCCCATGTCCAAATGGATGATATGTGGCTTGAGATGAGATGAGGACACTGGGTAAAAGTCTTCCAAGGAAGGAAATATAAACATGCATGCATATTACAGGGAGAATGGTTATATCCAGGGAAGATGACAAGGGGGGACAAACGGGTCAGTTGTCCCGGGCTCAGGGAGAGAGGGGGCCCAGAATTGGGTTTTCATGACATTGTATGCATTGGATGGGGGGCCCTTTCATATTACTTTGCCCTGAGCCCAACAAAAGCTGTCAGCGGCCCTGGTTATATCACAACAATATCGTAGTAGCAGCACACATGTTATTTTTCTGCACACTTCATTGGCCCTTTATGCATATTAGCCCACATCTCATCAGGCCTGGACTGGTAATGTGGCATACAGGGCATTTTCCCACAGTCTTAAGGGTCCAATGATGTTGTATTGTTTTTTGTTTAGGCCTATTTGTTTCTATTTTTTTTACAGACCAGTTCGATTGAAGTGGCCAATCATATTCTATATAGACAGTGGACTGAGCTAGAATCATAATGTCGTAGAAAAGCAGGGGTGTGTGTAAGAAGCTGGTCTATGTAAAAAATAAAGCCCTGGCTGTTTTTTGGTCCCAGTCCAGCCCTGTTTCTCATGGAGGAAAAGCAGACCTGAAGGCACAGACGGAGAAGCCAGCGAGGTAAATGAATTTAAATGTTCTCATTTGAAAGAGAGCCGTGCAGAGAGAGAGAGAGAGAGAGAGAGAGAGAGAGGGAGAGAGGGAGAGGGAGAGAGAGAGGGATGATATGAGTCACCCTCAACACAGTGCGCTTGGCCGCGGTACAGCAGGCAGCAGCTACAATGTCAGGGTCAAATGGAGGGCAAAGACCCAGACCTTTATATCGCAGAACACACACACACACACACACACACACACACACACACACACACACACACACACACACACACACACACACACACACACACACACACACACACACACACACACACACACACACAGAGAGACCTTTATATTGCAGCTAGCCAAACGGAAATCACTTGAGAGCCTGAGAGGAGTAGAGACAGCACCCGTAGGAGATGTGTCAGCAACACACTACACTGCTGAACAAATGCTGTCTGTGCTGCAACTGGGGGGAGGCTCCTGCTTCACTAGTCCTGTTAACACAAACGCACGCATGTACAAACACACACACACACACACACACACACACACACACACACACACACACACACACACACACACACACACACACACACACACACGCATGCATGCACACATGCATGCATGCACGCACGCACACACACACACACACACACACACACACACACACACACACACACACACACACACACACACACACACACACACACACACACACACACACACACACACACACACACACACATAGAGATGGGAAGTCAGCAGGAAGGAAGTGGAATAAGCTACTGTAACTGGAAGAATACATGCTGGGCTGGCACAGCTGATGTGTCAAAGACCAGTAGTTCTGGGAGGATGCTCAGTGCATTTTTGCAGTGTAAACTCAGTCAACACTTGGTCAAATGCAGTTGGCCACTGTGATGGAGTGACTGGGTTGTGGGTGAGTTCTGACAGTCACGCCAACGCGCCTGGTCAGAGCCCAGGTTTATTACCCCAGAAGGTCTGGGTTCGAGTCCCAGCTGGGCAACTCTACTCCCCTTTGCTGCAGCCACACTCTCTAAGCATTGAATTAACACTGCAAGCTGTACTGTGTGGCATTCATGTGAGCCGTCTGAGGAGGCAGGAGGAGCACAGTCCTGATCAGAGGTGGACTTCCCATTAGGCAAACCTAGGCAATTGCCTGGGGCCCTGATCAAATCTGACCTTCTTAGGGACCACGGAGGACGCTCATGATTGAGTTGAGCGTGTTACACCCCTTAGTTTAATCAGTCACAGAGAGAGAAAGCAGAGATCAATTAGGCTGCGATAGCATTTAACTGACTGAATGTTGCCTATTTTACTTAGTTGTTTCAACATCAACGTCTTAAGTCAACTGGTAGCCCCATAGTGCATGCCGTTCCATCAGTGGAACGCTGTAGTCATTGAAAAGTTAGCTACCATACAATACTACATGACATAACACAGGGCCTTTAGCATATGCACTACGACTTGGCCATTGCTATTCTGGTAACAGCAAATTTAAAATGCTGTGTCTTAAATTCATGACGCGCCTTAAGGTATGTGTTTAAAGACCGAAACTAGGGTGTTGCTAAGCTGAGGCTGAGCGTGTCTAGATAGAGCTGCAATCCCCTCGAACTATCTCAGCTATACTGCACACTCTTGTGCCTGCCTGCACTACTTGTTTTCTGCTGTCACTGTGAAGGATGACCTCTTCATAATTGCTCATCTGTTAGAAGAGAGGGCAAGTCATCGTACACGCGCAAACACACATAAGCACACACGCACACATACGAACACCATGCACACACACACACACACACACACACACACACACACACACACACACACACACACACACACACACACACACACACACACACACACACACACACACACTCTCTCTCTCTCTCTATCTATAGCTTTCTCTCTCCCTATCTCTCTGTCCCCACCCCCACCCCATCTCTCTCTCCCTCTCTCTCTCTCTCTCTCTCTCTCTCTCTCTCTCTCTCCTCTCTCTCTCTCTCTCTCTCTCTCTCTCTCTCTCTCTCTCCCTATCTCTCTGCCCCCCCCCCCCTCTATGTATCTCTCCCTACCTCCACACAGTGCAATCACCCTTCTCTCCCTCTGGCTACTGGAGGCAACATTAATCTGTGATCACATCATCGAAAACAAACCTGACACTAACACCATGATTTGGCGGCCACTGGAAGAGAACAGTTGAGGTGAATTGTAAACATACGACATACAGTCTGACATAATACTTTGTTTTCCTTTCGCTTCTTACTTTTTCGCTCAAAATTTGCCCCTGATCTTGGTGGATCGAGAAATCATCATTCAGTACAAGCAGGGCACTCGCCTGCCATGCGGCTGACCCGGGTTCGATTCCCGGCCCGGGTCCTTTGCTGACCCTTCCCCATCTCTCTCCCAATTCGCTTCCTGTCCACCTCTCACACTGTCCTATCAAAAAAATACCAAAAAGGAAAAGAAGGAATTCAACCCAGAGGAATAGATGGAAATGTTGACATCCAAAGGTATATATTTGTTCCAAACCAACAGAATTCAAGGAATATTGAAAGAACATCATTCAATCATAAGATTACTGTAAACAGCTAAGATGAATTCATCTGAATGACCATTTCAGGTTGTGTGTGTGTGTGTTTGTGTTTGTGTGTGTTTGTGTGTGTGTGTTCATTTTCCATTTCCATCATTTTCCATTCTGCTTACTCTAAGCTACCTCAACAACAAATGACACCATCCACCAACTTATTGTGTGGCAATATTGCATCAGCTATTATTGTGAGGCGCAGTGTTAGCCACTGTATCCATACACTACAGTCAGCCTGCTCGCCCCTCCCACACACACACACACACACACACACACACACACACACACACACACACACACACACACACACACACACACACACACACACACACACACACACACTACAGCCAGCCTGCTGCCCCAGAGACTACAAGCACGGATCGGTGAGCCACCCTGTTCAACACGAGTTCAACAATATCCACAGGCAGTTTGACAATACCACATCCATCTGTGACACACAGACACACACAGTCACAGTCACAACTACCGAGTGTACGATGATCATGGCTGTGCTGTCAATAATGCATGACACTACACTGGGTTCACTAATGCCAGGGCCGCTGACAGCTTTGCAGGCCCGGGACAAAATCAACTAAATGGGCCCCCAACCCAATACATATAATGTAATGAATACCCAATTCTGGGGCCCCTTTCTCCCTGGGCACGGGACAACATACCCCTTTGCCCCCCCCTGTCAGCTGCTGTCAATAATGCATGACACTGTGACACTGAGTTAATAATGGATACAGGCTGTTATGTAATTGCTGTTTCCACACACTGCTGCATTATGCAGTTGATGGGAGGGTTGACTGGGATTCTGCTAGCCAAGCCCACCGTGACATGTCACTGTCACCAACTTGTCACCAAGCACTCGTGGCACATATACGCAAACACACTTGCTCACCGCACGCACACACGCATGCCGCATGCTCACACACGCACACACACACACACACACACACACACACACACACACACACACACACACACACACACACACACACACACACACACACACACACGCACACACTTACAGTGATGGAGACAGTTGACAGCATTTTTAATTCCCCGATGGCTTTGTTTGCCAAATTTGCTACTCTGTAGTTATCATTTTGGTCGCATTTGGTGTAAGATGACCTCGATGAATGAGAAGGAATGAGAAAATAAATGACAAATATTCTTTTAGCACACACCGTGGAGGTTGTTGCCGTTTTTGTTGTTGGGGGGAGATTCATTAAAGGTGATGGAGAGTGGTTGAATGGGCTATTTACCCTTGTTCTGTGATGTGATGTATAGCCCAAAATGTTTTGGCAGGGTCTGTAATGGCTTAGAACCTTCATAAAAGCTATGTGAAAACGCTGTGTATTGGTTGGGATTCAGAATGCTTCGTTTGGCCTCAATTCGCTAATTTCTGTGCTTATTTGGCAACCTCATTATGAAATGCACGTAAATGATGACGCAGATTATTTGCCGTGCTTCCTGATTGGTTGTCCTTGCTATTACTTTTACAGCTAACTTTCTGGTGGTGGTAACTTAGCTCTAATTACTTGACCGCTAGAACGTGAATTGGCGGCATTATTAGATAAGATACAGTAAGATAAAGTACGACAATAACTAGCCATGTGCCATGGCACACTCGCCGATCCAGCACTATTATGTTCAAAGAAGAAGAAGAACGGCAACAACCAGCATACCTACGGCCCCAGGGAAACGTTTCTAACGGACGGCGGTAAGTTACTACCAAAGATTATTTTAATTCATAATAGACCGTCTCTGTCACCACATTACTATATTACTGTAGGCTTAGGCCTACTATTTTTGATGCTGGCAAAAAAGGCTTCATCATCGCGCTACCTTCGTGTTTGGGGTTCAGCTCAACAAACCTCTCTTTCTCATACGTTTTCCTCATTCCATCTTGGAAGCTGACAGGTTATTATCGTCATTGCACTTGTCAATAACGTTGCGCAGTGTTACAACTATGAAGTTGACTCAATTGATAAATCATGGGGGTATAGTGATACCAAATGCCCTTAAAAGTTCAGAACAGTGGTGTAGCGTACTGTAAGGGTCAGCGAAAACCAAGTGATTGATCAAGCCTTTATAAATATGGAATGACACGGAGGGTGCTGTAAATGGCCACGCTCTTCAAAGCAGCCTCTGTAGACAAACACCATCAATGAAGATCATTGTGAAATCTGATCAATCACTGGCGGTTTTTTCACTCACCAGGTCCTACGGGAAACTGTATTTGCATGTCACATGCACATAGGTCTTTCTGCATGTGAATGATTTACCGTACATATGATGCAACAGTACCTTGATTCCCCAGGTACCCAACCCCCATTTCACTTACTGTCCTGGCCTAGAACCAACATGCACCCCAAAGCGCCTTGAATGTCTACAGAGCAGAGACCATGGTCGTTTGACACAGAGGAATGGAAAGGTAGGGTTGATAATCATCTCTGAGAGTGCTACATATTATATGGTATATTACAGTATAATTACACTACTACATTACTGCTTCCAACAACCACTACCATAACACATTTGGTTGCTACATACAAAGAAAAAGGAAAACGGATACAAGCCAGTAGCATTTATTTGCAAAGGTGATTCTGAAACTTGTTCTTTCATTACACTAAGGCAGTACTGCCATTTCATATTAATAAATGTTTGTGGCACCAAAAACTGTGAGAAATGATGATGTACACAATAAAACAGCATAATCCACACTCAATAATGATTTATTTTGTCCATTATGTGCAGGTAGTGCAGACTCTTGGACTAGCCCTATTTTGTATCCTGGTGCTGGAGATTTCTTGGTCGGACAGCATGTGTCGTCATACCATCCGGTATTGTGCAGAGAATAAGGGCGGAATTCCCTGAGATCGCTGAAGAATACGCTGGATTCAGGACAACCCCTCTCAACGGAAACGGGACGGGTAGAGCCACTTTATCCTCCACTGTGGGTCATTCAAGTGTACTGCAAAGATTTGGTGGGACTGGTCCTCAGTAGGTCTGCGGTCAATGGGTCAGGATCCAGGACCATTTCATCAAACACCAGCTTGACCAGATTGATGGCATAATCTGTATATGTAAAACATTTGCATTGCATGTAGGCCTATTGGATTTCTATTATTTTTAATGTGTTGCACACATTCCTTTACACTGTAAATGTATTCTTTGTGTTTTCCCATAAATGTGTGAATGGCTTACCAAAGGTTGCCTCTGTTTTGACTGGCTTGACAAAATGGCCTTCCTTCTTTGCCTTGGGAACAGACATCCTGTACATATCTTGTGGAGGTGTCCTGAGGGCGGTCACTGTTCTTAAAAAAAAAAAAAGAGCTGATTAGTCCACATTCTTTCTCAAAACACATGCCACTTGCTGTGTGAGTGCATATGTTATAGGTAATTGCTATATTATAACATGATATGAACATTGATATGTGTGAAGCAAACAACGCATGAAGACAACGCCAAAGCTTAGAGAGTGATGCTTAATATGGGGGTTCACAATGGGGGTTCACAAAACAATATCATTCTCAAACATGTATCTAATGACCAGATGCTTAATTGTCAACTCTGGTTTGTATCTCAGACCTAAACCCTAAGTAATATAGTATATTACCCCACACAGCTTGGAGGTGGGAAACAAAGAGAGGATGAATTTTGTGTAACAGAATCTGTTCGAAAGAAATGTGCTGTTCTGTAACAGCTCTGTGCAAAAGCTTGAAAATTAGTTGTCTCTTCTCAATATCAATTTTACTACACAAAACATACTTTTAGCTTACTTACAGTGTGACACTCATGGGCAGGATGATGTTGAATCTGCTGGATGGCATAGCCATGTCCACTTCAAGTTTTCACAGGGGGGCACCTGACCAGCGAACATGGAGAATGTTTAGGAACCTGTTGCAGGTGTGCACTTAGAGAAGGCAATGAAGCTTGTACATGGCAATAAAAAGTAAATACAAATGGAGTCCATTTGCGTACGTCTAGTGAGAAACATCATAGCGGCACATAACTACAATGTTACTTATACATTTGATGAACCAGTCAACGTTATCGTTGCCCAAAGAACACACTCACCTTTGATTTGCTTTATTTGTGTCACGAGTCACGGTTTCCAGCGGACATGCACCTGGCAGCAAACGTCTAGGTCGGTGTGGTGGACTCCCCTTTCACAGAGAGATCATAGTGACTCAACGCTCTGAAAACGACACGAATACTCTTCTCTGACTTGTTTCAGATCACGGTCCAACATAGCAGTGAAAATAGCATCTCATATAGAGTAGACTACTGAGTAGAGGATTGATATGGAATCATGCTAGCGTTGAACCACCTGCTACGAGGTTGCTTGGAATAGCCTCGGGTTTCTGAAACCCCCTACCTATTGAGCTCGTAACTCAATTCTGTAGTAGCCGAATACATTTTAGGTTGGCTTCATTTGTTTCGTTTTACTTCGGTTACTGTGACTTCTGAAGGTGCACTGTGCCATGTTTAGGGGTTAGAAGGTTAGGGGTTTTAGGGGTTAGAAGAAGAAAAATCCATATGCTATGAAGGCCACAACACCCTCTGTCTCAGAGCTCTGTGAAAATTCCTATTCCTCTTTTCAGTTGTGGATTTGGTGCTATTTTTTTTCAAGGGCAATCTGGCATTTGCAGTGTTTATGCTTCTCACTTTGGCAGTCGTGAAAGTGCGATTTTAGCAGTTGGTGGGTTGACAAAGTCCCTGAATCTGAATCTGGCAGCCATGACGGCACATTGGCGCTAATGACTGTTAATGGTAGCGATTAGCAGCAAGCATATTTCTCTTTTTTGGGGGGTGGGTTCTTGCCTTTATTGAATAGGACAGTTTGAGAGGAGAGCGGAAAGTAATGGAGAGAGAGAGACAGTGCAGTGGTGAATTGGGAAATGAGTCTGACCTCAGGCTAGAATCGAACCTGAGTCTCTCGCATAACAGCCAGTCAGTGCAGAGCCATTAGAGCCACGGCCAGGGACAGAAAGCATAGCTTCTCAAAACCAGGGCATTTCCGTTTTTTGTTGTTGTTGTTGTTGCTTTATTTGGTCATATTTGGACCCCGTTTCCCCAAAGCTTAAGCAACTTACTAGGTTCCCAATGGGAAATTGCATTGCAACCAAGTAAGTAACTTAGTTAGCAACGATGTTGTCAAGAAACGCACCCCGGTTTTGTTTTTGTTTCCAACAACAACAGCAAGAGGGAAGCGAGAGACACCATGGAGCTGGTGATGTGATGTGTTGCGATGTGATGTGATGTGATCCAGTCTAGTGAGGCTGTTATCAGCTTTCTTGGCAGTTTGGCTCCCGGTTGCATTTAACCTCTCTTGCAGTGCTGCTGCCTCAACCACAACCATCTGCACCTCAAATACACCTGAACCCCCCCGGCTGAACTGGGATCAAAAAACCACCTGGGTATTTTTGGCTTAAACTGCCATCCACACATATAATTTAAAACATTTTCGTACTGTACTATATCCTGCTTGACTCAGCCCACTGTGTTTATTGAAGATGGACCTATGGGCCGTCTGCTCTAAACTGTGGGCCATTCCCCAAGAAATAAATAAACAAACAAACACAACAACCGTGTCAGCCCGCTGGGGACTGTCGGCCCTCCAGTTAAATGCCCTGTATGCCAGATTACCGGTCCAGCTCTGGCTACACCACCGTTTACTGCCATGTGTCATAGCCTGTGTCAGCCACTGTCCATCACTGCAGGGGGGCTCCAGGCACAAGCATATGTTGTTTATTTGTGTGTGGAAGGTGGTTGAGAGGGGGTTGATGTGGAGCATGTGAGTGTGTGTGTGTGGGGGTGTGTGTGTGTGGGGTGTGTGTGTGTTTGGGGGGGGGTTGGAGTTAACGTGAGGAGGTAAAATGAATACAGACAGGAGTGGGGTAGGGGGTTGAGAGTTGAGACAAGCACTGCTACAGTACAGTAGATCTGTGTTTTCTGCGTGTGTAGGTAGTACCTTGGTGTTCATAAATAAGGCTTTCAGTGTAGCCTATAATGTGAAGGGAGCGCTGAGTCATGCTGAAAACACTTATGCTGAGTGCCGAGCGACACTTATCATAACAACAAATATAAATATGACACATGGTGTCATGGTGTGGATTAGAGCTGGGATTTATTCTTCCCTGCCCTGTTGGGTCTAAAATTCTTTTGCATGTCTGTCTCGGAGAAGAAGCCAGCCAGGCGAAAGATTCTTCCCGAAGCATAAGAAGACAGATGGCACAATGACATCATATAAGCATGAAAACAGCTCTTTTTTTCAACAACAAAAAATGCTTTGGTCTTTTAGACTTTATTAGTGACAGGACCGTCAAGAGAGACAGGAAATGCCACGGCAAAGAGAGACGGGGAAGATTCGGCAAATGACCCGAGTCGGATTCAAACCCGGGTCACCGGCATAGCAACACGGTGCCCTATACCGTAAGAGTCATATATAACAGAAAAGCAATGCACACCAAAGTATAACCACCACTCCGCTTTTCATGGCATCATCACCTCGGTGTGCATTTTGTTTTTCTGTTATACCCACAACGTGTCGTCAGTGATTCCTTACTTATATACTGTACATATATTGTCTTGAAACCATTGCTCATATAGTGATGATTCCAGAGCCCTTGGTCTATTCTATTCCATAAAGAGTATGGTTTGAAGGCTGATGATGTCAAAATGTGGCGTAACAAATTCATCATCCCACTTGCAAGAATCCATGGGTCTTTCTCACTTCCAAGTGTATCAGCCTAATTAGTCACGCCCAGTGATTGGATACTCTTTATCAGTCACACCCAGTGATTGGATATTCCGTAGAGTTCACCAAAGAGTATCCAATCACTGGGCGTGACTGATTAGGTTGATACACTTGGAAGTGCACTGCACTAGGTTTTGAGAAAGACCCCATGTCTTCGTCATAACTGTTTGACATTAATCAACGTAAACCAAACTTTTTCAGCGGGGACCCCCTTTTGGACTTATAAATATTTTCGCGACCCCGCCCCACCCACATAGTCTTAGCCTTGCAATGCATTCCTATTAGCTGACAAACTACGTATTAATGGGAAATCTATCAATATTAATGGACAAAAAAATGCCAGGCAGATAAAGTAAAGTTAAAATAAAGTGTAACAGTATACCGCCTCCAGGTTGACGCCCCCTAGAGCTGGTTGACCAAAAATGTACTGATAGACATCTGTGTGGACAAGTTGTCCTGCATTCCTAAAAAGTTGTGTGTGAGAGCTGGGCGGTAAACCGTTAAAAAACCGTGATCTCGGTTTCACCTACACAAGGTTCTCTTTTTGATGAGAGACGGTTTGTTGTTGTTGTTGTTGTTGTTGTTGTTGTTGTTCATACTAGGCTATGTGCGTGAACTTCATACTTCCTGTCACACTTCATTTCAACTCCAAGTCCACTGTTGCTTTTCTACTAGGAAATGTCAACACAATTTAAGATGTTGATTGAAGCAATACAAATAATTGGTAAATCGCGCTAAAGAAGCTGGTGAGAGTGAAGCATAGCCTAATGAAGAACCCACATGGCATGGATGAATCATGATGAACATTTCAATCAACTTAGCTTCCATTTGATCTCACAAAGTTAAATAAAAGGCTATTCTAATAGGCTACAACCGTTCTCAGATTCTTAACTGTATTTAATTACCATCCCAACTGCGTGTGCAGGACTACTAGGCTGCTTATGAGTTTTGCCATTGAGGCTAATTTAGCCTAGCTTGCAAAATGCAATGGGCAGACAAGATACATTGCTACATTGCTGTTTGAAATGATTTGGGAGCAGAATAGGAGCTAAATATATCGCCATATGACACAAACTACCTGACAAAATACATTCTACGTTAGATTTGGCCTTTAATTCAAAGAAAATATTCACACAATGTCAAGTAAATCCGCAGCTGCTTATAATAATTTATTAACCCTTTTTACTTGAAAGGGAACTTGGTCTTGGGTAGGGAAATATAAACTATAAATTATAAAAATATTATTGAAATGAAAAAGTGATAAAATAGAAATGGAGATTAATTTAAATGCATGATTGTATCTCATTTTTAAATTTAATTTCAGTTTTTTTCGTCCGAAAGATTAAGATTTGGGGGGAAATCACCGCTTATCAAAAAACCGTGCAGAAAACCGTGATGTCAATTTTCATCAAGAAAACTGTGATGCTCATTTTTTCCAAAACAACCCAGCCCTAGTTACAAGTTGTCCCACATTCCTTAAAAGTTTGCAATGCAAATGCACCTCACAACTCCTCCTCCCCACCTGTTCAAAACAGTGGCTAGGAACCATCTAGGGTCCATTTGAAACAGGGAATTCAGCTGTCCTTCCAGTGAGCTAACTGGACATCGAGTCATGAAGTGTGGATCGAAATGAAAAATTGCTTTATTTCCTCCCTTGGCAGTTGACTGCATTTGTGGACGTAACAGGGATATTTGAGGGCAGCATCAGATGCTGACTTGTGCTGCCTTGTACCCAAAATGCTGTGCGCCACCTCCCTCTCAAACGGAAACCTGAAAAACAAACATGGCTACTACCTAAGCTACTACCTTATCATACTCTTTATTCTGCACATGGGTAGATGACGTGACGTGTGAATTTTGCTGTCGCAGGCTCTTAAAATTAAGTAAATTAATGCTTTCAAAATTGTCAATGCTTTAAATGATTAAACTAATGTCGTTGTTGTGAAAAAGTAATGTGTAATAAATCCAGAGCTTAAATAAGTATACTTAATTTTGAGTCAAATGTCACATTTGTCCTATGGTGTGACTGAGGCAAGCCTGGTTCTCCATATTAAAACATTTTTAAATAAATAATCAAAGCTCAGTCATTTGTCTAAACAACCCTGGCATGTTTTTCAAGGTGTCTTTTTTAACAAGTGGCAATGCTTAATTTTTTTCCTGTTTTTCTGAGACCGTATGGACTTATGAAACTTTGTCGCAGAAAATAATGTCCTGTGGTGTGACATCATTTTTTGGTTAATTCTGTGGATAATGATCTATTGTTGAAGCTCCAGCGGTGCATAAATTGTGACTTTAGACCCTTAAGAAGCCAATGGCAAGGGTGGATTTTAGATTTTTCTCTCAGAGTTCTTCAGTCAATCAATTATGTTTTGCTACCACAAGATGTATTAGTTTTGTAGTCCTTTGGTGTGACAGCCATAAAATACATTTTGACAATAGTGTGTATTTTTCATATTTTTTTCTTATGTAGATGTATGAAAATGCATTTTACTAAAGGTGAAATTGTATTTCAGTTGGCAACGACATGGCTTTAAATTAACTCAAAAGCTCAAAAGTCCTATGGTGTGATGGTAAAAGTCCTATGGTGTGATGGTAAAAGTCCTATGGTGTGACACTTTGGAGTATCACACCAAAGGACAAACAGGTCACACCAATGGACTAGATATTTGAGAAATAGCTTTTAAAACAACTGGTAGTACATATTTTTTTGTTTTGTTGTTTGACTAGATAAATATTGTGTATTCAAATTACTTATTCCTTTATTGGCCTTTGGAATTTATACTTTCATGCATTGTTGATGAATATTTGCGGTTGATTTTAGATACTGTCAAATGATATAAAATGTCATTAATGGTGCTTTGAAACCATAAAATATAACGGTAACAGTGAAGGAAAGATCAGTGAGAGAGTATATAGAGGAGTATAGATGAATAAAGTATGCTGTGGAGAGCTCAATATAGCATAAATGTGCTGTCCAGCTTGAGATACCAAACAGGCACTGGCCACTACACACTACAGGTTCAATGGTGTGACAGTCATAGCATACCTACAAAAGTGTAATGGTCATGCCAAGGTCACCCTTCAGTATGAGTCTTATGAGCTCTGCAGGTTACATTCAATGACCGCATGGCTGTCCTTAAGAGTTACGATAGGCTGATAATCGACGATTCAAAGACTTATAAGTGTAAAGTGTTTTCCATATTTACTATAACATTATATTATGATCAAAAGACAAAATTATCATGTTGATATATTTGTTTCTGGCTCAGTTTTGCATTTATGTCCTTTGGCGTGACATGAATGTCCTACGGTGTGACATGTTTTAAACGCTCAAATATTTGTTTGAGCTAAACAATATGTTTGATAAACACTGAATATTGCATTAGGGAAGAACAAATTATCGTCCCTGAAAAGTTAGTATAAATTTGGACAATTTTGAACATTTAAAAGAAAGATATCCCTGTTTTTCCTCGAAGGTTTCTAATAATCTCACATCTAATGGGGAAATCCAGGTACGCTATTTTTGCATTATATTTGTGAAAAAGTGGTGAGGACAAACTAGATTTGTCTCAAAAGTGGTATGAACATGTCCCCACCATCCACACCTAAAAATACGCCCATGCTTGGGATGCATGGTTTCATTGAATCAATGATGGGCAGTGTCAAATATGGAAGCATGTTGCGCTGTCCCATCTCTCTCCCACACACTTCTCGTTGTAACAGACATGGGGTTAGGTCTTACTAAGACCGTCTTAGCATTTACGTGGGTGTGTTTATGTATGTGTGTGTGTGCGAGCGAGCGAGCGAGTGAGTGAGTGTATGTGCATGTGCGTGTGTGTGTGTGTGTGTGTGTGTGTGTGTGTGTGTGTGTGTGTGTGTGTGTGTGTGAGAGAGAGAGCGAGAGAGAGAGGGAGAGAGAGTGAGTGAGAGTGAATGTAGGTGTGGGTGTGAGTGTGTCAGGTGTAAAAGAAATGAGGAAATAAACCACACACACAGGGAAGGGGCGGGCGGCTGACCCCTCGGAGCCATGTCGAATGCCGCTGCAGCTGGTGTCATTATGAGATCATTAGCCATCACTAATGGAGATCTGCCGCCATTAGACGGCTTCAGATTTATAGGCCACTTCAATCCCCCTTTGCCCGGAGGTGGACAGGCCATCTGGCATAGCGGGCATTTCCCAGTGGGCCCCACACCCTTGTGGGCCCCTATTTTCAGAGATTTCAGAGACATATCTGAAAATAGGGGCCCACAAGGTTAGCAGGGCCCACCCTGTGAGTAACTTCTGCGCGGCCAATTATGAGGGGCCCTTTAAACCAAAAGTGCCCAGGCCCTATTTCTCCCCCAGGCCATCCCTGCCTTCGCCAGTCTCCATAGCGACAATGATATTTTTATAGAGACTCCGATGGTCGTCTCGGCCAGCAAATGGTTCCATTAAAAAACTACCTATTTTTTTAACGGACAATCCACGAACACTAGAAGTAGTTCAGTAGTTCGCCCTTGAGTGTGCTTGCAATACAGTAAAAGAGTGTGTTTCGCATAGTAGCTGGCCTCAATGCTGACTGAGGTCTTTATGCTTAGTTTCGGCCGGTGTGTTCTACTCTGTCTTTCACACCGACGCCGTCAGCGTGCGCGGCCAGTCCAGTTCAAAATCCCCCCGACAGCCAAAGCTAGTGTGCTACTTTGCCATTTATTTGAATGGGACACCGCCGGTCGCTGCCGTCCAAAAACGAGTTCTCGCTCGAGTTCTATTTTCCAAATGCAGCGCAGCATGGAGCCGTCTCCCACGCCGCTACCGCCCGACAACCGGTTGGTGTGGAAGGACAGATATGTTTCCTTTTTTTGTCTTTTTTACTTTATTTATGATATGACAGTGAAAGAGGTGACCGGAAGCGAGTGGGAGAGAGAGACGGGGAAGGGCCGGCAAAGGAGCTGGGCCTGGAATCGAACCGGGGTCAGCCGCATGGTAGGCAGGGCCGACAGATATGCTTGCATGCATTTTCGCCACCGCCGGTAAAAAATGCTTCCGTCCGCGGCCCTTCACCGCTTTGGTGTGAATGAGGCTTAAGCAGAAATCATGCATGATGAGGTCTGCTATAGCAACCCATTTGTGTCTACGTAGAGGGATGGTGAAGTGAGACCACTAGTGGAGTGGAGGAGTAAGGGAAGGAGGTGGGTAGAATAGAGAGGCCTTTGCAGAAATGGGAGAAGGTAAGAGACTGACACTGGTAAATGCGCGCACGCACGCACACACACACACACACACACACACACACACACACAAACACACACACACACACACATAAACCACTGCCACCATCACTACCATCACTACCATACTGTCCCCTCAGAGACTTGACAGACACAGGGAAATGCACATGCACACACGCACGTGCGCACACACACACACACACACACACACACACACACACACACACACACACACACACACCACCACTACCACCACCACTACCATACTGTCCCTTCACAGACTTGACAGACACAGGCAAATGCAGACACACATGCGCGCGCACACACACACGCACGCACGTGCACTGCTCACACATACGCACATGCACATGCACACACACACACACAGACACACACACACACACACACACACACACACACACACACACACACACACACACACACACACACACACACACACACACACACACACACACACACACACACACACTACCCCCCCACCTGCCCCCTCAGCCCTGAGCTCCTGATCAGGCTGATGAAGAGCCAGCAGTGACCCTGACACCTGTGAACCTCCATCTCACATGGTCATATTAATGGTCAACACACTCTGCGTGATTCATAGTAATGAGAGTGGAGACCGCAGGTGTGTGTGCACACATCCACACCCACACACAAGCACACATGCACAAGCACACACACGCTCGCGCACAGGCAGACACACACCCACAAACACATGCAGGCCGGCACACACACACGCACACACACACACACACACACACACACACACACACACACACACACACACACACACACACACACACACACACACACACACACACACACACACACACACACACACTGTCATCCTCTTTCCTAATGATGTCAATCCCTCTGTCTCTGTCTCTGTCTCTGTCTCTCTCTCTCTCTGTCTCTGTCTCACACATGCACACACGCACGCAAGCACACAGGGGGTGGCAGGGACAGGGTGGTCCCAGAAGAAATCAACTCCCTAAGTGTTCAATTAACACCTCATTTGTGTGTGTGTGTGTGTGTGTGTGTGTGTGTGTGTGTGTGTGTGTGTGTGTGTGTGTGTGTGTGTGTGTGTGTGTGTGTGTGTGTGTGTGTGTGTGTGTGTGTGTGTGGCCTCCGTGTAAGGGGTATCAATCTGCTGGAGAAGTGGAGTGGCAGACAGAGGGATGGTGATGCTCCCTCTGTGGCCCTGAGAGACCCCTGGCTCTAGGCTAGTGTTTCTTTAAGTATTGAGATATGCCATTGTAATAGGTTGCTATGGGCACCTAACATGACCAGGTTCCGGTCTGCCTAAAGGGGGTGTCATAATGCTCCTAGCATTGAATAGAACAGTCCTTAGGTCTGCTTAGGTCTGCCTAATAGAACCCGGAAACAATGGGCCAATGGAACCTCTCTCTCTCTACTCTCTCTGCTCTAGGCTAGTGTTTCTCTACAGGGAGCGGCGCTACAGGGGCGGGGCTTAGTTCTCATTGAGGCGCCATTAGTCTATATTATTATTCTATATAAGTGGGGTGTTGGCAGTCTTATGATGAGGTCAGGGGGGTGTTGACGTTGGGATGCTTGTGATGAGGCCAAGGGGGGCGTTTGTTCAAAAAAGGTTGAGAACCACTGCTATAGGACAAAGGATCGGGCCCACTGACAAGGGGAGAACAAATTGGTTAGCATCGTATGCACCGAGAGGTGAGTCATTTCAGATGATTTTGTCCCGGAACCATCATCAAAGCTGTCAGTGGCAAACGAACAGGGTTCACAAGCGGGGGATAAAGGGGTCAGTTGTCTCGGGCCCAGGGAACATTACATTGTACTGTTTGCACTGAGACGTGGGCTCTTGCAGATCATTTTCTCTCTCTCTCTCTCTCTCTCTCTCTCTCTCTCTCTCTCTCTCTCTCTCTCTCTCTCTCTCTATCTCTCTATCTCTCTTTCACACGTGCACACACACACACTCGCGCACACGCAGACACACAAACACTCAAACACATGCAGGCCGGCGCGCACACACACACACATGCACATACACTCACTCACATGCTGCCGCACACACACATGCACATACTACACACACACACACATGCACACCCACACACATGTCTCTCTCTCTCTCTACCACTTCCTTACCTCTCTCTCTCTCTCTCTCTCTCTCTCTCTCTCTCTCTCTCTCTCTCTCTCTCTCTCTCTCTCTCTCTCTCTCTGTCTCTCTCTCTCTCTCTGTCTCAGCTTCTCTCTCTCCTCTGTCTATCCCACCTGGAAAACCACACACACACACAAATAGGGGTCTGACACACCAAGGCGGTAAAGCGTCGCGGAACGGCCACGTTTTTTACCGGCGTCGGTGAAAATACATTGAAACCTATCTGTCCTTACACACCAACCGGCGGTAGTCGGGCGTCAGCGGCGCGGGAGCCGGCTCCGCGCCGCGCTGCATTTGGAAAATAGAACTCGAGCGTATTTTTCACGCCGGCGACCGGCGGTGTCTCATTCAAATGAATGGCAAAGTAGCATGCTAGCTTTGGCTGTGGCTAGGGTTTTGAATAGGACTGGCCGCGCACGCCGACGCTGTCAGTGTGCAAGGCAGAGAAAAGCACGCCGGCCAAAACTAAGCAGAAAGACCGCGTCCGTTCCGTTCCGCCTTGGTATGTTTTGGCCCTTATCCTCTTTTCTGTTGATGTCAATCCCTATGTCTCTTTTTCTGTCTACCCATCTCCTCTGACGTGCACACACACACACACACACACACACACACACACACACACACACACACACACACACACACACACACACACACACACACACACATTCACACACATCCATCCACATTGTACAAACCCCAACTCCGGTGAAGTTGGGACGTTTGGCAAACAGTGAATAAAATCAAAATGCTATCATTTTCAAAACATTCAATCTATTCATTAAATGGAGAATAGTGAAAAGACAACATATTAAGTGTTAAAACCGAGAAAAAATATTGTTTTGGGGGACATATGTACTCATTTCTAATTTGATAAATCCAACACGTCTCAAAAGAGTTGGGACGGGGACAATAAATGGCAGCAAATGTCGAGGAAGACTAAAAACAAAACAAAAGACAACACTTAACAGTTAAATACATTAACCGATGAGATAATTTTATATAAAAAACAGTGTTGATTCCTATCTTGGACATGATTTCACCAGCTTAAATGGTAGGTGTATTCCTTGTCATGTTTTCAATGTTTTCCTTTCTGTAATGCTTACAGTGTGACAGGTCTTGACTAAAAGCCAGCCATTTTATCACCTGCTGGTCCTTATGATGGAGTCAAACTGTTAAAACATAGTAGAGAATGCAATTTGACCTTGCTATGTGGCAGTAATCGAAGATCTCCCTTCAAAATATAATGCATGAGTGGCTTTTCATGCTGTTTAAAACCCATTTATACCATTCAGCACTGTATTTAACTCTACAGATGAGTGAGAACATCTTAACCAATGCACTACTGCAGCCGCATGCCATCATGGAGGCTGACACTTGAAGTTAGCACTAACACAAGTTGGATGGTCCATTTTCACTGTAGCACAGGATGTGCAATGCTCTATTATTGTCAAAAAGAATGGACTTCTACAACTTCTGCTGACTTCTGTAAGCAAAGGACGGTTTCCCATGTCTTCTGGGTTTATTTCAAGTGAGCTCAGGTGCTTAGGAGAATGTTACACCCCTGTATCATTTGCACGCATTAAGCATTCTTAATATGGTCAATTTTCAATAGCTCCAGCACTCCAGGAATTAGAGTGAGACTACAGCCAATATAAATTTCATGGTGTCATGAACCTATACAATGATTTTAGTAACAAAAATATGTCTTATATACACTCAATCGTGGTAAATCAAAGGGAATTCAAAAATGTATGTAATAACTATAGTAATTATTCCCTTTGCATCTTTAATTCTGAGTGACTCAGCCTCTCTGTGATGATCTTATACCTGGACACCTATATTGTCCGTCAGTACAATTCATTTTGAAATGTTCTTCTTTGTTGTTTTATCTTATTTGGATGTTCACTAAATTTCACTGATCCCCGTCCCAACTTATTTGAGACGTGTTGGATTTATCAAATTAGAAATGAGTACATATGTCCCCCAAAAGAATATTTTTTCTCGGTTTTAACACTTAATATGTTGTCTTTTCACTATTCTCCATCTAATGACTGGCTTGAATGTTTTGAAAATGATAGCATTTTGATTTTATCCACAGTTTACTAAACGTCCCAACTTCACCGGAGTTGGGGTTTGTACAGTATGCATTGAGAGGTGGGCCCTTTCAGATAATTTTGTCCGTGGCCCCATCTTCAAGGCTGTCAGCACCCTGCAAATGATGATGAGATATCCGCACTAGGAGGAAAAGTGAGGGGAGATGAGGGGTGCTTTATCAGAGGTAGGATGGGCTGCTGTCTCGTCTTGCACGCTTTCATCTCACAGTAGCAACACCTTAACTTATAAAAGTGTCTAATTCTCTTTCTCTCCCTCTGTCCCTCTCCTCCCCCAACATAATGCCCCCACCCTCTCTCTCTCTCACATACACACAGGCACACACACATACACACACACACACACACACACACACACACACACACACACACACACACACACACACACACACACATACACACACACACACACACACACACACACACACACACACACACACACACACACACACACACACACACACACACACACACACACACACACACACACACACACACACTCATCTCACAAGCGTTGTTCTCTCTTCTGGCCATTGTTCAATAGGTTCCATTTTTACGGCTGTTTACTAATTAATGGAGGTGGAAGGCCATCAGGCCATCTCACTCAACCTCCCCAAATGGGCAGCCGAAAAAGGAAAACCCTGTTACTCAGGGCTCTCGTCTTCAAATTGCGTGCCAGAGAAAGATGAATAAATCAAGGATCACTCCATTCTAGAGGCCAGTTGTAGATTTCCAAGATTTCATGT
Organism: Engraulis encrasicolus; assembly: GCF_034702125.1. Taxonomy (NCBI): domain Eukaryota; kingdom Metazoa; phylum Chordata; class Actinopteri; order Clupeiformes; family Engraulidae; genus Engraulis; species Engraulis encrasicolus. Next base: position 26,575,367 of record NC_085870.1, read on the forward strand.
CAGTGGCAATAGTGCCTCTGAGGTTCAGTTTTGATGTCGTAAAAACTAAAGACAAGGGAGCTGTTTGCTTTTATTGTTGTTGTTTGTTTCCAAGCAAATACAATACAAACATATTAAAATCTTGTTTTCCATGTCAGGCGTATCCAAATCTCCCTTTTTAATATCAGTTTAATTCCTCTTGGACCATTGGTCTGTCTTGATGAGCTTGAAGAAGCAATTTTGGTGTTGATTACTATAGTTGCAAGATTACACACCTCAAATTTGCTCTTGTAATCCAATTAAGTCTGTCTGTCTGTCTGTCTGTCTGTCTGTCTGTCTGTCTGTCTGTCTGTCAGGCTGGCCTTCCCAATATGTCAGAGTGTTAATGAGAGCCCATTTATTGGGGTAATCAGTCACCGCGGACACAAATGAAACAGGGTGCTTCATGCAAATCTTTTGTGAGGAAATTAGTTGTTTCTTATTAGGGCGACCTGGACTTAACGCTGCTCTTCCTGCTGTTGATTTTGCTGCATCCTCATCGTCATCATCACCATCGTTGTCATCATCATCATCATCATCATCATCATCATCATCATCACCACCACCACCACCACCACCACCATCATCATCATCATCATCATCATCATCATCACCACCATCGTCCTCATCACCATCGTCATCACCATCGTCCTCATCACCATCATCATCATCATCATGGTCATCATCATCATCACATGGCTGCTGGTGATTATCAGATGAATCCAAATCTCATTTGTGTTCATTCAAATGGCATCCTTGAGTTCTTGAAAAAGGCCTATCACACTCTAGCCGTATCCTGACTCTTTGGTATGACTTGTTATGTATTACAAATGATCCTTTTGGATCTAAATCGATGGATTTTTGACTATTACCGGTATGTCTTATTATGTATTATGTGTTTCCTTGATAGTTAATTTGTATGTGACAGTATTTACAGCCTACTGCTTTATTTTATTTTTAATGTATTCATTTATTTTCAATGTTTTAATTATTTATGTATGTATTTATGTTTTATGTATTTATTTATTGCGCTTTGTCGAGCTGTAACCCTACCAGAAAACCCCCAAGATTCATTAGTTAGGTAAGGTGCTTACCCTTTAGAACAGTTCCAACAGAACCACGTTCCACCAAGGCGTGGCTCCACTTTTTTTGGTCTTTACTCCGCCCACTTTCACTTCCAACCAGGGTGATTTTGGAATGGCCTCAGACATGGTTCTGAAGAGTGCGAGCCTAGTTTCAAATGTGCCATGTTGCCCTATCTGTAATTGATTGGCCGCCATGTGCAAATATCTAAACTCCCCACCCACGCACTTTAGAAAGCGCCAATGCTTTTCTACAGCATGCTTTTACAAGTACGCTAGACAATCGGAAATTGGTCAAGCAATTATGTTTTTTAAAGGGACACTGTGTGATATTTTTAGTTGTTTATTTCCAGAATTTATGCTACCCATTCAATAATGTTACCTTTTTCATGAATTCTTACCACCACCATAAAACTCTATGTATTCATTATGACTGGAAAAAAATGCATTTTTCATATATGAAAAGGGGGATCTTTTCCATGGTCCGCCATTTTGAATTTCCAGAAATAGCCATTTTAGCTGCAAAAATGACTGTACTTGGGCCATACTAGAAAATATTAGTTTATTACCTAATACACTTTCATGAAAAGATCACATTTGGCAATTGGCAACACAGTTTCAATGAGCAGCATAGTTGCAGTACTTTTCTGACCATTTCCAGCATAGTGTACCTTTAAAGTGACTCCGGGACGTCTGACTATTAATTTGCGTCTTGGTTCGCGGCTTTGCACTGTAGCGGGGTAAACTACTCTACCCATAATACCTGGTGTTGTCTGTCTGTAAAGTAAAGGGAGTTCCGGTTAAGTCAAGTAAACGTATAGTATACTTTATCTATGTGTCCGTCTCATCATTATTCAACAGCACTTTGGCTAGACAGAGGAAATAGGATACAGTTACTTCGACTAAAACCTCAATATCCAATAGCATATAATTCACAAGATGACTTGCCTTACAATACGTTTCAAACAAGTTCCGTTAACCTCCCATCACCCTTCATGAATATTTATGAAGCCTGGAACCAAACATGGGTCTAATGTAAAAAAAGCTCATGTTATACTGTATTGTAAGACATGAGATGAGCCATGAATTCTATGTGTTTTTTTCTTTGAAATACGCATTTCTCATTTTAACATTTCGTAGAAGGGTCAAGAAGCACGGTCAACACCTTGTAGTCTAATGCTTTACACTGGGTGC